>NC_135504.1:136353432-136671870 GCF_052857255.1 Amblyomma americanum | reverse complement strand
GACAGACCACCCCTTACCACCCGGCTTGTAACGGTGCTGTGGAGAGGCTTAATCAAACAGCAAGCAAACTGTTATCCCATTATGTTTCGCGAGACCAACAGGATTGGGACCTCTGGATACCGTTTGCTGTTTTTTCTTACAACACGGCGGTGCACGAGAGCTCCGGTGACTCCCCTTTCTACCTCTTGTACGTTCGCGACCCAGACACACCGAATGCGGTGGTTGATGGACAGAGACGGGTGCCATACGGGTCACTAGATGATTATCGAGCCGAACTGACGTCTCGATTGCAAGTGGCCCATGACGCAACAGCCGAAGCATTACGGGAAGCAGCCGACAAAAGAAAAAGGCGGTTCGACACTAGGGCTAGGGCGGTTCCTTTCAGGGTGGGAGACCGGGTATACCTTGAGTGTGTGCAGGTCAAGGCAGGGCTTGCCCGTAAGTTAACGCCCAAATGGAAAGGACCTTACCGCATAGTAGAGCAGCTATCGCCGGTTAATTTTCGGATTCGGGAGATCGCAGGGGCCTCAACCGCTGTGGTCCATGCTAACCGGTTAAAGCAAGCACCAACATGCTCGCCTCTTTCTGAAACGGCTGCCTCAAGGGAACAGGAGGGGGAGGATAACCTTCGCACGGAGCCCGCCATTGTAAATAACCCTGCATTGCAGAAAAGCGGTCAGAGCGGCCGGCACAAAAATTTCAGTCCATGTGATGAACTGGAACACTTCATGCAGTCGCAGCTCGGAGGCGCCCTTCTCGAGGAGGAGGCATTCCAATCTGGCAGACGTACTCCAGCCGCTAGGTACTACCTCCGTAACCGAGTAGTGGACAGGGAGGCACCTCGCTAAGACTACATTTCCTTGTTTTGTACATTACAAGTGTGCTTCGTTTAGTTTCATTTTTTGTTCGTTCTCTTGTTTGAGATGTTGTACATACTGTTAATTATGGTCTTATATTGTGCACTCGAGTGGTATCTACGGTGAAGAATTGTTCTGAAACTCCGCTCTGGCTCGGTGCTCGTGGGGAAGAAAGGAGCGACTTGTGCGGGATACTGGCCCGAACAGCGCGGCGTGTGTGTGTGCGCGCATGTGTGTATGACGAATTCCTAATGTTCAATGAACATTCCTTTTAAGAAGGAGCGGATGTGACGATTCATGCACATGCACCGGTGCCACGGCGAGCCGGTCAGTGACTTTTCCTGGAGACGGTTGGCCGCGCCGCCCTGGCGTCGGGTCGCAGCGGAGAGACATGACCATATCTGGTTGTGGCGGAGAAACATGACCATATATGGTAACCGCCGACGGCCCTGTCGAACGACGCTTGAGTGTCCCCGTCATTATGCACCCCTCGAGAGCCACGGGGGAGTGGACAAAGGCGCGGCCACGGCTGAAGAAAGAAGCAAAGGCTTTAAAAGCGGAAGCCGACGGGAGGAAGGGGGAGAGCGATCGGGGCGAGTGGACGAGAGGGCCGGAGACGGAGCGAGGCAGAAGACTGGGGCTGCGCATTGACCTGAGCCCGGGGTCTAGCCGTCGCTAACGTTCGACCTTCGCCAACGCGCCTCCACGCCTGGCAGCTCATCCAACGACCAGCCGAGAACGAGGGCAGCACAGCCACGAGGAACTCCCAGCCCGGCCGCTGCAGACAACCAGCCATTCATCGAGCCCGTGCCACACCACGCTGACTCAGCCCCGGCGACGACGAGCCCAGCTTCTGTCCCGTAAGCGGCATCGAGCCAGATGCTTTAATTAAATCACTTCAAAATCATTTTGGAGTCTGTGCATCAATCTCCTCATGCCCAGTGTGGACCCAGGGCCATTTTAAGAAACTGGTTCATCACAGAACCATCCGCCGGCCACTTGGGGGTTAGTCGCACACTGGCAAAGATTCGGCTTAAGTATTACTGGCCCAACTTACTCCCATCCGTGCGTAGATACGTAACAACATGCCGGGATTGCCAACGGCGCAAATCTCCTCCTCTGAAGCCAGCCGGATTTCTGCAGCCCATAGCACCACCAAAGACCCCTTTTCAGGAAATTGGCATAGACCTCCTCGGCCCTTTTCCGAAGTCGACCAGAGGAAACCGGTGGATTGCGGTCGCGACAGATTATTTGACCCGATACGCTGAGACCACGTCACTTGCAAACGGTACTGCTGCTGAAGTCGCCGACTTCTTCGTCCACAACATCGTCCTGCGTGATGGCGCTCCTGCAGCTATCATTACTGACCGTGGAGCTGCATTTACGGCCCGCTTCACTCAGGCTGTACTCAAGCTCACGCACACCACCAGCCATAGACGTACAACAGCCTACCACCCGCAGACAAATGGCTTGGTAGAACGCCTCAACAGGACCTTGACCGACATGCTTTCCATGTATATTGATATCGAGCACAAGACATGGGACGAAATTCTCCCATACGCAACATTCGCGTTGTTAGAGATGAGGGGTCCTTGAGTGAACTGACTCTTTCAGCGCCGCAGGTCCCTTCTCCGAATGACGTTGTCGGACTTGGTTATGAAGGAAACTGTACAGGGGGTTTATTTTACATTATTTACAAGATTTTGGAACCCATTGGAGGGTGATGGGGGAAGGTCGGAGGATCTGAGAAGATCTGAGGATGATCGAGGATTCTTTCTCACGGCACTCGTCGTCCGGTTTAATGGAGGGTCCGGTCCCTGGGATTCCCCAGGTTCGAGGGGGTCTTCGCCAGGTTGGGCGTGGCCTAACTTGCATTGTCGTACACACACACACACACCACTTCACATAGGGACACGCCCCCGTCACATGCCTCGCCGGAGAAAGAGGGTGCCGCTGGACAATCGCCCCCACCAGAGAGAGCGTTGTCTCCGCGTCCGAACGACAGTTCTCACGCTCATGCCGTCTTCCGGGAAGTCCGAATGGGCGAGGCGCCGGCGAGCAGGCACAGTTGAAGGGGTGAGTCACCCCTGCTCGGTTCTGGCGGTCACTAACTGCCTCCGTGCCGCACGGTCGATCTTCCGGGAACAATGTTGTTTTAAAACGGCAGTGGAATCCTCTGTCTCGAATCCAATAAACCTCGCGAGGACCGGCCGTGGGAACCAAGATGCCTATCTCCGTGCAGGGACCCCAGCTGCAGGTGTCCTGGCCGAATACGCAGCTGAATCAGACCACCGGTTGTCGCCAGAAACCTTACAGCTCCTCCGCGGCCCGAAAAATCTCGAATGTCCAGCGTTGACGACCGCTGGGCAGGAAGAGATGAGATGGCGTCCGTGTTTGTCCCCTGGATTGCAATATCATCGCCCCCAAGGCAGAACCCAAAGCACCACCAACAAAGGAAAGCGCAGGTGGGACGTTCCAAACAGCAAAGCACTGCCCCACCCGCAAGCGCTCGGACTTCGCCAAAGAATCACCAGGCTTCTTCCATTGACAACAATACACTTTTAAAAAATTGTGTTCAAATTTGGGTTAATGTTGTGCCGACTGAGCGCGAAACATCTCCTTTTGAAACTGCCACAGCCGGATTACTCGGAACAAAGTAAAAAAAAAAACACTCACACAGGAGGAGATTCCTCTTAGTTCTCCCGCTTACATCAGTCTGCTCAAGCCATCAGCATTTCCGTGCAGTTTCCCCTTCTTATAACACACCGAGAAATTGTACTGTTGGAGAGCCAGACTCCATCTGAGCAAGTGACCATTTTTGGGGGACATCTGTCGCAGCCACGTTAAAGGACAATGGTCAGTCTCAAATAGAAACTTTGCTCCGTACAGGTAACACGACAACTTCTGCGCTGCCCAAACTAAACACGCGCACTCTTTTTCGGAAGCGCTGTACGCTTCCTCTCTACTGGTCAGTTTGCGGCTGATGTACAGAACTGGGTGTTCTTCATGGTCGTAGCCAACTTGGCTTAAGACAGCACCCAGCCCTCTATCACTGGCATCACACTGGACTATGAACTCTTTCCCATAGTCAGGGGTCCTGAGCAAGGGTCGGGTCACGAGTGCTTCCTTCAGGCTTTTGAAGGCGTTTTCTTTTTGGTTATCCCAACTTACGTTAGTAGGTGCTCCCTTTCGCAAGGCGTCAGTTAAGGGACTAGCCCGCTGTGAGTAGTTAGGAATATATCGCTGGTAGTACCCAATTAATCCCAAAAATGAGCGAATGGCCGTTTTCGTCTGTGGTTGCGGAAATGCTGCGATCGGGGCAATCTTTAACTTGGGTGGGCTCCTAGTTCCCTGGCCTACAACGTGGCCCAAGTACGTCACTTGTGCGCAACCAAATCTACACTTTTCTGCCTTCAGTGTCAGTCCAGCCTGTCGTAAACTGGAAAACACGGTCTTTAGGTGTTCTAGATGCTCTTGCCAGGTTTCCGAAAAAATTGCCACATCGTCTAAATAAGGGAGTGCAAAGCACTGCATGTCCTTCAGTACGATGTCCATGAGTTTCGAGAAGCTGTAGGGGGCATTCTTCAACCCAAAACTAAGCATTAAGGGTCGAAAGGTGCCCGCTGGGGAGATGAAAGCGGCATACCTGCTCGCGCTTTCTGAGAGGGGAACTTGCCAATATCCCCGTACGAGCTCGAGGGTGGAAATGAATTTCGCGCCGCTCACCCTTTCTATCCTTTCCTCTATGTTGGGAATCGGGTATAGCTGATCCCTGGTAATTGCATTAAGCTTTCTATAATCCACGCAGGGACGAGGATCTTTCCCTGGGGCCTCAACAAGAATTAGCGGTGAGGTATAGTCACTTTCCGCTGGCTCTACAACCCCTAACTCCAACATGCGCTGAATTTCCGCGTCCATTATTTCTTTTTGCCGCGGTGATACCCTGTAGGGTTTCGACCGTACCGGCTCATCAGAGGTGATCTCGATTTCGTTTGTCAGGAGGTGTGTCTTTCCCGGGCGACTGCTAAATAGGTCAGCGAATTCGCTCAACAACTGCTTTAGCGTGTTGACCTGTGTCCCGCTTAGGAAATCTGCATTCACGGAGTGAGCCAGAATGTTTTCCACGTTGTCACTAGCGTCCGCACCTCCCTTCCAACTCTGACTCTCGCTGTCCAGCTCTTCTGGTTCATTTAGAGTCAGATTGACGATCCCGCTGCGTTCCACGAACGGCTTCATCAGATTGCAATGATAGATTCTCACCTGCTTTCCCCTGCCTGGAACCCTTAGCGCGTAATTCGTCTCCGAAAGTTTTTGCAACACTTCTACTGGACCATCCCAGTGAACTTCCAGCTTGTTTTTTCTCGATGGCCGGAGGATCATCACGCAATCGCCCGCGGTGAAACCTCGAAGGCGAGCGTTTCTGTCATAATAGACCTTGGCGGCCTCCTGGGCAGCTTTCATATTTCGATTTACTAATTCCCTCGTGTTGTTAAGGCGGTCCAGTAGCTTAAGCACGTACTCAACCACTGTCTGGTTCTCTCCTGTCCCTTCCCACATTTCTCTCAGCATTCGGAGGGGAGAGCGGAGGGCTCTTCCGTACACAAGTTCTGCTGGCGTAAACCCCATAGCTTCGTGGGGGACTGTTCGTAAAGCGAAAAGTGTGGCCGGCAGACAATCCTCCCAGTCTGCTTTATGCTCATAACAAAGAGCGCGTAGCACCCGCTTCAGCACCGAATGCCATTTCTCTACACTGTTGGACTGCGGATGATACACCAAGCTGTGCAACAGTTTTATTCCGCATCTTTCTAGGAATGTGGTCGTCAAGGCGCTTGTAAAGACCGTCGCCTGATCGGCTTGGATTTCGGCCGGAAATCCTATTCTCGCGAACACTAACACTGTGGAGCTCAAGTCCTTCAATGGAATTGCTTCGGGAAATTTTGTGGCGGGACATAGCATAGTAAGCAAGTACTTATAGCCTGATTTCATGTTAGGCAAAGGGCCTACTGTGTCTATTACAAGCCGGCGGAAAGGTTCCGAGATCAATGGAACAATTTTCAGTGGAGCCTTCCATGTCTCTCCCGGCTTGCCCACGCGCTGGCACGCATCGCATGATTTTACGTAGCGTTCTGCATCTTTGAAACAACCCGGCCAATAATATTCCATTAATAGGCGCTCCTTTGTTTTATTGATTCCCAGATGTCCTGCCCAGCCATTTCCGTGGCAGAGACTCAGAATGTCCGCTCTGTATTTTTCGGGCACGACCGGCTGATCAAATGTTTTGCCTTTTCTGTCCTGGTAGTGTCGGTATAGTAAGCCTCCCTTCTCATGCATCGTTATGTTGCGTCTCGCGATGCCCTCTTTAGCTGTAAGGTGCAGTCTTTCCAAAGTGCGATCCTGCTTCTGTTCTTTTGTTAGGGACTCCCTGTTCCCCTGCAGAAGGCGATCAAAACTACGCGATGTTGGAGATAAAACGGATCCTTCAGCGTTTTCTGATTCCTCTACCGACTTAGTGGTTGAAGTCCCTCGTCGCTCATTTGCTCGGTCAGCTGTCTGGCCTTCATTCCTCGTTGGTTCACTTCCCTCCTCATTTGATTGCAACGATATGCTGGCTGGTGCGTCTCTGGCTACCTGAGGTTCGGGAATCTGACTTAGTTGAGATGCGAGCTGACGAGTTTTCAATCTTGTCAAAGCTTGTATCACCCCGCTTCCGAGTTTCTGGCCTCTCTCGCGTAGCAATTGGTCTGATCGATTCGAGAAGAGGTAAGGATATTGAAGTGGCACGGCCTTCGAAACTGCGGCCTCAGTGAATAGCTCTCCAAACGGTCCACAAATTATCACTCTAGCTATGGGAAGGCATACACTGTGTTCTTCTACTGCCTGTTTTATCCACGAGACTTCTCCCGTAAAATCGTCCACTGACACGTAAGACGGGTGGACAACGTCCATCGTCGCGGCGCTATCACGAAGCACCCTGCACGGTTTCCCGTTAACGTGCAGCTCGTGCAGGTATGGCTTAAGGAGCTCTAGATTCTCAGCGTTATCCTCGACGCACGAGAACACCAAACGTTGCTTTGTACACTTGGCTGCAAAGTGCCCGACACCATTGGAGTTGTAGCAACGAAATGGCCTACTAGCCTCAAACTCTTTTTTCGCGGCTTTGTCTGCTCCCTGTCTCTTCGCCTGTTCTTCACGCTTTTCTGGCGCTACCTTCGTTGCCTCTGATTGCTCCGAACTTCTAGTACTTCGCGTCTTTCTGCTAGGCCCTTTATCTCGCATCGCGTTTCGAGCGTGTGATGCACCCTCTTCAGTGCTCAACCTTCTGCGCGAAACGTACTCCTCTGCTAGCTCAGCGGCCCTTTCAACTGTGTCGACTTTTTCCCTGTCTTGAACCCATATTTTCACCACTTGGGGAATGCTTCGGTAAAATTGCTCAAGGCAAAAACACTCAATGATTTTGTCTCGGCTTTCATAAACCTCGGCTCCTTTTAGCCACTCTAGCAGATTCGTCTTTAGTCCATACGCGAAGTCCGGATAGCCCTCTCTATCGTTTTTCATTGCGTTCCTGAAGCGCTGTCGGAAAGCTTCGGCTGACAGCCGGTACCTTTTTAGCAGGCTGGCTTTGACTTTTTCGTAGTCAGCTGCGTCTTGTGTGCTAAGTCTCGCTATGACTTCAGCTACTTCACATGGCAAGAGTGTCAGAAGCCGTTGCGGCCATGTACTGCGAGCAAAGTTCTCCCTTTCGCAAGTTCTCTCAAAGTTTCCCAGGTACAATCCTATGTCCCTTCCACTTTCATAGGGCTGCATGAATCTGTTCATTCTATATGATTGTACATCGCTTGCTCTTTCAGGAGACCCGGCTCTCGAACTGTCGCCTTTTTTTCGATTTTCACTTTCAAGCTGCAATCGCTTTAGATTTCTTTCTTCTTTTTCAGCTTCCCACTTTTGCCATTCTTTCTCTTTTTCCCATTCCGCTTCCCTTTTTCTTTTTTCTTCCTGTACCAAATTCCACGTATCTACCAGCTGATCGTCATCTACGTGCTTTTGAATTGTCTTGCATATTTCAAGTTTTGTAATTTTTCCCTGTACTTCTATTGACAGTTCCTCGCATAACAACAGCAAGTCCGACTTTGACAATTTCATAAGGTCCATGACAATGCCTTCTCCGCTTTGGCAATGCTATCTTCAAAATGTCGTGAGATTACCCTTTCTCAATTGACATACACTTCCCATACTCAAAATGCACTCAAAATCTGAAGCCTGGCGAATTCTATAGCAAAATGCCGAAACGCTTACCGGTTGAGTAATCACGATGTCGCACGGTCCATCCCAGCTGCTGCCAACCAGTTGTTAGAGATGAGGGGTCCTTGAGTGAGCTGACTCTTTCAGCGCCGCAGGTCCCTTCTCCGAATGACGTTGTCGGACTTGGTTATGAAGGAAACTGTACAGGGGGTTTATTTTACATTATTTACAAGATTTTGGAACCCATTGGAGGGTGATGGGGGAAGGTCGGAGGATCTGAGAAGATCTGAGGATGATCGAGGATTCTTTCTCACGGCGCTCGTCGTCCGGTTTAAAAAGGGTCTGGTCCCTAGGATTCCCCAGGTTCGAGGGGGTCTTCGCCAGGTTGGGCGTGGCCTAACTTGCGTTGTCGTACACACACACACACACACACCACTTCACATCGGGACACGCCCCCGTCACATGCCTCGCCGGAGAAAGAGGGTGCCGCTGGACAATCGCCCCCACCAGAGAGAGCGTTGTCTTCGCGTCCGAACGACAGTTCTCACGCTCAAGCCGTCTTCCAGGAAGTCCGAATGGGCGAGGCGCCGGCGAGCAGGCACAGTTGAAGGGGTGAGTCACCCCTGCTCGGTTCTGGCGGTCGCTAACTGCCTCCGTGCCGCACGGTCGATCTTCCGGGAACAATGTTGTTTTCAAACGACAGTGGAATCCTCCGTCTCGAATCCAATAAACCTCGCGAGGACCGGCCGTGGGAACCAAGATGCCTATCGCCGTGCAGGGACCCCGGCTGCAGGTGTCCTGGCTGAATACGCAGCTGAATCAGACCACCGGCTGTCGCCAGAAACCTTACAGCGTATAATACCGCGCAGCAAGAGACGACGCAGTTCACTCCGTTCGAATTAGTCTTCGGTCGACAGGTTACCACCCCCCTCGATGCTATGCTACCCGTGGACCCCCCTGACAGTGAGAGTGAACTTGTTGTCGACGTCGCCACCTATGTTCAGCGCGCGGAAGAAGCACGGCAACTGGCCAGACACCGCATTCACCGTCAGCAGCAGATCGATGCTGACCGCTACAACTTTGGACGTCGCTACGTTACCTACCACCCAGGCGACTATGTGTGGGTTTGGACGCCCGTTCGTCGTCGCGGGCTGTCCAAAAGTTACTGCGCCGCTACTTTGGCCCTTACCTTGTTGTCCGCCACCTCAGCGACGTAACGTACGAAGTTGCACCAGCCTCGCCAGCTCGTTCATCGCACAACGGCAAGCGCAGCGACGTTGTGCATGTGGTGCGAATGAAGCCGTACTACGAGCGACCCCCCGAGTGACTTTCCGGCTGCATGTAGTCATATTCCGTGATGTCAGACTCGTGGTGTACCTCTTGAACACTTTTTCTCCCCGCTATTCGGTCTGATGGTATCACCGCATCGGGGTGATGCTCCTGAAGAGGGGGCAGTGACACGAGGATTGGAAGGAGAAGAAAGGGACCGCAGCCTCTAGAAGTAGACGACGTTGAAGTGTAGGTCCGTTTCTCTGGTGCTCTCGTTCAGCCGCTGCAGTTCCTTTTCAGTGTAACAACTGTTACAATATATACAGTGGTAAAGGTGGGGAGAAGGATGGAGAGAAGGCAAAGCGCATGACGAAAGAAGGCCGCACCAAAAGCAAATGTAACAACAATCCTTAGAACAGATGATGAAACAGCCGTTACCGGGAAAGCGAAATCACTGAGCCTTCCACAATCTTAGGCCGCGTTGCAAAACTGTGCGCACGTGATGGGAACCAAAGCATGATCGCGAATCAGTTCTAAGAGAAGTCACAGGATGAGATCTAGGCCACAACAAAGACAGTGAAAGAGCAAAGCCGCGTCATAAAAACAAAACACGAAACAACTGAAAGAATATATGAATGAAAAAACGGCAAGAAATCACGCCAAAACAAAGCTAGAAGTTTAACATGAAGATGGACATGAGGCTGCGAAATCATGAAAAGCTCCTTCGCCTTCAGGTGCGACGAGAGTTGAATAAAAACCAAAAAATGCCAACAATAACACGGCTAAAACAGGGCTAAAAACCTAAAGTTGAATTAAAACTAAAATGCCAACAATAACACGACTAAAACAGGGCTAAAAACCTAAAACATGATGTGGGAGAGAAAAAAACACAAAAAGCACAAACACGGGGCCGAACAGGACGGGCGTGTAATTTGGCCGGTTCATGGGACAGGGCAAACATCATGGAGGAACGTTTTTTCTTTGGTTGAAAGTGCAATTGACGGGGTGCTTAAGCAGTCCTTCCCTTTCTTGTAAATGGCTACAGCTTCGATGATTTCCCTGGCCAGCCTATCTTTTTTTCTTCCAAGGATCGAGATGTTGTCGAGGTTGGCCGTGCATGGGTGCTTAGGCTGGCGGCAATGAAGAGCCAGGAAACCTGATGTGGCAGTTGCTCCTAATGAATTTGCGTGTTCTCTAGCTCTTTCATTGACGCACCTGCCTGTCTGTCCAATATAACATTTACCGCATGCGACAGGGAAATGGTAAATTACACCTTCGTCGCAATCTGCGTATCTTGTCTGGTGGTTTACTGTCTGGTGGTTTACCACTGTATATGTTTCCGCGCGTTCCGCGCCTTTTCATTAAAGTTGTTAGTCAGCAGTGTGTTCGTGTTCCACGTGTCTCTCTTCGTTTGTGTCCCAAAGTTCATGCTGGCCCAAATCATGGATTCATACCAACTGGCCCAGAAAAATGCCATTTTGCAGCATTGAAAAGATATCAGCTTTTCTTCGAAATCGCTTGGCAGCTTCTTAGTGATTGAAGTGCGACGTTGGAGGCTGAAGCCGAAGCACTTCATTAATTTCTGAAGCCAGCCCCGGCTGCCTTTGAAATCCTTTGCCATTAGGCCTCGCTGCCTCGAAAGTTCCCTAGCTTTCTCTTCGAGCACTTCTGTTGTCACTGGAAGGGCAGCTGCTCTCTGCGTCCGAACTAAGTCGGCCAAAACTGTCTCCACTTCGTGGCGACGGCCTTTCTTTGGTCCGCTAAATGCCATCCTCATTATGGCACACGCAAAAAGCTGCTGTCATTGTCCCCTCCAATGACGGACATTTTTCTCATCGACGCCGTAGTCCTGCCCGGCTTGAAGTTTTGACGATGCCTGTGCGGCTATCACAACTTTTCGCTTGAAAGCGGCACTGAAGTGGCATCTCCTGCTTGGTGCCATCGCGATAACACCACGCTGCACACCGATACAGCCAACATGACACAGGTCAAAATGGCAACCTCGCTTGTGCACGGTTGGCTACTGGCACGGCCAGTAGCGGCTGCGATACTGACTTTTCTAGATGGTGCTAGCTACGCACCATATTTAGCAGTTCCAATGAAAAACTGGCGCGTTTTTTTAAAATCCTCGAATCTAAGCCGACCGTAGAGTTCAGAATATGATTATTTGAAAAAAAACTATCGGCCTAGATTCGAGTCAATATGGTAGGTTCCAGTTCGTCATTGTTGTCTGCACTGTTATCAGCAGCAATGATCACCTCATTGGTGAGATCTTCATTTGTCATGCCTGCATCATCACCATGCAGTAATTCAAGTCCCTAAACACCGCCGTCAGCACCGCACACCTTGTCCATTGTTGTGCAGTGTTATATTAGGTAGTATATTGCTTTAACCGGTAGCGTTATAAGTGGGCTTGGCTGTAGGGCATTCTACAGGTCAGGGGGATTACATAAACCACTCCTACTACACAGCGCACATAAGCTGTTTCATACTTTGTCTTGCAAGTGGGCACTTCTACGCATATCCGGGGTGTATTGACCTGCTTTACTTAGTTTCCAGTGGTTTGTTATTCAGCTCATAGCAAGAAACTAATAAGTTTTATATAAGATGTTTCTTGAACTGTTTACTGTAGCTTTCTGTATTTTAGCAGTGGTGTTGTCAGGCTGTGCATCTTTAGGTGTATATGTTGTAGTGATACTGGCAGGGGCCGTATTTGTGAAGTTTAAACTTGGTAAGGCAATGCAGGCTCATGTGCGGAGATAAAAAAAAATATGAATTCAGGAAATAGAGAGAAGCTCGGAAGGCACCTGTAGACCATGTGCATTAGTAAGAGCGAGTGACTGTAGTCCGTTTCATAATGGCAGTCAGTGCTGCTGAGGCTGAGGAAGTAGTGCACCCATGAAACGATATTATTGTCATTCCACCACAGATCATTTCTTCTTCTAGCCCCCGCATTAACTCAGTGGTTATAGCGCTCGGCTGCTGACCCGAAAGACGCGGGTTCGATCCTGACCGCAGTGGTCCAATTTCAATGGAGGCGAAATTCTAGAGGCCAGTGTGCTTTGTGATGTCAGTGCATGTTAATCTCCTGAGGTTGTCGAAAATTTCCAGAGCCCTTCACCCCGGCGTCCCTCATAGCCTGAGTCGCTTTGGGACTTTAAACCCCCATGAACCGAATCAAAAGATTCGTTCTTCTTGAAGCCTCTGCAAGTGTTTCGACGAAAACAAAGTGTAGTATAAAATGAAGTGCTAGCATTGGGAACCACGGTCGTAGCTTTGAGGTGCTCAGTGTTTGGGCCATCTGGCTGCAATTTTCACCGAGCGTGAGCTAGTTTTTAGACGTGGATAGAGTCGGAGCAATTCTCCCTAGCAGCTGCATATCACAACGCCACATGTCATTCTTACGTCTCGAAGTCGTGATGAGTCATAGGACCGAAGTGTGGCAAGAAATTGTCTGAGTCATAGGACCGAAGTGTGGCAAGAAATTGTCCAGGAGGTTACCTAAGATTTATTGCAACGAAATACGCCTGCTTATGGCATTATACGCTTGGTTTTATGGCAAACTACATTTTGGGCATGAACTTAGCCTGCGTAAACAGGTGTGCTAGCTTCGGCAGCATTGACTGCTATGTATGAAACACAGCATATATTTTTTTGACACAGGCCTCGATAACTTCTTTTGGTTAGTTTGAGATATTGGGCGGATATACAATGGAAAACATTTTTTTTTTTGTCTCAGCAGACCTGTAAATCCTGAAAGCTTGTGCAAAATACTATTCCCACTCGAGAGCCAATGTTGTCCTTTAGCTTCACAAAAAGTTGCCGTTTGTTTTGGGAGGGTCATTTTAGATAATTAAAATACCATGGCTTAGTGGAGTCTGCATGTTTTGACTAGCTCTGAACGTTTACTCTTGAATGATATTCAGTTTTATTGGAGGCAGATTGTTGCAAATCATGCTGAAATTTTTCAAGCTCTGAGTTAATACTGCCGATTTGTGTCTTACTATATAATCCCCAATTGTTTTAACAGAGAACTGCTGGATGTAAGGAAAAAATCTATAGTGTTACTTTCCATGGGCCCGCATTTTAACTCTTTTATTGAGATTGAATGTCAACATGTGGTCAAAGAACTCTTTGGATTGGCGACAAGTTGTGCCCGTGTTATCTCAGTCATTCTAAAGAAGGCTTAAATTCTCAGATTATTATGTAAATGAGCACACGGAAAAAATTTATTAATATTGATGTTGATGAGCTTTAATGGCCCATAGGCAGCTTGGCTAAAGGGTGCTGCAGTACAAGGTAAATTTCTGTACTCAAGGTGGGGCTGTAGTCCTATTTTCCAAGTATTTCACCCCAGATAAGCTGAGCATTAGGCCAGAAGAAAGCTTACACCCATTATCACCAGTGGGCACCCGGCGACATTGGGGATCGATTCCCGCACATCCCGCATACGGAGCAGATCATTCATACTGAGCAGAACAGAGCATAATGCAGTAACTTGCAGTGGTTGTGCTTATATTTGTGAAGAAAAAAGGTTAGTTCGATGGAGAGAAATTCATGGTGACTGTGGGTGGCAAGAGGGGAAGAATTCAGGAATCAAACGAGAACTAAACACCACCTTTGCACGCAGCCCTGCCATGTCTGTAGATAATAAATGGCAGGTTATTCTGAAAGAGTTCCTTATTTAGGATATTATTTGTGAGCCACGATTCTGTAAGTATAGCAATATAAGTGCTATTTTCATCAAGGAACACTTGTATTGCTTTTCTCTTCGGAAGATAGCTTTGAACGTTTGCTAGCACAACGGACTCCATTTGATAGCCAGGCTATTAGATGCGAGCTGCAAGTGGCTAACATGGGAAAGGAGGCGTGAATATGGGTTTTGACCGCTGTTTCTCATGCCGGATCATGGAATCAGAACCAGCATTGTAAACAAACTGTGTATTGCCCGTTAGCGTCTTGTCAAATCATGTCTTCAAAGTAATGAATGTTTGCTGAGTGAACGCACAATGTTATTTTCAGCTGGGTTCTCACATGCAGAAAAATCTTCATGAGCTAAAAATGATACATGCTTTAGTCTGCACAGCATAGTGTTGTCATCAGAAAGAATTTTGCATTTATCTCTGTAACAGGTGAATTTCACAAGTATTTGTGTTTCCATGGTGGCCGGATCAATGTGCTCTTTTCACATCGCGTTGATAAGTTATTGCACTGAGTTTATCGGAGTAGGAAGGAAGAATTATAGACATTTGAGGCTGCATTCATGTTTCACTGCTTATATCGGGTATTCCGAAGGATGGCAGATGAGTACACCGAAAGCGATTTTCCTAATTTTCATTTTTTCCCAGGTTAAGTAATGATTTTATATCAAACTAATATTACTGGTCTGACTTGCAGCAGCAATTTTTTTAAAGAGTTTGAACATGTGGCAGAATGGTGCCAACAGTGTTTTCTCAAACGTAGATACAAATTTGTGCTTGTTGAGAGAACACACTTTTTAATAAATTATATACGTAATGCACTTTGCACAGTAGACTCAAGAGGTGGTGTAGGAAAACTGGGACTAGGATTTGATGCAGTGTTGTCTGGCAAAGCAACCAATGGCATAGATTGCAAAGAAATATAATGATTTGACGCAGTGTTGTTCGGCAAAACAATTAGTGGCATGGATTGCAAGCAGATATAATGACAGACACTATAAAGTCCGGCAGTGCTTGAACATATCTGAGGGTCATGACACCACTGGTAAGGACGAACTGCTACGATGAATGCAAGATGCATATGGCAGGTACAAATGCCTGCAGCATGAAGAATGGCTCTCTTTTGTTAATGATCGTAGTGGCATTGAGCCTCTGACTTGGGTCCTGCCGAGGACTGGTGTCCCACCATGGTGCTGATTGGCTGAAACATGAATTTTCTTTCTGCTTACAGCGGAACAAGCATTAAAGAGGGACTGTCAAGTGAAGCAGTAATGAGGAAAAAAAAAAACATTACAAATTTTGTACCACACTACAGTGATGCGATGGTGGTCATCAAGAATCGTGACATTTGCATGCAAGAGATTATTGAAGCACGGAAGACCAGAAGGCTGGGCAATTGTGGACTGTCACTTCTGGGGGAACCTTAATTTTTGTTCACACATCATTTTGGTGCTCTTCTTTCTTCTGTCCTTTGGCATCAGCTCCAGCAGTGGCTTATGTCCCCACTAGTGCGTACTCATGAGGACAGTTACGTAGCTTCTCCATTCGAGTGCATAACAGTGGTTGGTACAATCCATGCTTGATGTGCTGATGTGGGTCAAAGCCAGGAAAAATTGCAAAGCATTTGTATGTAGCCATACACAGCTGCTGCTGCTGCATTCTGGATAAAGCTTCGCCAATTTCCCTGCAGTGCTTTGCAGCTGTGCTTGTTAGTGCACTCGAGGCCAGCGGCCTAGGACAGGGCACGACGATGGATATTTAGTGCGATAGGATGGATGGATGGGATATAGACGGGAGAAAAAACTTGGGGACATTCTTAACCACATCCTTGAACAAGAAAATGCGGTAGCATTTAGGTTGCCTGAGCTTTGGTGTCTACAATGAGCGTCTAATGCACTTCTTATGATTTCCGTGGCAAAACTTCATGTTCCATTGCCTTTATGTTGTATGCATGAATGATCACCTTCCAGAATGTTCCACTACCTTCCATTGGATTATCATATAGGATTGTACTAACCAGACCAACTAAGCCACCATTAAGGTGCCTTAGTTCATCTACTGACTGCCATTAATCCACCTTAATCCACCCACCGACCCCTATTAATCTACCTTAATCCATTTTTTTGTAGTCGGTCTGCCTCCAAAACTTTGGGTCCTTTGGAATTTTCCAACTTCCAAATTTTGGCGGTCCTCAGGTTTTAAAATCTGGCGGTTCCCTATGACTGGTCCAGTGGTGGTCACGTGGTGTTGATGATGTCACGACCCTCTCAGCGTATTCTTAGATGTCAGGGAGTCAGTGGTTAAGCGTTGTGCCACTGCTTCGTCTGGTAGCTGTTTCAAACACAGTCATCAGTGGGGCTTGTGAGACCCAGATTACTCTTCCCAAGCTCCCATAATGCTTATGCACTGCGCCACCGTAAGCACTTTACTGACAATCCTGTGGGTCGGTTGCCATTTGTCATGGTGTCGTCACGAAGTCATTTGACCTCTCTTTACCAGTCAGGGAATTTCGTGACAGAGAACTTGGAAATTTTTGTGAGACGACAACCCAAATGCTCTCACAAAAATAAAGATCAGGAAATGACCACAGGCCCTTATTCTGCATTGTATCTTCCATGTTGCACTATGACTTGCCGTATTGTGCAGAACATGTTCACCCTGCAACATACATTACTGAAGGAGAAGGAGGAATTAGCTAGAATTCATTACATTGGCAAGAGCTTCACCTCTTAGGACCCCCCTCTCTTTCCATTTCAACCGGGATTTGTGTTTGCGGTTTTTGCAGAAGTTCCTTTATAGTGCACCAAGTTTTCTGCGGATCATAGTAAATTTCTGAAAATTTTCCACTGTAGTAATGAATTCGAGATTTCTTTATGTCCGAGTACGAATTTATTCCTAACTTTTTTATACTGTTCTAGAATTGACAGATCTTTCGTTTTTATAAATCTGCCAAACAGGTGGTTGTGGGCTCTTATGCGCTTTACTAAATCAGAAGTAATCTAAGGTTTTCGTGCTGTTTTGCACTTGGTTAAAGTTGCTATAGGAAAAGCGCAATTGTACAACTTTATTATTTTTTCTCTAAACATATTGTATACTAGATCAGGGTCGAAAACACACTTTTTAAATTTTGGAAATTTCGATGGGGCTGACTCCGGACATTTTGAGAAATACTTACAGCATGCGCTAACAGATGCCATGTTTCTGCCGCCAACTAGCCGTGCAGAAATCTGCAGCCTAATATATAGTTTAAAAAACAACTGCTCCTCTGGTTATGATGGTATCAGAGCAACTCCAATAAAAGCAATTTCTGACTTAATATGTGGTGTGCTCTGTCATAAGCAAACCTTGCTTTCACAATGGGCATTTTTATAGAGAAGATGAAAATAGCGAGGGTGGTTGTTCTTTACAAATGCGGCACGGTGAACGATCTTGGAAATTACAGGCCAATTTCAGTGCTTCCGCTCTTTTCAAGAATTTTTGAAAAGGTTATTGTCTGATCACTAGTCGTCTACAGAAACATAACTTGGTATGTAGCACTCAGTATGGGTTTCAGAAGCATAAGTCAACTGCATCTGCTTTACTTAGTATAAAAAAATACTTCTTCAGAACATAGAAACTCATATTTATACACTCGACATATTCTTAGACTTCAGCAAAGCGTTGGACTTCATTAAACATGACATACTTATTAAAAAACTCCCGTTCTATGGAATAAAAGGTATTTTGTTTACTCTACTAGAAAGTTATCTCTTAAAATTCTTCCCAATATGTCGTTGCCAACCACTTTAAATCTGAATTAAGAAATATAGAACATGGTGTACCGCAAGGCTCCATACTGGGTCCTATGTTATTCCTTCTCTATATTAATGACAATGTATCTATACCAGGCACGCCAGAAATTATTCTGTATGCGGACGACACCAGCGTTTTCTTTTCTACACCTAATTTATCAACTGCAGTTACTACTATAAACCTATGGCTGACAAATATGTCACAGGGGCTTGCAGCCAACCAACTGGCACTCAATGTTAATAAAACCAAATATATTGTATTCTCTTCTAGCAACAGACCAATTTACCTCACTAATCTGATAATTTTTTAGTCTCGAGTTTTAGAGCACGTTACGGAGGTAAAATTCTCAGGCGTATAATTCCACGAAAATCTCCGCTGGGCACCACATATTCAGCGCATTAAGCGTACCATAGCTCAGTGCATTGGAATTCTGAATACGCTTCGCCCGTTTCTACCACTTCGGCTAAGGCGCCAGCTTTATTTCAGTGCAGTTCATTCCAGGTTGCACAATTGTTTGCTTATCTGGGGAGTCACTGGGAACACTAATCTTGAAAGCCTTTTTTTATTGCAAAAGAAATCTATTAGCTTTATTGAAAATTTATCAAGATATGACTCCACATCTTCCTACTTCACCAAGAACCGAATACAATATATACAAACATTACCTATTTACTCGCATAATGCTCGCACACGCGTGATGCTCGCACCCCCCACATTGGCTATCATAAATTGGAAAATTTTTTTTTTCCCCGCATAATCATCGCACTCCCAAAATTACTGCCGTGAGCCGTCTGCTTGTCGTAGCGATCACCATCTATTGACTGCGGCCACAACCAACTGCCATGGTTGGGCGCGCGTGCTACTAGGCGGCGGTACTGTGCTATCATCCGCTGCCACCGCCGCTACCGCTCATCCGCTCACCACCGCTATGCCATTTTGCGAACGTGTCTCCAGCTCTCCGGTGTCTCGTAGGCCTCGTTTGCCTTGTTTGCGTGTTGCACCGTGCTCTTTGTGCCGCTTCGCCATGGGACGCTACGCAAGCTACACAGCTGCTTTTAAGCTAAAAGCTATTGAGTATGCGTTGGAACATGGCAACCGCACTGCCAGCAGGCACTTCGGTGTCAACGAGTTTTGCGTCCGGTATTGGAGACGGCAGCACGACGAACTCAAAACGACTGGTAAGACGTGCCGGGCCTTCCGTGGACCGAAGACTGAGAAATTTCCTGCCGTCGAATCCTCTTTACGAATATATCAAGGCTCGACGAGTGGATGGGTGTGCTGTGTCGATTGATTTGATACGGAACCAGGCGCTCGTAATCGCAAGAAAGGAGGGCATTCCGGTGCAAGACTTCTGCGCTAGCAACGGGTGGGCCACACGATTTATGCGGCGCAATGGACTCTCGCTCAGGAGGCGAACGATGCTTTGCCAGCGCCTGCCCGCAGCCTATGAAGAGAAAATAGTGGACTTCCATCGATTCGTTATCAGGATCCGGCAGGAGAAAAACATCTTGCTCTCCCAGGTAGGGAACGCAGACCAAACTCCGCTGAATTTCGATATGCCCTGCAGCAGGACAGTCGAACAGACAGGCTCTCGGACTGTGCACGTCAGGACTACAGGTGCCGAAAAACAGAGGTGCACGGTCATGCTAGGCTTGACGGCGGATGGGCGGAAGCTCCCACCGTACGTCATTTTCAAGCGGAAGACCCTCCCGAAAGGAAAGCTCCCCCCTGGTATACACGTGCGCGTCCAAGAAAAGGGGTGGATGACCGCGGACCTTATGGTGGACTGGGTGAAGCCTGTGGGGGGGCGGCGACCGGGAGCGCTTCTTTTTCCGTCGCTCCTCGTGCTTGATAGCTTTCGGGGCCATCTTCAAGAGTCGGTTCGGGCGAAGTTCAAGGAACTGCGCACGGACCTGGCTGTTATACCCGGCGGCCTCACATCAATGCTACAGCCTCTTGACGTATCTTTGAACAAGCCATTTAAAGATAACGTCCGTAGGCTGTACGCAGAATGGATGGCCGAAGGTGAACATGCTCTGACGCCGGGCCGCAAGATCAAGAGACCGTTCGTGGAGCTGCTGTGCAGCTGGGTATCAGAGGCATGGGGGATGATTGATGTAAACATGGTGGCCAGAAGCTTCAAGAAAACAGGAATTTCGAACGCCCTGGATGCGACCGAGGACCACCTTGTGTGGGACGACGAAGAAGCATCGGAAGATGAAGAAACCATCTATTCCAGTGTCGACACGGACTCTGATGAAGAGTAGAATTGCCTGCAGGACATACGCAGTGCGAGTAGTGACGGGGAGGTTGCGCGCGGCAAATAAAGTGCTTTAGCAGCTTGAGCTTACGTTCACCCTGTACTTTCATAACGAAGGTAAGTTACGCTTGAAAGTAATGTTTTCGTTATATTTACAATCCGCCTTTTTCACGACGCGACTGCGCATGCGCCAATCCCCTGGCGGCGGTGTCGCGAAACATATTGGAAGGGTCGCGCGCTCCACTCGAGACCGGCCGTGGGAGTGTAAACAAACCTTCTTCTTACGCGGGGCGCGTTGCTGCAGCCGTCGGGAGTTCAGCGGGACGCATTTGGCGATGCATACGACATGTGTTACACACGGCTGCAATGCCAAATATGTAAAGGGAAGCAAACTCGGATTTTTTCGCGACCGCCTTCGACTCAAAGCGTGGATAAAAGCAATTCGCTGGCTCGACGATCGTGGCCGCCCTTGGGCACCGTCAAGCACGTCAATACTGTGCGAGAATCACTTTGTGACAGGTATGGACGAAGTACTGCGTATAAATGCATGTGCAGTCTATCACAAAATGTTTTATTCATGGCCAGGAAGGCCTCGACTGTCACCGCGGCATTTAGACTCCGTTCCGACGCTTATTGCTTTCTCAAGCAAGAAGGCCGAATGGGCAAGTGCTGTGAGCCGCTTTCAGCGCGCGATGGAGCGGGCAACGAAAAAGAAGCTACGAGAGCATTCACGCATGGTGCTAAAATTTTGTCATAATCTGCTATTGAAATTTCATTGTTTATGCCACTACACCCTGGTCAATCTCCTGGTGTGGGTATGTGCCATGTATTAAGAGGCAGAAGAAGAAGAAGGTGCGTTATGCGTGTGTTCGCATCATATCCATGATGAAGAGCGCTGCGTGGTATCGCCGGAATGACTCAATGTGCGCCCCTCGTGCTCGCCTTTATGAACGCGTATGCTTGTTTAACCTATGCAGCGGTGTGCTGTGGGAAAATAAAGTGAAATTCTAGCAGAGCTGCCATGTTGCGAGTACGCTTGTGCTTTTGTAGTTCGTGTAGCTTTTCGGCAGCGCTTGAGTACAACTATTGCTTGTGAAAAGTGTTGTCCCCAGTTGTTATCTGTGCTACGGCGTGCACGATGTAGTATCCACCTTTCATGGATGGCAGGCATATACAGCGGAAAACGCCAACCTCACTGATCGGGGATATTTCATTGAACATTATGTTCCGAATGTAGCCTTCATCTCTGAAGCGGCAGCCCTTGCGCAGCTGGTGTTCGCATCGCATGCCGGATGACCGGATATACTGAAGAATTTGCTCTTCGCTGGGCACAGCAGCCTGCCTCGGACTTCGCACCCAGCCATCAGTAAATCCTAGAAATCCTTCAGGTACCAGGTGCTGCCCAGGGCACGCCATCGTTAACAGATTCCAACAAAACGTGCTCCACAGCGGCACTCACTCCGGCCGGGTTGGGCGCACAGTACCCTTCCAATGAGCTTCCAGCGCTGTACGCGAGGTGGCAGCACAGGAACATGAAAAAGGCGGATTGCGGACCTGACAATCCTGATCTTGCACCCATTCATCTTTGCATTTAACACTCCGAAACATTAGCTTGAAAATTTTCCCCGCAATATTATCGCACCCCCAAACTTCGCATGTATTTTCAGGAAAACAAAGTGCGAGGATTACGCGAGTAAATACGGTATATTATGAGCGACTGTCTCAGGTGGCATTCTTGGAACTCATAGACAATTGGCAGCAATTTTTTTCTAAATACACTACCGATCAATTACGATATGAGTTTAGACACACAAATATACAGAAACGAAGAACCTGAACAAACTATGGTATGCAGTCTTTGAACTGGCAAATCCCAAACCTTTTGATCTCCCATCCCAAGTTAATTAATATTATGGAGAAATCTTCCTCCCTCTTTGCTTTTCGTAAGCGGGCTAGAAGTTACTTTCTGGAAAATGCACTATAAATTTTTTTTTTCTGCTTACTTCTTTCTATTGATCGCACATTTGTTTCATTTTCTATGTACACAGTTAGTTTCTATACATATGTTGGATCTGTGTCTGCTCTTGTGCTGGCCTGCTCAGTGGTTTTTTCTTTTGTTTTTTCTAGGTATACAATTAGTTTCTATAGATGTGTTTGATCTGCCTTCTCTTGTACTGTCCTTTTCTGTGATTTCTTTTAGACGTGTTTTCTTATTAATAAGAATAGAATGAATGTTTATATTAAAAAGTTGTGTTGTACAAACATTTACATTGTGATCATTATACTGTTTATGTATGTGTATATAAGTGCTCCTTGCTGTTGTGTTCTAGTGGTGCTTAGGCCCCAGCCAGGCGGATTGATTTTCGCCTTTTGCCCTCTGCACCAAGGCATTGTGTTGTCTCAATTTTTTGAATAAAAAAATAGTTACTGATGGCCCAGAGCGGTTGCTACATCATTTCCTTCACCTTGTCAGCTGTCCCTTTTTGGGGTGCCTTCACCACAGTGCTTGACGCTTTGTGGGCAAGAAGCACAGATGAGGAGTTTCTCATTTTTGAGGAAGGTTACAAGCGGTGCAAAAGAATGTGAATAGGAGGTAAAGGAATGAATATTGCCTAAAACTTGTGGACCTGTCCTCATCCTTTTGCACAGTTTCTTACATTCCTCCAAAATGAACCAACTAGCCTGCAAGAACATTCTACTAAAGCTTTTCTCATGTCTGGGATTATTTCCCTGGCATTGCTGTGCACGAGCTGTGCACGAGCTGTGATGAGCAGTGGTGGCCGTGGTGTTGTGTGTGCGCAGGACCGCGTGAAAGAGTACATGGTGCGGGCCAAGCAGATTGCCGACAAGGCCAAGGCACCCAAGCTGGATGCAGCGGCCGCTCAGCGCTTTGTGCGCAACTCTCTCTGGACCCCCTCAGGTGCGTTGATCCAGGCACCGGAACTGTCTTGCCTGGCATTGTGGTTGGAAAGGGATGTTGAGAATAATTCCGTGTAATTTTTTGATTTCCGTAAAAACAGATTTTTTGGCTGCTTTTGGTTGTGTGGACGTTTGTCCGAAGAACAAATGGTGCATTTATTGCTGACGGAAGTGGTATAAAAAAATTTTCTCTCCACTTGATTTCAACTCATGGTGTCAAGACTGAAACGTATGGTGTGATCACTGTTCAGAAGTGAATGGCAGCATTCCCTAACCTTACGGACCCTAGGGCAAAAAAATTTACTGTTATTTCTTGGCATATCACAGTTTCTTTGTGAGAATGTAACAAATGCAGGCTGTATGTATGTATTTCATTTTTTTTTGCCATTTATAGTTTATAAGAGGTCGGTTTTAAGTGAAAGTAGTGTCTTTGTTGTTCGAACATGGTACAGCCAAACCTCGTTATACGGAGCAGGTAAAACTTGATATAGCCGAAAAAGTAGCTTGATATAGCCGAAATTCATAATATATAATTTCGTCACAAATGCATGCAAGAGCAGCACAATTTATTCAGGGAATGGACGGTAATTAAGGTGATCCTTAATAGAGGAACAGGAAGGCTGTACCCAAAATTTCAGTGGCATTTCCGAAAGCACTTGGGGCGATTCCAGCGGTTGCAAAAAAATCGAGCGCCAGTTTGGGTGCCTTCCCCGCACAGCACCACTGGCACGCAACGGCGGCAATCCAGGTGCCAGCTAGGGTGGACATCATAACCGCGTCGCATGGAAAATGGCACGTCGGAGCGAAAGCCATCGCCGGTTTCGCCACTTCCATGACAGCCCACATGTGCTCACGGTTGTTACTAGAAGGCTACAATCGTCTACACCTCTGCTTCCGGGCACTGTCTAGAGGCACTGTCTGACTGCGGGGCTGCAAACTCTCCACAGTATCTTCCGTGCTGCTGTTGGCGAGTGCACGATAAAAGCGCAAACCTTTGCACGAACACTTAGCGCGCCACCACCAGTCAGTTGTGTATTGCGACGAAGCCTGCCGTCTGTAATATCTCGGTAGTTCGATGTATACAAGCGTCAGGCTGCCGCCGCGGTGGCTTGATGGTTATGGCACTCTGCTGCTGACCCGAAAGAAGCGGGTTCGATCCTGGCCGTGGCAGCCGAATTTCAATGGAGGTGAAATTCTAGAGGCCCATGCACTGTACGATGTCAGTGCACAATTAAGAACCCCAGGTGGTCGAAATTTCCGCAGCCCTTCACTACGGTGTCCCTCAAAGCCTGAGTCGCTTTGGGACGTTAACACCCCCATAAACCATAAACAAGCATCAGGCCGTGATGTCACTGAGATGTCAGAGAGATGTGGCGGCACTGGCGTCAGCAGTGACTTTCATAGTGCAGGCCAAAGGCAGGACCATCTGCGTTTGTTGTGCCACGCTTGTGTATTTTTGAGCATAACTCGTGGCGTGCTGATAAATTGTGGTATGGTTAGTTGAGTCACAAGACAGAAAAAAGAAAGGAAGGGGCACATGTTTCCTCACATTGATACGCTGTGCGCAGCACCTATAGGGGCGCCACTGAAAGCCTCCTAGCGGCACCCGTTGAAACCGTAGGCGGGCCGGGCTGCTCGCCACGGCTTCCCGCTGGCACTGCAAGCTTGGCCGAGATATGCGTGAGTCATTTGCTGCCCGTGGGCATCCCGCACAGTTAATTTTGCAGCGAAAACATGTGCAGCGGAATCACACTGCATGAAAGTGGAGCTGTAGCTGATGTTACATCTCACAGGGACGACAGTGTTTGCCGCATGCGAATGTCACCGAGCCTTGTTAGATTAGGAGCTGATAATACTATGCCGCCTCTGCCGACAGGCATTTACACATGGAGAAATCTTTCTCATTTGTTTATCATGTGAAGCATTTTATCCATTTACCCTGAAAGCGTAGATTTCTCGCATGTTGAGGCTGTGGTATCGGACTTATTATTAATAGGCACAGGTGTGGTATTGTGAAAAGTTCACTGTAATAAAGCTTGGACAAAAAGATGTTCTTAATTATTCGGAAGCAAAATTAAATGCCAATTTATTGAGATGGTAACTATGTATTTGTTGCTGAACTAAAATGAAATAAGCCTTGCTTTCATGTGCGCTACAACAGTATCAATAGGTAATTCGGACTCCAATAATTCGGACTTGTAGGATACTTCTTATGAATTAAGATAATGTTGACATTCTTCCAAGCTTCTGGTGCAGTCAAAGTCATAAGGCATTGTGTATTCAGGGTGGCTAGTTTTTCTAGCACGATCTCCCCTCTATCCTTCAACAGATCTGCTGTTACCTAACCCTCACCAACTGCTTTTCCCCTTTCTATTACTCCTAAGGCTTTCTTTACTTCCTCTGTACATGTGGCTCTATAAAGAGTGAAACCAGAGGCAAGTGAAATGTACTTCAGCTGTATGCTGTATGACTCATTTCAAAGGAGATATGCTGTTTGCATTCAATTTTTTTGCTTACGATGACAGGACCGTAATCTTTACTGGGAATCACATGTGGGGAGAAGGAACGTGCTTCGCATTATTTGCAGGTGCCGTAATCGTACATTATGCGATTTGGACTACACATGAGGGCTTCGAATCACACCTTATGTTTACCAGAACATGTAGTTATAACTGTGGGCACCGCAGCATGGGAAATATTCCTTCCCTTATGATGCGGTTTGGGTGTCCACTGATATATGTGAGACAGGCATCATTTCCTTTCAACCAATTTTTATTTCATTTTCCTTGCCTTACAGCATGGTTCGGTTGTCCACCAAGATATGTTTCCTTTCCTTAAATTGTCCAATGGGCAAGGTGGGGCCTTGTGTGGAATGGAGGATGGGGTTCTGTTCCATGGACCTCTTGACAACAACAGCCTCCACATCTTCCAATTTTTTAAATATTTGTTTTCCACTTTTTTATTATTTTTAGCCAGTTATGCCTCCCCGTTATCATACACTATGTGGTTTGCACTTCACACGGCTTCGAATGTTGTCATCCCCTTAGAAGCAACTGCAAACCTAATGTTTACGGGAAGGCGTGCGACTGTGTTCCCATTGTTCACATGCGCCTTATCATCTGTCATGTGGTTTTGATGCTTGTTTTGAGGTTTTTCTTTAGCCTGGCATTGTTTGCTGACCACGGCACAAAATTTCCTTGGAGAGTGGAGGTATACAGCTTCGTTGTAGTAAAGGTAATAAAAATGAAATACAATGAAAACAGAGGGAGAAAGTGAGCAAAGGGAAAGGATTTTGCATTTCTGCTCTTAGGCAGGCTTAAGTGCAATCCTGCAATTTTTTCAACTTTGGAATAATCATCGGCGTTAAAGCCATGTGACCAGGACAGTGACATCACTGCAAGCATGAAGCCATTCCCTTGCACTTCCTGCTGGCAGATCACCTGACTACTCAATGCTCTTGATTGGTTGAACTATGAGTGCCCAAGTTGGCCTCATTGATGAATGCAGGGGAGGAGGCTAGAATGGTCAAAAAGAGGTTGTTTGGCATTTTTAGGCCCTGTATGCCTGTTCAGTTGTTAAATCACATTGCACTCTCCACCTTCCTGACGTATTGCTTAGGTCAGGCTCAACTTTCAGTAGGCCCCATCCACCTCGCCAATTTTTATTGCAAGTGTCGCAGGCACTCTGCCCCCTAACACTCTTCAAAAGCTTATGTTGGTCATTAACCGCATTCTTCACGCTCTTTGGCCAAAGCCACCCTTCTGTTCCTGTTTGTCATCAGTTCTGTTTGGGTGTCATGAATGCAAGTTTGTTCTCTGAGCCATGCTCTGCTTTTGCCTTGTGCCAATCGTTTTTCTTTTCACAGCATTCTGTGCTCTCCTCAGGCTTAATTCTAAGTCTTTTAATCAGCCTGTGATAAAACTTTTGTATATATGTCCTCAGGCCATAAACAGGTCTGCACAGACGAGGATAAGAAATGATTCAGACCTGTACAAAGACATTTATGTTGAGAGTTGTACTGTCTGTGTCTATACTTGTCCTCCTTTGTGTGAGCTCTTTCATGGTCTGAAGAAATTCAACATGATATAGCCCAGCTGTCTGTGTTATGTATGATTTTGTTTCGAATATCAGTAATCCGGTGTTCGTAACTTGCCTGCTAAGTGCACTCGCACTTAGTCTTATTCTCCTGGTAACGGCTCGTGATCCTGATCCACATTTGGCCAGGGTATGCGTAAGTGCGAATACGACTGATGTGGAAGCATTTGTGATAGACTCAGCTTGAATTATCAAGATCCCCCTTTGTAGATGAGGTACACTTTCTTCCACTGCACATACAGGTTAATTAGCAATAAAGTACCAAGCCAGTCAGAACCGACATTGAAACAATACCAGTAGCACATGCACATGGAGTGCTTGAGTGATGTGCAAACTATCCTTTGCACCCCATTTTTGATATTTGAATGTGGCTAGGCCTGTGTCTTGGTTGCCGCCATTGTGGGCAGCTGACAGTATGTGCCGCCTCATGTTGCCTACGTAACATGACTGCCTTTGCGCCATATGCGAGCAGTGCTAATGGAGAGGGCTCTCGTGGCTCATCAGGCATTCCATTGAGAGAGAGGAGGAAGAGCGACAGGAGAGCGCATTGCGCTGTGGTGCTTGCATAACTTCTCTCTTCTTGCTATGGGGTGTGATCAGTACAGTCACTTGGCATAGTGGCCTCCCCTGGGATCATAGGACTATAGACACCTAATTTAACTTTCGTGGTTTCTTTTTAAAATCATGCGTTAGGCATTAGCTTACATGGACCATCGCATTGTATTTTGCAATGACAGGTAAATGATTTATAATTGAATTTCTTCTCTTATGCTGTTTTGGCTTCATCAGCTAAACGACAGCTGCAACATGTAGTTGACCCATGGGTCACATGAGGCACGAAAAAACCCGCAGTATAAACGCTGATATGTGGTTTCCTTTTCTGCAACACTTAAAGCAGCGTGCTTCGAGAGCTGGAATGACAAGAAATGATGTATCAGCAGTTATATTGCCGTTTTTTTAATTTGTCATGTGACCTAAAGGTCAGCTACAAGTCACAGCCATTGTTTGGTTGATGAAATCAAAACAGCATCAAGAATAGATTCAGTTATAAATTATTTAGCGATTGTAGGTGGGCATTAGGCACTGAATAATTTAATTAGTGCTTAACACATCATTTGAAAAACGAAAACATGGAAAGATAAATTTTGTCACCCTCGCGCTGTGAGAGCCGCCTGGTGCTTGTATGTATAGTGTAAATTTTGGGTGTTCATCATTCCCGCCTGGAACCTTCTTTGCACTGTGCCACTGAGTCAACAAACCTGCTGCGGTATCGTTTGTACACCGCGAGTGGGGAAGATGTGTCTTTAGGCCTAGCTAGATGGGATCGGGCCTCGTGTTGTCCAAGCTCCTACAAAAGGAGGTAACCTTTAATGAATTTTCAGGGCATGTTACCTTTTTATATATCTATCCAATATTTGTTACTGCAGATTTGCATCGTCATCACAATCTGTGTTTGCATATCAGGTGTGCAAAATGATTTGAAAAAATATAATGGCTGTAGCTAAGTGTGTTGCTTTGTAGTTTTCCTCTTTCGCATATTCTGCGATGCTCAGTGGGTGGGTGTAAACTGGTCTTGACATTTTTTCTTTGCACAACTGCAGCGGCGGCCTGGTGGTTTGAGCATCCGCCTCGCATGTGCGAGAGGTGCGGGATTCGATCCCCAGTGCCGCCGGGCGTCCACTAGTCATACAGTGGGTACAAGCTCGGGAAACGGGTCTTCGTCCCCACCTTAAGTTGACAAAAACACGTGCCATGGCGCTCTTTGGCCAGATGCACTTGCACCATAAAAATTTACCTTCATCATCATCACTTTTTGCCCCTTTGCAGAGGACAGTGCCAGCCAGAAGGGCAGCCAAGAGCCACCACGCAAGAGGCGTCGATGATGGCCCCCTCGTCACGAACACAGCGACTGCACCTGTTGTCAGGGGAGAAAACAGGCGCTACGCATTTATGGTGCTGCTGAGTTCACAAATTGAGAGGTTACCGAAGCAGCCGATGACTTGAGTCACAGATTGCAGGCACCCAAGTGTTGAGCAAACAGATTTTATGTCTTGAGTGAGCTCAACAATGAATTGGCATGGATTACATCACTCTCTTGTCTGCTTTAGTGGCTGCTGAACTTTGTGTAGGGACACCTGGGTGACTGGGGGTTTTACCAATCAGCCAAATTTGTCCTGCATGGACTTGAAACTGTAGCCATCTGATGCTGATGCATCTTTGTTAGCCTTTGCAACTGGATACATAGGAAGGCGAACTCACTTTTAGTGGACTCACCCGGGCTCACTCGCGCTCATTTCAGGTCATGTCCTGAGTCGTGAGTGAGTCCGTGCTCACATTCAGATCATGGTCTGAGTTGTGAGTGAGCCTGGACTCACATTCACGTCATGAACTGAGTTGTGAGTGAGTCCGAACTCATATTCAGATCGTGATCTGAGTCTTGAGTCCGGGATCACATTCAGATCATTATCAGGTGTGGTCAGTCCGGTTGAGTTTCCTGTGCACTCGTAATACTTAAGCTTCTAATCCAGATGATGATGCAAAGCAATTTCATTGTTTCCTGATATGTTTTTGCTGCGGCTGTTGCACTCTAGATTATTAAAACACGTGAAAAGTTTATTGACTAATGCGCTTGGTCTCGGTGGATATTCCCTGTATCTGGCTGTAATATGCTTGCTGTAGTTCTTCTTTTGCTGTTTCTTAATTAGTTGCAGAACACATGCAGCGGCCTCAGATCTTTGCATCCCCTGAGGGGCAACTACAGGCCTCTGGGCCTCTTAGGCAGTCCTGCCTACAGGCTAGCTGCAATTAAGGGCTCATCGTATCGCAATGTTAACATTCTTTTTTTTTCATTTGAACTTTAAGTAAGTGATTAGGTCTGAACTTTACACAGTTTGGTTACCTAGAGAACCATATTTTTACCTTTAATTCTTTCTTTGTCATGCATACAATGTCCCAAAACATACCCCGTCCGGACGTACAGTGAGAAGGTCGACCTTATCTGGCAGAAAGGAATTCATACATGCGAACATTGAAACTAAATGCGGATTTCTTTTTTGTTTAATTATTCCGCACCATACCGTAGTAATGGATGCTCAAAGGTTAGAATTACATTTACTGTGCGGCACAAAATCAACGAAACCCTGAACCAAACTGAGAAAGACGACATGATGACAAGCACGGGCAAATAGTTCTTTCAAACCATTTATTCGCTCACTTCTCCTGTTCCTCAGTGACTGGCATATCTTTAAGTTTCCATGGTAGGGCGCAAAGTGGCCGAAAGAAGTAACGCGATGATGCGGAAGGTACGACGGTCGATGGCAGGTTTTTTTTCTTCTAGTTAGGGATTGTTTGAATGTGTCATTCGAGTAAGAGCCTTTTTTGGTAATTTTCTCCTGTCTCAAGGATGGTCCTTTCGTCAAAGTTGTTCTATGGTCTGAGTCTCGGAATGTTCGGCTATCTGATTGTGCTCACTTGTGAAGTTGCGAACGTCATTTTTATGTTGCCGCATAGTTGCAGAATATTGAGCATGCTCCAAATGAAAACCCTCGTTAACAGATGAAATGCTCACAGACTTGTTCGAAAAGAAGGTGGGGAGGTGCCTCTAACTGTATGAAAGGGAAGTTGTTGAAAGTACACAGGAGAGAAGCCTAGAAAGCTTTCCAGTGGACATCACTTCGCGGGGTCCAGTGATATTCAACACACGGAGCGCGTCTTGCGAGAGAGATCACAGCATTGTCGTGTGGAGCCCTCCTACCGCAGCGGCGTGCTGGCGGCGTTGCTGTCCATGTCACTCGTAGCGCGTCGTGACGCCTTGCTTGCTATGCGTCCCCGGAACCGGGTGATTGACTGCTTCGCTAGAGGAAGATATCATTAAACGTGTGTTTTGAAGCTACAGCATTACTTGGCTTATGGGAAAACCGGCCCGTAGCCAGAAAGCTGTGGCAGGCATGCGTGGCAGAGACACTGCACGCTAGGGACGTCATCACCATTATTGCGACTTTCTCCTTCCGAGAAGGGCAAGACGACTTGCGCGATGACTGGCAACAGGTCTGGAGGCACCCCTCCTCCTGCATTGGGTACAATACAGCCTCAGTCAGATGACAAAGCAGACCGAGTTCAAGCAAAGTTCTCCAGAGGGTGTTGGCTCAAGATGGGAGCGGCTGACCCCTTCCACCGCATGGGCGAGATACCACTGTACCGCATGACTTGTATATGCAAACAGTGGTGTGTCGCCTACGCGAGTTACACTGGGAAATACGATGCGCCCCTGTCATATTCATGTAAACATGGCTAGAGATTACACACAATGGAAAGTACTCGCTGCCGCAGTGATTTGGCCTTCAGTTGAATTGCTCACGTCTACACCATCAGGCGGGACAGCAAAGCGTGCTGGAGGTAGCAGTTCATTGACGATTAAGTACACGACCAACACAGCGAAACCTGCGAAGTGAGCTGCAGCAGTGAAACTACGTTCACCTCTCAAGTCCCCAACAAAAACTCATAGAGACAAGCAGTGCTCTCGCATTTATGCATCATACGAATTGCTTAGGTGCCTGCATAATTTTTGTGAACTGAGGGCCTTGCTTTCGGCGGCGAGCATCACCTCTCTCCTATCTGCAGATGTGTGCGAGCCGCACCGCTGCACAAGCATTTGTGTGCCCGTGGTGAATCGGTGAAGCTGGGCTGATCACACCCTAGAAGTCACAATTTTTTCTCACGGCCATGAAGCTCGGATAAGAAAGAAAACAGCAGAGGATGCAACCCTAACAATCAGTCTAAACAATATACTCCAGATGGGATCCATTAAGGGATAAGGGAGAAGGGTCGCAGAAGAGAAAAGCTGTGTAATAGGAGAATTAGTTTATAACAACTGTATATAGCAGTAACATAGCAGTTCTAAAGTATTTACGGGAGGCTCTCGCTTCTCTTGAGAGGGGCACAATATATCGTTCAAACACAGAAACAACCCGATTTAAAGGCTTGATAATAAGATTAATTCTGGAGAAAGGGTGCTTTAGCATAGAAACAAAAAAGACAATAAAGGCAAAAATATTGAAACACCAAAAGCAGTGTTTATCTATGTTCTAAAAGTAGCCCAAAATCGTCAGTGAATTCTAGAACACAAAACCACAAAAACAGTAGTTCAAGTACAGGTGCCATAGTTGCCACATGTATATGTTCTTTCAGGTGCTTAGCATCACCCGTTCGGTGTAGAGCAGATTCATCTTTCTGATAATTGAGCTTATAGGAGTTGTGAATCAAGAAGAGACTGGCTGAGTCATGAGTTGAAATGGGCGAGTGAGCCCGAATGAGTGACTGCAGATGAGTCGTGAGTCAAGATGAGTTGTGAGACAAAATGAATGAGCCCAGATGATTCGTGAGTTGAAATGAGTGAGCTCAGATGACTCGTGAGTTTAAATGAGTTAGCCCAGATGAGTCATGAGTCCAGGTGAGTCGTGATTGAAATCAGTGAGTCCACATGAGTCGTGAGTTGAAATGAGTGAGTGAGCCTAGATGAGTCGTGAGTCTGAGTGATATGTCAGTTGCTATGAGTGGTTGATCCCAGATGAGTGGTGAGTCTGAGTGATCGCAAGTGAGTTGTCATCATAAATGAGTTTGGGTGAGTCCAGGCCTCTGTGAGTCTAAGTTTGAACGAGCTCGTAGGCTGACCAAACTTTTGTCAGTGAGCCTGAAAGAGCACTCGTGATTTTGCCGATGCATGACTGGAGAAGTTCAGAGTCGTTGCTCATTTGAACATGTCGGAGTTTTCTTCATGCAACTTGCTACTGTGTGCATTATTAACAAGGAATTTTGTCATGTGCACATTGTGTTCAATAGAGCTCGCAGCTCCAATGAAGTTGACTTATGGAGGAAACGGGCTGACATGCAGCAAGGAAATGCACTACCATCGTTAAGGAAAGGGTCATTTTCGTTGTCACCTATGCGCTGCTTGCAGGAAGGTGGCACTTGGACTGGTGAAAAACAATAAAGGGCATTTGTTTTCATCCTTCTGTCTCATTAATCAGACTCATGTGTGGCAATGATGCAGATACTGTATGAGCACGGAGTACTTCTGCAAAGAGGCATAATCATAATAGCAACATGGAAAGTTCTGTTTGGGTATCAAAATAACGGCATTTTTTTAACTATGCTTAGCTATGCTCAGCTCCACAAACTTCTAAGTCATTTCTTTACACATATGGGTTTAGTGTAGCTACAGTAAAAGCTCGTTAATTCGAACTTCAGTAATTCGAATTTCGGGATAATTCGAGCCCTACTACTTGGTCCGGCCTAGCTCTATAGAAGTCCATGTATAAAAACGCCCGTTAATTCGAACTACGCGCCGCCGCGCCTGAGTTGCCTCCAAAATGGGGGAGAGAAGGTAAAAGCGGGTAAAACCGGTGCCAGCTCCCGGTGCAGAGGCTGGAGGGCAAGGGGTGGCAGCTGTGGCAACAGCTACGCCCTCTCTCTACCTCCGGGAACTGCGGTTACGGTTTTGAACCGCCGATCTCAGAGGCCTAAGAATCTTGTCGTATAGCTGCAGTTGTTAACCGATGGATGGCGCAACCAGCACAAAAGTTAGGCCTCGGTGGTGTGCTTCGCCGCGCTGACGTGCGGTTTCAGAATGGCGCGTGCGCCCGCGGTAAATACCGCGCCAAAACACTGAAGGATAAATGCGACATCTTACGGGAAGTGGACGCCGGAGTCTTGTCGATACAAGAAATCGCCAAGCATGGAATACCGAAGAGCACGCTGTCCACTTACATAAAAAATAAGAGGGCGATTGAAGACGCCTTAGAGGCAGAAGTTGCCAGCGAAAGGAAGAGGATGCGGCTGGCAAAGTACCCCGACCTCGAAAAAGCGCTTCTCCTCTGGATTAAGGAGATGCGTGCTCAGGACATACCGCTGAGTGGCCCCGTCATATTGGCGAAGGCAGCGGACTTCGCCCTGCGGCTGGGCTACGACGACTTCGCAGCTTCAGATGGGTGGCTGCACCGCTTCCGTGAAAGGTACGACCTTGTGTTTCGTGCGGTGTCAGGGGAGATGAGGGCTGTTAACTTGGAAACATGTGAAAGTTGGCGCTCCGAGGTCCTACAAGGCTACCAACGGAAGTACTCTCCGCAGGACATTTTTAATGCTGATGAGACAGGCTTATTTTTCAAGTTACTGCCCGCCAAAACGATCACGTACAAAGATGACAAGTGTACGGGGGGTAAACGAAGCATAGAGCGAGTAACGGTGATGGTTGCGGCAAATATGACCGGAAGTGAAAAGCTACCGCTGTTCGTGGTAGGAAAGTCGAGCAATCCTCGCTGCTTCAAGAACATCAGGTCCCTTCCAACAGACTACGCGGCAAACAGGAAGGCTTGGATGACTGGAGAGTTGTTTAAGCAGTGGCTCATGAAGGTAGACAAGAAGTTCGAGCGCTGTGGCCGCAAAATCCTTCTTCTTGTCGATAACTGCTCTGCGCACAAGATTGAAGTTCAAACGAATGCCGTTGAGTTGGCCTTTCTTCCAGCCAACACAACGGCAGTGCTGCAGCCCATGGACCAGGGCATTATAAAAAATTTGAAGACATTTTATCGGCGCCACATACTAGAAAGAATTATTGTATGCCAGAATTACGAAGTGACGCTCTTGAGTGCACTGCATATGCTTGTGCGTGCTTGGGAACAAGTGACAGGGGCTACATTAGCCAATTGCTATCGCCACTGTGGCTTCACCACGCAAGGCGAGCACGTGGACGAGCCACCTGCGCACGGAGACTGCGTCACTAGCGTCACCGCTCCCATGTCGGACGTTCTGAAAGACGTTTCCTTTGCCGACTACGTAGACGTGGATGCGAGCGCAGTTGTCTGTGGTGTGACCACAGACGAGGACATCATTTTCCAAGTTAAAAACATAGAGCCTGTCGCTGCCAGTGACGACGACGAGGAAGACGACGAGGCACCGGTGCGGCCCTCCGCTGCGGAAGTCATGGCCGGACTTAATGCCGCCCGCCTGTTCTTCAGTTTTGAAGAAAGCGAAGAGGAAGCCTTCCGCAACATTCGCTCTTTAGAGCAAAAAGTGCTTGCTGTTGCCTTCAAAGAAAAAAAGCAGACCACAATTACGGATTTTTTCAAACATTAAATTGAACTGGCGCCATGCCCTGCTGCTTCCTGGTCGCGGTGTCCTGTTTTTCTTCATTGCTTTCGTTAGTTCGAACTTCGTTTAATTCGAACTGAGATGGCGTCCCCTTGCGGTTCGAATTAAAAAGCTTTTACTGTATTTGGTAGAAACAAGCAAGTTTTGGAGCCTCCAATTGCAGAGTGTTACTGTTGGGTTTGAAACCCAAGGGTGCATTGCGTTTTTTGAGGTCGCAGGATTAAGTATGCATACTAATTTTGGAGAGAGAAGTATTGCCACGAATTCATGGCTGCAGGTGCATGATAGATTTCAGCCACCTTCCCTTAGGGCACGATGAGTAATCAGCACTAGTTGGTTGACACCGCGTATGACTGCTTCTTGGAAGGAGGAGCTCAAACAAAAAACTTAGAATGATTACTACATTCGAATCAGTGCAAAAGTACAGATTTGTACTGCATACACGACAATGATGAACGGGCAGTGGGTCCACAGTTGGAAGTGAATGAAGAAAATGCTCTGAAATGCACAGTGCAAGAGTGTGCTACAGTTTAACACGAGGTGTGTTTGGCTGTGGCGATAGCCTATAGCTTTTGGGCATTGGCCATCGAAGCTGATCTGTTTGCATCGCCGCAGGTTCGACTCCCAGTCATCGATACTGATATGATTACCTCTTCTTTGTTTTTTCTTTTCTATTCTGCTGAGCAAACATTCGAAAGAGACGATTTTGCTAGGCTCTGAGCTTCCGGATTAGTGCTTTCACACTATAAAGTTGTTGGGTTTTAACGTAGTTAAACCAAGTAGACGTGCGAAACCATGTGTTTAGCCTGGTTGGCTCATGGTTTGCTTTGCTGGATCGTCGGCACATCTAGCTGAAGATGCCGACAATGTGAAATGCACAGCGCTAGGGTGTGTTGCAGTTTAACACGAGGCGTGGTCAGCAGCAGTGATACTATAATGCCCTTGTACAGTGGCCAGTGAAGCTGATCTGTCGCGGCAGTCGCCCAGTTGCGGTTTAGCTTATTTATTTGTGGTTTGGCCAAGGTCAAGCTGCAGATAAACCCGGTGAGCTTGTTAAACCTCGTGACTTGCTTTCGCACTAAAGACCTTGAACGCAGAAAGAACAGATGCCATAAGCGCTGACTTACTTTAGCGTTTGTTCACGAAACACACAATATGTGATTACTCTGAAAAAAAGGTATGCAGTAAACAGAATATGCACATACTCCGAAAAAAAGGTGTGCACTAATCAACAACAAAACGACATTGATGTGGTGTGTGTAAATATGACAACTCCTTTTCATGCTCGATAACATGATTCGCACATGTATGCTCATTCTTGTAGACGTGATAGGCCTTTGACACCTGCCTGGTCAATTGATTAGGATGGCATACTAAATTCTCGTTTGATCAAGGAAAGGCTCACACCCTCAGCATTCACTACAATGCTTTGCTAGATTTTAAAAAGTCGATTGTCTCAAAGATACGTTGGCCAGTTTGTGCAATGTACATTTGTCCACAGGAAAGCAGAATTTTGTAGACCACCTATTTTTCACATGGGGCACACTGGTTTACGTGGTTCACTGGACACACCCCTTGCCCTGTTACGCGCGGCATTACAATAGAGTAATGCTACATGCTAACCTAGCTCACGTTCTATGTAAGTTAACATTTGACATCAAGGACCTTTTCTGTCAGGGTTTGTAGCAGTCATTGAAACCCTTGACAGCCCTGGAATTTAAAAACAGCTTTTTATAGGCCTTGAAGACCCTCAATTATTTTGAAGTTCTTAAATATACTTGAATTTCTTCAATAGGCTTCCGTTCAGCCGGTTTTTAGCGGATGCCTCTTGAATGCATGGCAGCTACGTACTCAAGCCAACCAAAGCATCCAATCCAATCTGTTTCCGTAGCCATAACGCAGTAGCGTGGTTACAGTGGCGGCAACGACTCCAGCTAAGCCTACCTTCGTTGTGAGAAAGCATGGTGCACGAATAATCGCTGTCGCGTCTTTCGTAGCTTCAATATGCTGGGAAAGTGCAATTTCCAGCAGTCGTAGTTAAACAGTGCTGCTTATAGGGAGTGATTTCTTGGATACGTCAAACTCGCATCGAGCAAAGTGCAAGACATGCGGGAAAACCTTCGATGTATCATCAATGGGCTAGCCAGTCCTCAAAAGTCATATGTTGAGCGCAAAGCGCATTGCGAACACGAAAGCGACTACGGCGCATAGTACCTTGCAGTATTACTTGACAGCAATTGCTTATGAGCAACGCATCGAGCCGGCTCCATCAACGTCATCGGATGTGAGCAGCCTGTGCAAAGCGCACGAGTGTGTGACCTACGCGTAGATACTGTGGACCTTGAAAATGGCAACATCACACTATTCCTACAACTCGTCATCACACACAGGGAAATCGTTCACGAAAATGTTCCCGGATAGCAAAATCGCTGAGTCATTTTCCTGCGGTGAAAGAAAATCTGCATACATAGTGGGCCATGGTCATGGAGCATTTGTTCTCGTGCCTACAACGTGAATTAGAGCAATCTGATCGGCATACCATTCTGTTTGATGAGTCTTTGAACGACTGCATGCAAAAAACAGATGGACATCCATTTGCTGTACTGGAGTACTATGCCCGAGCGTGTAACCACGAAATATTATACGTCGGTGTTCATGGGACATTCGACTGCCAAAGACCTTCAGGAGAAGCTTCTGGCTGCCTTGGCAGATTTGCTGCTGGCGAAAGCTGTCCAGCTGTCTATGGATGGCCCCAATGTGAAGCTAAAGTGTTTAGGGAAATGCAGGAATACTGGGTTGTGAACAGTTGAATACTTGCGCAAAAAGCATAAAAATTCAAGTGTTATTCACATTTCTAAGGAAAGCGATCTCGCTTTGATCTGCTAAGCCATTTCTCTTATCTCCAAGATGGGGTCAAGTACTGTCAAGTTGACTTGTGATTTTGCCATATGCAACCCAACCCTCTCCCGTATGTAGTGCAATATTAGTATTCACAGAAATATTGACTGTCTTTGTTGTTTGATGGTTCTACATACATTCATGTTTGACTTCATTGCTTTGACGGATACTTGGCTGTACTCTGCGGAATTTCACATTCCAGGATATTTTTTTTTTTTCCGCTCACCGAGGGCAGGTAACCTAAGAGGAGGTGGCGTTGCTTCATTCGTCAAGACATCTTTAGCTTGTCTCGTAGTACCTGAATTGTCTTATACCTTTAGTAGTGAATTTGACATAGTAGTTGTAAAGTTTTCAGATATGCTATTAACAGTAATATATCGCACCCCCAACAGGAACATGCATATATTCCTCTCACATCTCGAGCGCATGCTTATGTCCCTATCTTGCTTTCGCATGGAAGCAGTCATTGTTGGAGACTAATATGGTGCAAAAAGAGAGTACGAATGAATACTTCATTTTACTGGAAGCCTACGGGTACTGTAATGTCAAATTACAAGAGTGACCCTGAGCTCATAATGAATAACTGATCATATACTCTGTAACTGCGACACAGATTTGAGCTGTTGCTTGCGCATATGACTATCCCGTAACTGATCCTGCCAAATGGCTTTCTTTTTCCGTCCAGTGGTAGTATTAAGGATATCCCAAGATGTGTTTACAAGTGCGTTAAATTTGATACTCTAAATTAGCATCTGCAGGAGGTGAATTTAGAGCCGTCAGGCCATGCAGAGAAGCTTTCAAAAGATGCACTTAGCAGCACCATAAAGAATGCGATTTCTCAGTCAACTGAAGCACATTCCAAGAAATACTATAGCACTCCCATCACTCCGTGGATGACCAAAACGATCCTATCTCTAATAAAAAAAGATTTCTGGCATACTAAGCTTAAACAGCATAAAAGCATAGAGCACTATAGAATGAATTACAATGTTGCGCGAAATAAAGTCACTGCTGCCATAAGGAATCGTAAAAAGCAATATTACTCCCAGTTAATAGCCAGAAGTTTCAATGATTCTAAGCTGACATGGTGAATAATTCACTCTGGTATTAAGCCTATAGCTTTTGGTTTTGTAATGCCTGATTTTGAAGTTTTAAGAATAATGCGGAATTCATTAGTTGCTTCATTTAATAATTATATTTGTAAAATAGGTTCTCGTATTATGCACGCATGTCCTTTAGTTGACAGCCCTGTAAACGTTTCTTGTAGTTCGGTATCATTCGGATATACTGATATAACCATTGATGAAATTGTCACAGTGGTTAATGCCATGCCAGCGAAGCATTCTGCTGGAATTGACGAAATCTCTCCTTTTGTACTAAAAGAATGCATTAATATCTTAGCCGTTCAACTAGAAAAAATTTTTAATCACGTCTTTCATGAAGCTGTATTTCCAGACTCTAAAGGTAGCTGGAGTTCTTCTTATATTTAAAAATTGGGATCTTAATGCTCTTGAAAATTTTCGTTTCATTTCCATTCTCAGCAGTATTAATACTGTACTTGAAAAGCTTTTAGAGGCACGGGTAATTGCTTGCTTAAAATGCGAAGCTACACTCTCTACCTGTCAGCATGGCTTTAGGAGCAATCGATCAACTAGTACCGCGGTCCTCTCAATTTCCAACCTCATAAATGAGTTATTAAATTATAACAAATTTTTACTGGGCATGTTCTTAGACATTCAAAAGGCTTTTGACTCGGTGGACCACAGCACTTTGCTACGCAAATTAGAGTGCTATGGTTTTCGCGTTATAACACTCAAAATTTTTTCGCAGTTATTTCAGTAGTAGAAAACAGTGTTGAATTGCTCCATGTAAAATCAGAATGCGTGGTTATTGGTGCCGGCGTGCCTCAGGGGTTAGTTCTCGGACCTATCCTGTTCCCTGTATACATAAATGACCTCCCAAAAGCATCCAATAAATTTACAGCATTCATGTATGCTGATGACACTGCCTTGATTTGTGCTCGTGAATCATATGAAGATGTGGTTAAAAATGCGTGGTTAAAAGTGCAAACCTTGAACTTAAATTTCTGTGATTGGTTTGCTAGTAATAAGCTAGCGCTGAACTATGCTGAAACAAAGTACGTTTTAATCAGCTCCCCACGCAGGCTGCCACCAACTAAACACCTGGATATTCACACTGAAGGCTTTCTTTTTAAACAAACTCCTCAAATCACATACTTAGGAGTTATACTGGATGAGCTGTTTTGGCAACCACATATCAAATCTCTATGCAAGAAGTTATCCCATGTCTGCTTCGCACTATTAAAATGTCTGCAGTATTTTGATACAGTCACTTTAAGAACAATGTACTTCACTTTATTTCATAGTCACCTGTCATATGTTGAATCTTGGGGCCGTACCTATCTGACATATTTAGAACCACTTTTCAAGATTCAATAAAGAGCAATTAGGTTCATATAATCTGCTAGTTACCATGCTGATACGTCGCCTCTCTTCAGATCTTTAGAGATACTTCACCTTCATCTAATAATGCAACGTAAACCTGCGACAATGGTACACCGTTCGATCACCAGCAACTATTCTTTAGCCCCATCTCACTTTCTCTCCTCACAATATAGATCAGGAAGAGTTGCGATAAATAACATTCTCACTCCAATTAGCAAAAATTATATATGGTAAAACTACGTTTCTGTTTGTACGGACTAGAATCTGGAATAAAATCACAGTAGAAATAAAGCAAAATACTAACTTCTCTGCACGGCTGAGGTTATACCATTGTAACAGATTGTGGCCTTTTTTTGCTCCTTTGAGAGTGCGTCCCATGTCTGTGCTGTCTGCTGATTTAGTTTTCTGAACATTATGTGCATGGATCCCAACTTGCCAGCGAGCTAGGGATCCAGCTGCTTTTTGTAGCGATGTTTCTTTTGTTTATTTCGGCTATGATTGAATAAAAAATGAAATGAAAATTAATCGTATATGGGTCATTCCATGCCAAACGCACCAATGTTTGCCCTTGACCCTCTTTGAATTTTGTTTTAAAAATTTGTAGCTTTTCATTGAACTGTCAAAAGCGATTTCCCTTAACGTCTAGCGTGAAAAAAATTTTCTCGTCATACCAGACAACATCAAACATCCCGAGGAACTCCTCGATTGATCAGAACATCCTCATTCCGAGTAGGACATTCTGAGTACCTTTTGAGTGCATCGTTGTCTAAATGTCCTCATCAGGAAGTCCTCAGTATTTACTTTGCTGGGCAGCTCGAGGATGAAAATTCTTCAAATGGCCTACAATCCTCTATCGCTGGGTAATATTGTGGAACTGATATAAAGCCAGCTTACACTCTTGCACTCAGCTCTCATTAATTAAAAACTGCAGGTTTATTAAATGATATGTGTGTACAGTTGTATCGAATGAAGGCAACCATTGTGACCCAAAAAATTATATGCCTTGAGGAGATATCTTAGGATATTTTTGCTTTTGCACCTCTTATGCATCACAGGCTTCTGATGGGGTTGAACTGTTTGTTTTTGGGCCGCTCATTTTTTCCATTCAGGCAGCAGAGGTAGTTGGAAGTTGACAAAGAAAATGCTCTGAAATGCACAGTGCAAGAGTGTGCTGCAGAGAGAGCTACTCTCTGTGGCCCTTGGTAAGCCCGTTCTTTTTGTTCAATCTGGTTACCTTCATGTACATTAGCTTTGAATATGGCACTCCCATATAAAAAAAAACAGCTGTTGTTACAAATGGTTTGGTTTTGGTTTTTGGGGAAAGGAAATGGCACAATATATATATATATACAGCGCCTTAAGGTAAGGGATAAAGGAGAGAAGAAAGGAAAAAAGAGGTGCTGTTGTAGAGGGCTCCGGAATAATTTCGTCCACCTGGGGATTTTTAATGTGCTCTGACAATGCACACCACATGGGCGCCTTTGCGTTTGTCCTTCATCGAAACGCGGCCGCCGCAGTCAAGTTAGAATCCGTGTATTCCGGATCATAGCCGTGAGCACTAACCTCTGAGCCACCGCGGCGGGTATTGATACAAATCCTGAAGTAGTACTGAAAATGTCCCCAAACATGATCCTCAGGACATCCTAAATAGACGCAACGGATGGACAAATGGATCCCAATTGGACTGCTTGAGGACCACTTAGAGACAACATGAGGGCATCTGAACATCCTGACGCAGACATCCTGAGGTCATACTAAGGTCAGGTTGCCCTGTACTGTCACTTCACTGCAGAACACAGCGTCGGCTCTGTTCAGACCGGTGAAGTGAAGAAACTTTATTTCTGCCAGAAGATGACCCGTGCCCCTCCGGGTCCACACGCAGGCGTCCAGGGAGGGGCAGCGTCGCAGCTGGAAGACTAGCTACGATATAGTCGCACAGCTTCTGCTGCGCGACTGCTCTTTTTATGTGCACTCACGTGCTCAGGCGTTGCAGTTCCACTTTGAGCGAAGCTCGGCATCACATTTTTTGTGTGCTATGCTTACGACGTGGAAATGGGGGTACATAGGTCGCCGGTTCGAATCCCTGCCGCGAGCTAGGCTCTAACTTACCACCAAGTTTATGCTGAACCATATGACACCATCACCATCCGGAACATTCTGCGGAAAACGGTTGGTCCACAATTTTTACACGAATGTCCAGACTAGGTGGCCCGAGTTTGCCGCCTGCCGGACAGCGACATATACACCAGATCGACATGGTTAAAGTTTTTTTAGTTGTGGTGCTCGGGCATCAAGCTGCCGCCTGTTATTTTATTTCATTATGTAACCACCTCGGTTTCCATGACAACCACTGGGATACTATCTCATTGCTATGGAGGCCGCCATCTTGGATTGTATCCGTGGAATCAGCATAACTCGGAGGCTCGATACCCGCCGCAGTGGCTCAGTGGTTAGGGTGCCGGGTTCGAACCCGACCGTGGCGGCGGCGGATACTGCGCCATTTCTTTTCCCCAACAACAATTTTCATTTTTTTTCGGAGGTTTGAAATTCGACCAGTAGAGCTAACGCTATGAAATGTATCGGAGCCTATACAAATACACCGGGGGCTTAGGCAAGCTTGGATGTCCTATGTCGCCTTTGTTCATGCGGTACCTACGAGGGTTAGGGACCAAACTAGAGCAAGGAAAAATTTTATTAAAGTGAAGGGGTGGGGCCCTCATTCCAAGGCTCCACTGGCTTGAGCTACCCTACGGACCTGTTGTATGAGGGCCCGTTGGTCCTCCAGGTTATCGCTGGTCAGCAGCGCCTCCCACCGCTCAAAAGACGCGTTTTCCGTCTGTAGAGTGTTTGGTTTGGCCCCACAACTCCACGAAATCTGGATGAGTGTAGGGTGGGTCTGGCACCAGGGACAGGCGTCTAAGTGTAATGTTGGGTGTATGAGATGTAGTCTGTGAAGGTTTGGAAGTGTGTTAATCTGTATCTGCCGCCAAGAGACGACATCTGGGGTGTCTAATTTCCTATGAGGTGGAGGGAAGTCTTTTTTCTTTAAAGACTGAAACTCGAGGCGTTTGTTATACCTAGAAGGCAGAGGGGTAAAAGCGGGCACGGTTTGAGGCCTCGCTAGGTTGATGATGTTCGAGCTAGAGCATGTGCCCTCTCACTTCCCTCCAGTCTCTCATGGCCTGAGGCCCAGGTGATTTGGTGGTGCTTGGTGAGGGGTGTAGTGCCCATGAGCCGACTGACGTCCTTGGGAACTCTGCCTCTCAGGAAGTTTCGACATGCGTGTTGCGAGTCTGTTATCACATGAGCGCTTTGGCCTTTTGGGACACGTAATGCCTAATGGCAATGGTCACGGCGGCGGTCTCCGCGGCCGCTGGTGTTTCGGCTCTTACAAATGCAGTGAATAGAGTGGAGAAACGGTGGTCCACTGCCGCCATTGCATACTTGTTATGGTCCGGGTATGCTGCGGCGTCAACATAAACCATGTTCGGGGAATTGGCTATGCGTTGGCGTAGGTAGGATACTCGCGCTCGTCGTCTGCCTGTGTCAACGTCCTTAAAGATATGTTTCGGTATCAGGTCCGCGCTGATGTATTCCCTGTGTTGTTTTTCTAGAGAGGATTGAGCATCTAGTGCGCGGATGTCCGCAACTGTGCCTACTTGGCGTAGGATAGCTCGTCCAGCTTGGGTGGTCTGAAGTCAAGTGTTTGAGATGCACGGATGGCTTCTGTTATTTCCATAAAGGTGTTGAAAATTCCTAGTGCGGTGAGACACTCCGTCGAGGTGTTTTTAGGAAGGTAAGGGCCCCTTATGATGCTGGAGTAGCATTCTAGGCCGACAACTGTGTCATTCAAGATAGCATGCGACGCAGACAACCGCTGAGCTCGAGGTGCAGAGTAACAGTGGCGTTTATTCGGCGCTTGTGCTCTTATATCAGCAACCCGGCTGGCCGGCTTGCACAGCATGGCTGCCCATCTTGAGGACCCTGGTTGCCAGATCTGATACATCTTTCTCCCTCTAAAAACAGAAAAACAAACGAGCAGAATACAACAGCAGATCGATTCAAGCAATTTTATGAAAGTCCTTTTGATATGCGAGGCGGGTGGGCTGTTTCCTTAACTGGGTGCTCCGGCGAAGCCCAGCGTCGTCCGGCTCGGAATTCGTGGTTTCCGGAGAACTATGTTGCCCTGGCGCAGGGTACCTATGAGGTGTGTGGGCAGCCGGGGCTTGGTCGTCACACGCGGGGCTCCAGTTGCCCTGAGACTCCTGTGGTGCCGCGCGGCCTGGAAGAGAAGCACAGTCGTTAGCACCGTCTTCCGTATAGTCAGGAATGGTTTGCATTGACGGGTCGAACTATTCATTTGTTCGGAGCAGATGTTGACGGTTGCGATGAAGCTGATACCAGTCTTCCGTACAGACCGTGTATGAGCGAGGGGCGACGGCTTGTGCTACGAGGGCCTTAGTGATCCACCCACTCTTGTAGAGCAGCCTAACGGTACGTGCCATGCTCACCGAGTGCTTCTCGTGGATGCCTCTGAGAGTGGGCTTGAGTGTGCTTTTTGACCTCTGGTGCCTTACGGTCTGCGAAGTCAGGTAGCCTTCCTCTTAATCTCCTGCCCATGAGTAGCTCGGACGGAGCTTTTCCGGCCTCGATTGGTGCCGTCCTGTAATTTAGAAGCCGGATCCAAAAATCTTCATTCGCATATAGCGTCTTCTTGAGGAGACGTTTCACAACGTTCATGCACCCCTTTCTCTGCCAAACCATTTGAGCGTGGAAAACTGGGACTAGAAACAACATGGGCAAATTCACACTGTCTAGCAAAAGCACGAAATGCCTGCGATGAAAACTGTGGTCCGCCGTCCGTGCATACTTCAAGTGGGATGCCGTGACGCGCAAATATCATGGCCAGCTTTTCTATTATAAAGTGGCTAGTAGTTCGAGGAAGCGGCTCTACTTCAGGGTAATTGGAATAGGCATCGTAGACTTCAAGGTACTTCTTTCCAGGATGCTCGAACAAGTCCACCCCTATCCTAGCCCACTGTAATGCTGGACAATGCCTTTGCATTAGCGGTTCACTTGGCTGCTTGTAAGCGAAACGGCGGCAGGTTGGGCACCTGGAAACTCAGTTATTTCTGCCACCATACCAGGCCAATAAATCAATACTCTGGCCATTGCTTTGCATTTTTCGATGCCCAAGTGACCCTTGCGTAGGCGCTGCAACATTTCTTTTCGCATGGACTTCGTGATGACAACTCTAGACCCACGCAACAATATACCTTCCACACATGACAGCTCAACTTGGAAGGGAGCTAGCTGGCCTATTACGCTGTGTTCATATTGTAGGGCTTCAATGACTCGCCTTAGCTCGTCTTCACTCATTTCTTTTGCTATCCGCTTCGCTGTTGTGTCGCTGATGAGAGGAGAGGTTGGCCGTTGCATGGCCATATCTTCTAGTTCGCTTTCAGGTGGCTCATAGCTGTCGCATCGGATTCTTGAGAGAGCATCGGCCAGAGCATGACCTCTCCCAGGGACGTACTGCAGTGAAATGTTGAACAGCATGAGGCTCAGAAAGAAACGCCGCAAGCGAGGAGGTATGTCTGACAGGTTCTTCTGGGCAATGGCTATCAGCGGTAGATGCTCCGTTTCCGGAATTACGTCGATGCCAGTGATACAATCACGAAACCGTTCACATGCAAACGTGACCGCCAGGGCCTCTTTCTCAATCTGCGCATATCTTGTCTTCGCGTCAGCTAGCACACGCAAAGTGTAAGCAACCGGTCGCCAGTGCTCGTTATGCGACTGCAGAAGTGCCGCCCCTAGCGCAAAGCTGGATGCGTCCGTTGTTATCTTGGATTGCTTCGAAGGTTCATATATAGCAAGCACTGGTGCTGTCGACAATGCTTCGCACTGGTTTTTCCACTCCTTGTCGTGGCCAGCTGACCAATCAAACATGCAATCGCGTTTTAACAGGGCTCGCAGATTCTTAGTCTTCTCAAACAGGTTTGAAATGAACCTTCCGAAGTAGTTTGCTGCGCCCAGTAGTTTCTGAACACCTTGTTTTGACGTTGGAGGCGGCAAGTCGACTACACACTTAATTAAGCTCTCATCTGGCTTGATTCCGTCTTTGGAAATGGCGTCGCCTAAGAACTTTACTTCATGTGTGCCGAAAATACACTTCTTAGGATTAAGCGTTAGTCCTGCTGATTTTGCTGCCAGCAGTACTGCTCGCAGGCATTTATCATGTTCCTCTTGCCCTAGTAGCACAAAATGTCGCCAGAACATACACGGAAATGCCGCCATCTTTGCTAATGTTGTGCAACATACTGGAACGTTGGCGCAATTTGGCCGTTGGTTAAAACAGCACACTATCTGCCAACGTTGCGGTCATATTCTCAGAAGTTGGTTAGAATAACATACCATCTGCCACCATTGGAACTACATTGCAAAGCAATGTTGTGCCACGCACATGTAAACCGCATTCTGCCTCTGCTATAAGTGCTTCTTGGACGACATACGTCAAAATCCATGACTGCATCCGTGCTTGCAGTCAGTGAATATATATATATATATATATATATATATATATATATATATATATATATATATATATATATATATATATATATATATATATATATATATATGGTACAATCAAGTACGTACGCTTCGACAGACACTGCATTTGAGGCTTCCGTAATAAATTCGATCGCCTGGTGCTCTTGTGAAGTGAAATGACATCGACATATTTCTCCTCCATAGAAATGAGGCGGGACTCAATCCCGCTGTTGACAGAGGAGTCAAAAGCGCTCACGCGAGTGTTGCGATACTGATGCCCGAAGAAACAGTATAACAGCGTGACCAAATAGCCTTGACCCAGCTTGCGGCAACCACACTGAGAAGGGTGATTCGTTTGGTAGACCCGTCCGGACCTGTGAACTGTCCAAGTCCAATTTTGTGAGATCATGCGAAACCAAAACCTGAATGTTTAAAATTTAATTTTATAAACAATAAAGTTTCTTGCTTTGAATCAGTACTGAGCACCCAGATTTAATTGTGCCATGCTTCTGTATAAGATATACTTTCTAATAAGTTTACATAAAAAATCGGTTAATGCGCGGCAGTATTGGCATACGTCAGTAAGGTACTCAAAAGAAAACATTTGACAGAAGTCTGTCTGGTTGGGAAAATTAATTTAGTAGAAAGATGACTGATGCTAACCAGGTTAATTTTTGAAAAACACGACGTTTCGGGACCGGCTCGGCCCCTTCACGGTGTGACAACGGGCGAGGCGCAGCTTGGCTTTTTAAGTCCTCGTGTTGAATACCTCCGAGTCAATGGCCGTAAACCATGGATGTAAGACGAAGGAAGTGTCCCCAGGGAGTGAATAACATTCCTTCGTGTCTGTTCTATGTGCCACGACTCCAGCAGAAACCTCCTGCGCTGGTTAGCTCCGGTTTCCAGTACAATAGTGCCGTAAAAGTTAATTCGGTGGTCACATTCCTCGCAATGTTCGGCCACTGCGCTGCGCTAACGGTTTATTTGTCGGACGTCCGTTTTGTGTTGCTTCACTCTTTCGGCGAAGTTCTTCGTTTCCCCCACGTACGAGGCCGGGCAGACTGAGCAGGGAATCTTGTATACAACACCTGGGGCCCTTTCTTTTGGTCTTTTGGGTGACGGTCTTTCGGGCGGGGAGAAGGCGTCCGATGGTGGTAGCCGGTTTGTGCGGTTAGCACCCCTTCTTTACCGAGAATTCGAGCCAGCGTCTTGCTCACGCCTTTCACGTATGGTATGCAAACACGTTTCCGGTTCTGGCGTGGGCTTGGGGAAGGAATAGAGCTGTTTTTGTTTTTTTCTTTTCTGTTTTTGGCTGACGCGTCGGATGAATGAACTGGGGTACCCATTTTTTTGGAGATCGGAGACTACTCTGTTCTCGTTTCTTTTTTCTTCATGTGAAGAACATATGGTGTCGGCTCTCTTCAATAAAGATGTAATGACAGATGCCTTGTGAGGAGTGGGATGATTCTAATTGAAATGGAGGTACCGTCCCGTGTGGGTTGGTTTTCTGTATACCGAGAACCGCAAGCCTTTGTCATGCCTTGTGGCTAGAACGTCGAGAAAAGGCAGACTGCCCTGCTGCTCACGTTCAACTGTAAATTGTATGGCCGGTTCAGTTGAATTTAGACGGATTAGGAGGTTTTCTGTTTCTGACGCCTTCACCACACAGAAGCAGTCGTCTACATATCGAAGGAACAACTTTGGCTTGGGATTGAAGGTGGCAAGCGCCCGGCTTTCGACGTCCTCCATGGTTAAATTAGCCATTGTGACCGATATCAACGCCCCCATGGCAGTTCCGGTTGTTTGCTTGAAAAATTCTTTTTATAGGGGAAATAAGTACTGCGAAGACAGAAATAAAGAAGGCGACATACCTCGTCTACGCTGAGTGGTGTTCTCTCGTACGTGCAGGGTTTGGTCGTTTTGGAGTGAGCGGTGAGCATCGGCCACAGCCAGGGGCACTGGAACGCTGGTGAATAACGACACCACGTCAAACGAGACCAGGCTTTCGTCTTCTTCAATCGTCAGGTCCGAGACAAGTTGGACGAAGTGCCTCGAATGCTGTACATGCATGGGTGTTCTGCCGGCGAGCGGAGCTAGTACCTTGTGAAGGTAGTCGGAAAGACGTCGGAGAGGAGGTAGAGTGAAGTCCACAATTGGCCGCAGTGGGATTTCAGGTTTGTGAATTTTAGGTAGCCCGTAAAAGCTTGGGGCTGTGCTATTTCTGAAGATGAGGTGGAGGTAAAGCCTTCTTAAATCAGGGTGTCGCTCTAATATGTCCGCTAGAATTTTGTTGAGCGTTGTTTGAGTGGTCGAAGTCGGATCCTTGGGAATCTTGTCATATGTCCCACTGCTCAGCAGGGCCGATGCTTTCTTCTCGTAGTTTCGGCGGTCCATCACCACTGTTGAGTTGCCCTTGTCTGCCGGGAGCACGACGATGGTGGTGTCGTCTCGAAGGCCCCATAGTGCCTTTCGTTCCAGTGGCGACAGGTTACTGGCAAGTTTGGAGGGTACCTTGGCGATGACCGCAATCTGCAGTCAGAATGTGAGGACCAGAGCACGTGGGCGTGAAGGGGCCGGAAGTCTTCGATAGACTTCACTTTGATGTCACCTGGTCTATACGGATGCCTGAGGAGAATGACTATCGACGAGGATGGGACTTTTAGCTGTGGAAGCGACCACAACAGAATCCAGCTGGAATTTGATGGAAACACCCAGACACTAAGGCCTGTTGAGGGTAGACGGCTTTTCCTGTCAGACCGAGACGTCGAACAGCTAGCAGAGGACTTGGAAGCTCCACCAGCGGAAGGTTACGAAGGTTTCTGGAACGCGTGCAGACGATGCTTCGCAACAAGCGGCGTAGGAATAACAAACGTTGCAGGCACACTCCCAATGGCCTAATTGTGTGAAGGCTCATTCACACTTGCCACTCACAAAGGGCATGCGAGCAGCAGTCGCTTGCCACCAGGCAGCAGCTCGACGACGTCATTGTTCACACTTGCAAGGGCAACCTGCGGGTCGCCTCGTTTGAAGTGAAAACCCTTGGGAATGACATTGTTAGCGTGCTTTCGAGAGTTTCTTCATCTTTGGCCCCGTCTCTTGCCCTCACTATTCACGGTGTGTTATGGCGACCTGAGCGAAGAGGAGGATGTCGTGGCAGTTTTTATGTGTGCAGCAGCCGTACAAGCATCACGATGATGTAAGGACGCGCTTCTCGGGGCCGGCCTGCCAGCCTGGATGCTGGCTGCCAGCGTCAGAAAAATTCGCTAGTGTTGTTTGTTCTCCTTTATACCAAGCCTTGGGGTAGAGGAGTGTCAAAAATAAATCAATTTTTAGGATTGTTGGCAAATATTGAGTTGCTGGTAGAAGTGAGAACTGCGATACAACCAAATTCCTTCCCACAGCCACTTTGCTGCCGCTCCAGTGAGGCTAGCTGCTCTCCTGAAGGCGTCGCGGAAATCGAGCAGATCTTTATTTTACTATGAGACTGGGTTCACAGTAACGCTGTGACAAGAATAACAGCATACCCCGATGTCAGGTGCCTATTCGGAAGCGCCCTCAGTTGCTGCATCGAAACCGGCTAGGCTTAGTGACGACTAGAACAGCCAGGGACCAGTGCAGTTCGTCGCCTAGCGCACCCATAGGCGGCGTCATTGCTAAATGTCGCAGGCAAATGGTTAGAGCTCAAAAAGGCGCTGGCCGTTGATGACTAAAACATAGCCAGAGTTGAGGAGGGCATTTTAATGAGAATGAAGGCAGACAGGTGGATGCCCAGCCAGGGAAGTGCATGGTAGGTGCAATGGTCAAAGCCCCGGAAGTGGTAGGAGACAACATGGATAATGAAAACCTTATATTATCCATGCTAGTCTACGATGTGCTGAAGGGGAGGAACAAGAACATTGAGAAACAGAAGTGGAGATGCGTAGGCTTTAAGGGGCATATGAGAGGGTTCATGGGACCGTATGCACAATCCCAGAGGTCCAGACGCAGTCTAGTGGGATGGACAGGAGGGTCGTTGAGGCTAACTCTGTAATTAGGTTAATGAGTCTACAACTTGGATACGGGTAAATGGAAGTTAACAGGGACGTGCACGAGGCCAGCTCTCACGCTTTTGCGCAGGATGGCATTCACTACAAATGTGCCACTGGCAAGAGGGTTAGGGCAGGATAGTTCGCTGGGCAACAGCTTTTTTGGGGGACCCTGAGGGCACCAGTGTAGACAAGGACGAACAGAGGGAAGAACCAAGATAAAAGCGTCTGCAGGAGGTTAATTTAGAGCCATCAGTCCTTGAAGACAAACTTTCAATATGATGCGCTTAGCGAGACTATAAAGAATGCGATTTCTCACTCAACTGAAGCACATTCCAAAAAGTATAGCACCCCCACTTCTCGGTGGATGACCAAAACGATCTTCTCTCTAATGAAAAAGATTTCTTGCATAGTAAGCTTACACATAATAATACCAAAGAGTACTATAGAAAGAATTACAACGTTGCGCGAAATAAAGTCACTGCTGCCATAAGAAAGCATAAAAACGAATATTACTCCTAATTAATTTGATCAAAGCTTCTCCTGCATTAAGAGGCTGCATTTGTCGAACTTTGCAGCCGTCTACGAAGTACTCAGATACCCGGCTATTTCGATGAACACGTTGCCACGGACGTCCACACCGGTGCCAGAAATATTGGCCTTGGTGCGGTACTGATCCAGTGGCAAGACAGTGCAGAACGAGTCATCAGTTATGCCAGTTTCACTTAGCGCTCCATTACCAATTCTTCTACGATGGAGAAGGAATGTGTTGCAGTGGTATGGGGCATCAGCAACTTCCGACCGCGTCTCTACGCGCGACCACCACTCCTTATGCTGCCTGGCGAGCCACAAAGACCCCTCAGAGCGATTAGATAGCGCTTACACTTACAAGAATACGACTTAACAGTCGTCTATGAGTCAAGCTATAAGCATCATATGCGGACTGTTTGTCGCGTATGCCTATCACAATAGACACTGATGAAATTGCCGATGATTTTCCTTTCCTGGGTGCATTAGTACTACCCAAATGGCACAGCTTCACAGGGCGTTCGCGCTGCCCATCGATTACCTCGAAGGCATCAACGCTCGTATTCCACGTGCTTTTCTTCATGGGCTCCACACCTTCAGTTTACGATCTGGTATTCTCTACAAGCGTAACTTCGCTAACAACAAAGAAGTGCTCCTGCTTGTCGTACCATCACAGTTGCGGCCTGAGATCTTGAGTGCCAAGTCATGATGCACCATCCGCCGGCCACCTGGAGTGAGCCGTACACTGGCGCGGGTGAGACAAAAGTATTATTGGCCCAGGTTACTCCCATCGGTGTGGGCTTACGTAAAAACATGCCGTGACTGCCAACGTCGGAAGTCTCCTCCATTGAAACCAGCTGGATTTTTTCACCCCGTCGATCCACCGAAGACCCCACTTCTCGAAGTGGACATGGACCTCTTCGGTCCTTTTCCAAAGTCTTCATCTGGAAAGCGTTTTATAGGCATCGCGCCCGACTACCTGACACGGTACGATTAGACCACGTTCCTTATGAAAGACACTACTGCTGAAGTGGCGCAGTTCTTCGTCCACAACATTGTCTTGCATCATGGAGCCCCCACCGGTGTTGTTATTGACCGGGGACTGCTTTCACAGCCCGTTTAACCCAGTCCGTGATCACTCTGACGCACACCAGCCATCGACGTGATTCGGCGTATCACCCGCCGACAAACAGGTTGGTAGAGCGACTCAACGGCACACTAGCCGACATGCTTTCAACGTATGTTGCCGCCGAGCATCGAACTTGGGACACCATTCTGCCGTACGTAACGTTTGCGTACAACACCGCCCTGCAGGAGACAACCCAACTGGTCCCCTTTCAGCTAGCCTTCGGTCGGCAGGTGACCGCTCCGCTGCCTATTGACCTCGACTGTGCCTCCGGCGTGAACCTCGACATAGACACCTTCGTTCAGCGTGGTGAGGAAGCGCGCTAACTGGCACGCCTGCGAATTAACCATCAACATTAGACTGATGCTGCTAGGTACCACCTCAGACGCCACCTCAGACGAAAGTGGAAACTTCCACTTTTTCTTCGAGCCCTCCTCGTCCTCCCCTAATCTTTTTGTGAGGAAGAAATAAAATTATTGATTGATTGATTGATTGATTTGTCAGTTACGCTCCCGGTGACTTTGTGTGGGTTTGGACACCTGTTCATCGCCGCAGGCTTTCTGAAAAGTTGCTGCTCAAATACTTAGGCCCTTACGAAGTAGTGCACCACATCAGTTATGCGACATATGCAGTTGCTCCCGCACCAGCAACTTGCTCATAGCGCGGATCGCACCGTCCTGAAGTCTTGCGCATTGCTCGCGTCAAGCCTTACAACGACAGGCTACCTGACTTAACTACGGTTCACTGCAGCTGTGTCCTAGCCTTTCCCCGACTTTTACCTTCTAGCCGCATCATGTCGATGCTGCAGAAAAGGAAGCAGTGGTACACGCAATTGTAGAAGCAGTAGTAGCGCATGCATTAGTAGAGGCAGAAGTTGGTTGCCTCTCGCTCAAGTGCTCAGACCACTTAGGGACCGCCGCAGTTTTTCGTCTCTGTTCTGGTGGTTCTCTTTCACTTTGCATGTTACAATATATGTGTGTTGTATTGTTTTATATCTTGTCAAGACATTGCCTGCACGAGATTTTTTATTTTTGGGACTTCTTTTAGCTCGAAACGCCCCATTCTGGAACTTTTTAAAAAAGTTCACACAATATTCATGACCAATATAAAACGTTTCACTGGCTCGCCCATAACATGTACTACCTGGAAAAGTGTTTACACTGAAATCGACCTGAATATATATTCAGAAAAAAATGCAAAGGTTGAAAAAATGTGCATTGTGTTGCGTGTTTAGATGAAAATATTGTTCATAGGTGCTCACTGCAAAAATACAAAATACTATTCCTGTAATAGCTCCTTTTATTGTAATTTTGATTGAGGTCTTTTTGTTTTAGTCTCGAAAAAAATGTTTGAAATTGAGGACCGCAGTGCCAGACAGGTTGCCCTGTTCTGTCATTTCACTGCAGAGCACAACGTTAGCTCTTTTCAGACTACTCTCTTTCCGTGCACTGACGTCCTCAGGCGTTGCAGTTCCGCTTTGAGCGAAGCGGGTATCACACTTCTCACGTGCTGTGGTTACGACGTGGGATTGCGGGTACATAGGTCGCCGTTTCGAATCCCTGCCGCGAGCTAGGCTCTAACGTAACTAGTAAGGTTATGCTGCACCATATATTAAACCATATGACACCATCCGGAGCACTCTGCGGCAGACGGTTGGGCCACAAATTTTACACGAATGTCGGGACTAACTGGCCCGCCTTTGGCGTCTTCCAGACGGATATATACACCGGATCGAAATGGTTACGAATATTTAGTTGCGGTGCCCGGGCATCAAGCTGTCGCCTGCTTTTTGGATTTAAATGAATACAAATGGAAGACGCATATGTATGCACCATTTAATGTGTAATCTATATAGCACTGCGGCAGCAGCATATAATAATGGCCACTTCTTTCTCTAGCTTTACAGATATTTTATTTATTTATTTATTTGGTCATACTGTTAACCCTTCATGAGGGTCGTTACAGGGAGGGGACAAAAACAAATACATTTCATAAGCACTTCAATAAGCAATCACGAATCAGAATTCAAACTTTGTACTCCATTTCTCAAAAACATATCGACACCTAGCTCAAATTGTTGCACGTTCGCACTCTCCACAACATCACTTGGCAGTTTGTTCCATAATTCGATAACATCAGGAAAAAAGGAATACCGGTATACATCCGTACGTGCGTTAATAGGTTGTAGTACCCTGCTGTGATTTTTTCGGGAACCACGTTTTAGAGGCGCTTTCACATAATGTTCTTTATTTTTAATGCTCCTTGCATTATCTGGAAAAAAAGTTTGAGTCGATGTTTTATCCTTCTAATTTCCAGCGTTTCCAGTTCACTTTGCTGCATCATCTCTGTAACCGAGTCAGTACGGCGATACTTGGAGCATATAAAACGTGCTGAAATGCGCTGAATTCTTTCCGCCTTCTTGTTTAAGCATTTTTGGTGTGGGCTCCACACAGCATTCGCATATTCCAGAACTGGTCGTATAAACGTTTTATAGGCGACCAATTTAATTTCTTTAGTCGCATCTGGTAGTTTTCTCCTAAGAAAGCAGAGCTTTTGGTAAGCTCTTGAATAGACATTATCAATGTGAAAACTCCAGTCTAGATTTTGCGTCACTGTCACCCCTAAGTATCGGAAACTCTGTACCTCGACCAAGGCAATTTCTTCTATATTATATTAAAATCTGATAAGGTTCTGTTTTTTACTTACGTGAGTGTATGTGGATTTTTTGAAGTTAATTACCATGCCGCAACTTTGGCACCACGAATTTAATGATTGTAGGCATCTATTTAGTTCAGTCTGATCTTCAGCGCAGGCTACACGTGAGTAAATTAAGCAGTCATCGGCAAACAGTTTAATTTTTACGGGCGGAACAACGTTAGAAGGAATATCATTAATATACAATAAAAACAATAGCAGGCCTAAAACAGACCCCTGCGGCACTCCTGACACAACTGCACACTTCCCCGACTCACTGTTACCGATTCTAACCTTTTGGTAACGATTCATTAAATATGCCTGAATCCACAATACTATAGTTTCACTAATTTCTAGGCTTCTCAATTTGGAAAGTAATTTATGATGTATAACTTTATCAAATGCCTTCGCAAAGTCTATACACACAATATCTATCTGTTGGCATTCATCTATAGCTTTACAAAGGTCATGTACAGTTTCGATTAACTGTGTCACAGTCGAAAGGCCAGATCGGAAAACGTGCTGAACTGGGCATAATAAATCGTTTTTGTCTAAAAAATACAGAATATGTTTTGCTATTGCATGCTCTAGGACTTTACAGCACACAGAAGTCAGCGAGACTGGTCTATAATTGTTTGCACATAGCCTATTGCCACCTTTAAATATCGGAATGACGGTGGCAGCGCGCCAGTCCTGAGGTACTGAATGATCTCGCAAAGATTTTTTAAATAAAAGCTGCAAATAATACGACATCCATTCAGCATACCGTTGAAGAAATGCCGACGGTATTTCATCTGGGCCACACGATTTTTTTGCGTCCAACGTAAGCAAATGCTGGAACACGCCCTCCCTTTTAATGCCTAGGTCTTCCATTGGGTATTGTATTGCACAGTCTAAAGGATCATCGTCTGCATCACATCTATCCTTGGTAAAAACTGATTGGAAGAAATGATTAAGTACGTTTGCAATATCTTTTTTTTCTGTCACGACTACGTCGCCATCCACTATCTGTTCTATTGCATTCTTTCTATCTGTGAAGTATCGCCAAAACTTTTGTGGCGAGCATTTGAGGAAGTTTGTAAGCGTTTTATTGAAGAACGTTTTCTTCGACTCCAGCAAAGCAGATTTTAACATTTGTTTGGTTATTGAAAGTTCTATTGCCCTGCTTTTTTTCTTCTTTAGTCTTTTTATCTTACGCTTAAGGTGTATGATGTGCCTAGTTATACATGGATTTCTTTGCTTTGATTTCTTTATACGTGTGGGTACAAAATGATCTATGCAGTATTTGATTATCCCTTTAAGACGGTTCCATAGTTCTACACTTTCGCGGTTGAATGCTATTTCAAATTCATTAAACTGTTCTTCCAAAACGTCTAGGATAGACGTGTCATTCGCACGGTCATAATCCTTAACATGCATCACGACATATGCTTGCTTACAGATTCTTGTGTGCAGCGGTACATTCAAGCAAACCATCTTATGATCCGATAAGCCATTTTCAACTGATACAGTATAGTCAGGTATTCAACCGGATATGAAAACCAAGTCCAACAATGACTGGGACTTTGGTGTAACTCTTGTGAAGTCTTTAACTATTTGGTTAAGGTTATGTGAAAACATAATCTGCATCATTTTATTGGCGCTCCTTATTTCTACATTACCCGCTGATAGACTTTCCCAATCAATATGCGGCAAATTAAAGTCACCAGCCATTATTAGTCTTGTGTTTTCATTTACATGGGAGCTAAGGAATTCATTCAAGCTATCCAAAAATTCTGGCGGAGTGGCTGGTGGTCTATACACAGTCCCTAATATGTACCACATGTCTGCACAGCTGATCTTGCACCAAACCGTTTCAGGGAGACTGCAATCAAGAGCGACTGCGTTTATAGTGCTTTTCACAAGTATAGCCACGCCACCACCTCTAGAATCCCTGTCGCATCTAAATACCTTGTAGTCAGAAGGAAAAATACTACTGTCAATAATTGCACTATGTAACCATGTCTCAGTCAACATCAATACATCAGGGTTTTGAGAAATTAGAAGATACTCTAAATCACTTACTTTATTTGCGATACTGCGGGCGTTTACAAGTAGAATTCTGAGCTATGATCGAGAAGAATAGCTATCCGTGTCAGAAGCCTTCTCTGAAGTTTTCAACTGAATCAATGCCTGGCTAGCAGTTTTTCCCCCTCTTTTTGAATCGAAGAACCTTATCTTGCTCCGTACGGAACAGACACCGTTCATTTCTTTCACGATCCCAGACGTAGATATGATTGTTGATCTTAAGCTTGTCATGTACCAGTTTTACCTTGTTGCCGTTTGCTCGTTCCTTTTCACTGCTTTGCCATAGTTTTTTTCGTACTTCTGCAGTTTCCTTAGCGTAGTCTTGACTTATGCTTATCGAGCTGCCTTTCAGCTTGCCGCAGTTTTGCATCACAGACTGTTTTTCCCGCGAATCATAAAAATGCATGATTACCGGCCGATTACTACCGTCTTTTTTCTTGCCAATACGATGAATTTTGTCGATCGAGTTCACTTGTACTCCCAAGGTTCCTTTGAATACATTCTCATTAACAGCTTTTTCAGGTCGCTGTCTGATTCACCCTTGTCCTCATCGATACCAAAAACCAAGAGGTTATTGGATCGGCTTCTATTTTCATATTCTACCAACTTATCCGCCTGATGACGAACAAGGGATTCTAGGCTTTGTACTCGCTTGTTCAATTCTGCAATCACGGTAAGTGTAGCGGTCATTTTTTCGCATTTCTCTTTCATTTCGGTCATTTTAGCTCTTAATGCATGCATTTTAGCATCTGATGAAGCCTGATTATCAATGATTATTGCAACATTTCTGCGGTTTTGGGCCCAGGATTTTCTTCAACATCTCCTGAAACCAACAGTGTCAACACCATAGACCAAGAGTCAACCAAAAAATTCAGGTAGCTGCGAGGGCACGGCAGGGCTAACAAAAAGCGGTTATCGCTTCTAAAAGTAGTAGCATTAGGCAAATAACGAACCTGCAACAGCAGTAACGTCCACTTAGACATGTTGTCGCTAGACCAGGTGCCATGCCCTCTGAAGCCTCCCTCGCTGCGTGGCTCCTTTTGTAGCCGGTCCACTGATGACGTCACTGTCGTCGACGAAAGACGATCCACGAGCCGGATGCCATCAATCCCAAACTCTTGATAAGGCGTAAAGAAAAGCGGTGCCTCGTCCGGACTGCAGACCGATGTAGCGTTCACGAAAATCCATGGCAAAACCTGCAACAGCAGTATCGTCCGCTTAGACATGTTGTCGCTAGGCCAGGTGCCGTGCCCTCTGAAGCCTCCCTCGCTGCGTGGCTCCTTTTGTAGCCGGTCCACTGATGACGTCACTGTCGTCGACGAAAGACGATCCACGAGCCGGATGCCATCAATCCCAAACTCTTGATAAGGCGTAAAGAAAAGCGGTGCCTCGTCCGGACTGCAGACCGATGTAGCGTTCACGAAAATTCATGGCAAAACCTGCAACAGCAGTAACGACATGTTGTCGCTAGGCCAGGTGCCGTGAAAAGTGAGACAAGAAAAACATAATACGGGCTGAAAGTTGATGCATCTTAAGCAAACATTCTACGGCTTACAAAAGCATATATGCACACTCAAAAGTAAACGCATGTAAAAAGCAACTTGGTTGCCAGAAGAAAAGACGAGATGGGCGTACGCTGCAGATACGCGGTTATAGGTCATGAATTTTCTGCAGGTTTAAACCTTCTTCTCGCTTTGACTCTTGCACGAGCCACGGAGTAAGCTTCAAAAACGTGTTATGAAAACAGGAAAAAAAATTAGTTCTACGAGGCAAAGATAAAAAAAGCATTAAGCAACATACCTAGATGACATTGCCTACGGAAACCCAGAAATGAAATAAAAGACTGCAACAGCTGCAACCATGAATTCAACGAAGCCCTCTGTCCTGCACCTTCTCACAGCAGAGCGAACGCTCAGACATAGGCGTTATATCCTCGTTACACCCAGTATTATATTCTTGTGACCGAGTGTGGAGATAAGGCTGCTTGGAGCCAGATGGGAAGGGGGGACGTCTGAGGTAGGAGCCCTGGCACGCCACACCCATTGTACAGGAGACCGTGGGTGCGGCACAATACAGCATGGGAAGCGAGATCAAGGTGATCAAGGCATAAGTAATCCAATGGGGGTGGGGGGTCACTGGCGACGCGAACACAACACAAACTATGCCTCCGCGACAGGACGGCAATGTAGGTAGAGCAGGTTATAATCCATGGGCATATTGAAGCAAGGGAATGGTGGGCCTCCGAAGGTCCCTCCAGCCGATGACCGCAGTGGACGGCTACGCTGCCACCAACAACACGCCGCAGTCTTCGGAGGCGCTGAAGAGTGCATGCTAGGAGCCGCCCATTGCCTGGAACTCCGCCTCCGTGAACTCCGCCTGGAACAGCGGCATCATGGAGTAGGGCCGTGAAGCTGGTTGCGATGCGCCGCCGCTGCATCAGTCGCAAAGCAATTATGTGGGCACACCGAGGTGCGTGGGAAAGCTGCTGTGAATTCATGCTACGAAATCCGTGACAGCCCAGTGATGAGAGCAAGAGCTGCCGCACTGTGGGGCTTGCGCGCGAACGGCTAGGGACTGCACGAATAAGTGTGTGCAAGATGGCTTCCGTCCAGCGAGGAAGCCGGGCGAGCGATGGGAGGCCATTACTGCGCCTTTGCTATAGACAGCGGCACAACGAGGACTGCTGGTAGTTGGAGGTGCCTGCAGGGACCGTCGCGCCGTGTTGAATTTGAAAACACTATAGAAGACGGACACGTTGGTCACCGCCGCTTCCGGCGGCGCGATGAAAAGGCAGACCGCCGTCACCTGCCTGCAGCATGGAGCCGACGACACACGTGCACGAGAAGCGCATGCGCCGAGAGAGATGCGGGGTTAACTGCTTCCTTCGGCTGTTAGAGCGAAACTGTTTGAACTCTCAAAACGGCGAGTGCAAGAGCAAAATGTTCACTCCCCGCATCTTGTTGGGTGAGGGGGAGAGAGAAGAGAGCGAGGAGTCGCTTTTTATTGCTTGCTGGAAAGCATTGGTCCCGACCAGTTACCTTTCTGGGTCCAAAATGCTATCATTCTTTTTTGTTTCTGCTTAACACTATAGAAAAAACGTTCCCAGATCCTCAGTGGGTGCATGCTCTTTTGCTTGTGTTTCTATGTCCTGCATCTACAGGCTGGTAATGTTTGACAAATGTTGTACTGGGACAGGGACATTCCATCCTTTTTGGACGCACATGGGTAGGTACGTTGCTTGCTGGGTAAGGTTCAGCCTCACTTTTTTTCAAGCAAGCAGAATGGATATAACAGTGTTTACTGGGCCTAATGTACACGGATGATATAGTGGAAAGGCTGACAACCAGAAAGATTTACAGAGGTTGATGGACATCTGCGGTACAGGGAGAGATATATAAGGTTTCAAGTTTAGTATGGAGCAATTGAGAGAAATGGGGAAAAGGCAGTGGGGCTAGGAAAGTTTTCAGTCACTTGTACATGAAAAATGTCGACACAAAAAGGAAAAATGGGACTAGAAAACTGACAAGCTAATATTTGGAGAACAGTTATGGGACATATCAGTAATTATTGGTTAAAAAAGTGTTAAAGAGACAGAGGGCTGTGTGGAAAACAAGGATGCTGACGAAAACGGCATTGCAAACATGCACAATGTTTAAGCAGGAAATTCCCAAGATAATATCTAGGTTAATTCTAAGGGAAGCCGTTCGAGGCCAGGACGGGAGTTTTGCGGACTAAGACATGTCGGGTCAAGTACAACGAGATAGACGTGTTATGTGGTACGTGTGGAGAGGAGGAGGAAATGGCTGAACACTTGATACTTTTCTGTGCTTCAACCTATAGTTGAAAGCAGTGGGGCTGATTTATTTAACGCGTTGGGGTTTAAGGACAGGGAAGCAAAGATCGATTTTAAGTGGGTAGAAATAGCCAGGCGAAGGTGATCTGATTGGTGGCAGTGAAATTTCACAAGTCATCGCTAGGTGGCTTAAGCCACCACCCAATTTAAAGCATGCAGCCTCATCCATTCGTGGTGGGTTAACAGCGCAACAAAGACGGGACAAAGGCAAGATAAGCGCTCCTGGGATAGTTTCGCAGCAAAAAATGCAAATGCGAACCGCTGTACAAGAAGACAGCAGTTCTGTTCTACATAAGAACAAGGTGACCCGAGAAATCATGGAAGCTGATCACATTCATAATCTGGCAGAAAAGTGTATCAACAATCCTTCTGTGACATTAAGTGACATGGAAATTCAATATCTGGACTTGCACATGACATAGGTTGTTTACCCCCTTTTGTCGTTTTTATATTTTTTATATTTTTATATATTATTGTTCACGTTCACTATATTACCACTTTTCGTTCTTCAATAAATTCGGTTGCTAAACAGCGCTTGTCTTGCCTTTGTCCCGCCTTTGTTGCACTGTTCACCCATCATAAATGTTTACCAACTCGCCCAAATTTCAGCTTTACTCATCCATTCGTCCGCCCATCCGTCTATCCATCGATCCATCTGGCTCGCTTGCGACTCCCTGTCAAAAGTGGTCGAAGGGCTGGAAAGTCGAGCAGTGAGTGTCTGGCCTACGACTGTCGCTTTTCTAGCAAAAGGCGTGCGAAAGGACCGGAGTTTGAATCCCGATGTGGCGCAGTTCTCTACTGGATTAGAAAAACGAAAACAAAACTCCGCATGTCGATGGAATTGCGTAACGATGCCTGGGGTGCGGCCTGATCTCAGTGACCAGGACTGACAATGCACTCCCTCTCCAGAGCAGGATTTGGCTACCCTGGTGTAGTAGTACTTGGCCACAACCTTCTATGAAGAAACCAATGAATCCGCGGCCCTTGGTCCTTAGCAGCTATGGATCAACTGACCAAGGCGGCGGTGACACGTGTGAGGCAGCGGAGAGTGCTAAAAATCTCTGGCTCCGGAAAGGCCGCCATTGGAAACTGAACCTGGCAATGTTTAATGCTACAAACTTATCCAGTGAGGCAAACCTAGCAGTGCTGTTCGAGGAACTATAGCGGGCATTGAATGGGATGTCACAGGACTTAGTGGCGTTAGGACAGATGCGTATATATTAATAAGGAGCGGGCACGTGCTGTGCTATCATGGATTATAAAACAGGTGTGAACTAGGCGTAGGATTCCTTGTCAATCAAGATACAGCTGGCAACAAAGAGGAGTACTTCTATAGTAATAACGAGAGGGTGGCAGCTATGTTAATTAGGCTTAATAAGAGGTACAAGCTGGCGGTGGTGTGGGCTTACGCGGCTACATCTAGCCATGGTGACCACACCGTTGAAAGCTTCTACGAAGACATGGAGTCGGCAAAGAGCAATCTAAAAACACAGTACACTGTACTGATGGGCGACATCAATGCCAAGGTAGGGAAGGAGCAGGCTGGAGACCAGATGGTAGGTGACTATGACATAGGCTCTAGGAATACCAGGCGGAAGTTAATAGAAGAGTTGGCAAAGAGAAATAATACACGGATCATGAATACCTCCTTCCGCAAACGAGAGGACAGAAAGTGGACATGAAAGAGCCACAATGGCGAAACTAAAAATGAAATAGACTTCGTAATATGCGCTCACTCTGAAGCTGTTCATATGTGAAGGTCATCGGAAAGGTGCATTGCAGCGACCACAGAATGGTAAGGTCTCGAATTGGCTTAGCTTTAAAGAGGGAACAGAAGAAACTGGTGAAGCGGAAGCCCATTAATGAGCTAGCGGTAAGAGTGAAAGTAGAGGAATTCAGGATATCGCTGCAGAACAAATTTTTGGCTCTGAGGAAGACGATCGTAATGCTCAAACATTGAACGATAATCTCAGAGCTATCATTAAGGAGTGCGCACTAGAAGTAGGCGGTAGGATGGTTTGACAGGATACCGGCAAGATGTCTCAGCAGATGAAGCAACTGATAAGAAATGCCAAAGCATGAAAGCGCCTTATCATACAAGCAGAATAGAACAGGCAGAACTATCAAAGTTATAAATACGCGCAATGTAGCCGACATAAGGGAGTTAAATATGGAGAGAATCGAGCACGCTCTCTGAACAGGGGCAGCCCAAAAGCGGTGAAGAGGAAACTAGGTACAGGAAAAAAAAACAGATGTATGTGTTAAGAGACAAAGAGGGTAATGTCATTAGCAATATGGGTAATATAGTTAATGTAGTCGAAGAGTTCTACACAAATCTGTACAGTAACAGATGTAATCAGAAAAGTAAGAGAGAGACAGCAGAGAACAGCAATGGGGCATCCCAGCAGTAAAGAAAGCCTTAGGAGCAGCGCAAAGGCCTCGTTTCCAGCAATTAACCGCCTTTGTCTTGGCCACTCCCACGCAATGGGTATTTGCCAGCTTTATTTGAGGCCAACCAAGAAAAAGTTTAAAGCACCTGGTGAGGATCAGGTAACACCAGCTCTCTTGAAGAACGGAATGGAGATTGTGCTAGAAAAACTAGCTACCTTGTATACGCAATTCCTTATGCCCTCAAGCGTAGCAAAAGATTGGAAGAACGCTAACATTCTTTTAATTCATAAAGAAGACGTCAAAGACTTGAGAACTACAGACCGATCAGATTACTATCCGGTGCCTGTAAGGTATATACCAGAGGCGGGCAAATGCCCCTTTTTTTACTGTTCCTCCCTCATCCTCACTTTTGAACCCATTGCTTTCCCTCATCCGCGCCTTCATTTTGAAAACTTATCCAGCCCTTACCCACTCTTACTGTCGTTTGAAAACTCGAGTTATTTTTGTAGTCGGCAATTTCTTGCGATATTACTGAGTAATAAACATATAAGACAAGCTGTTAAGGCACTATTAAACGAGAGGCTAAATGCTTACGTTGTTGTGTGTGTGAGTGTAGGTGTGTGTATTGTATGAGGTAATACGAGAGATAAAGCCGAGACAGTCATGAGTTGAGCCCCAAAATATCACTCTGCCTTTACTTCTGGCATGCACTGCACTCGTACATGTGCCCTGCACTTGTAACATTTAACTGTTATTCATATGCCCTGCTGAAATGAGTCAGCACGTTGCTGTGTCTGTTTACAAAAATAATGTCCGCCAAGCATATTTAGAAAACAATGCAGCAGCATTTACCCCGACAATTACAATAAATGCTAATCACAGAATAGGCTCTGAACAAGGGAAGTTTGTAGCTCGCTTAGTTACCAGTAACCGATAACATTGCGACAACACTGGGTCTTCTGAATTGCACTGCTTCTAATCTCCCGCCATTTCGTGCGGTTTGCTGCATGCTCGTCTGATGTCGCTTCCACGTGTACGGATGGAAGATGGTGAAGACCACACTTTCAAACTACAGCGTGAGAGACTGGTGTACAGGCATGAATGCGGGTACGTGACCAAGACTACAACATTGCATACACAGCTAGAGAGCTTGGCAGTTCATACAAGGAGGATGTTAAGATTTCTCCCAACTGACAGTTTATCCGAGGGAGGTGCACGAACAGATTGATTTAAACCGGAGTGGCACTCTCTCTTGGTGATGTGCCCGTTCTTACCTCCTGTCTAATGTTCGTTTGTTCTCTTTTGAGATGTATTTCGCGGCTTTCTCTGAAAGCTTTGTAAATAATTTAGTTAATATAAATAGAATACGTTTTTAATAAAATAAATATGATGCTTAAAAATTTGGGGAGGACACTTAAGCTCCGCCTTAAGAATGTGAGCGTAGTGGTTTAGGCTTTCCATTCTGAGCAGTTTGACACCTTTAAATGCATTTTTTCATTTTTTCAATTGTTTCAATTGTGCAGTCACACACTCTAAATTTTCTTAATTAGCACGATCCAGCATTGGCTTTTTTATTCTGAGCATTTTGATACCTTTGAAACCCTTTTTTCCAATCTTTTTTCACATTAATTCATCCATTAATTACAATGATTTCGTTGTGATTAATAATTACATTGATTTCATTTCGACCACGCGTGGAAACTACTGAGCGCCTCTTCTTTTCACTGTTATAGCTATCAAGACAACGACCACACGATTGACAGTTCTGATTGTTGCGAGCTGGCTGCTCCGTGATAACTGCACTGGAAAATGACGTCATCTTTATCCTTGTGAACAGCGCCACCACCAGCTATATAAGGACTGCATCGCCTCTGCTTCTCTGGTATTTGCGGCCACGCGTGGAAATTACTGAGCGCCTCTTCTTTTCATTGTTATAGGTATGAAATCTTAATCACGGTCCTTGATACTGTAGTCGATTATATGTGGTCATGATCTCCACTGTGGTTCGCCTTGCTGTAGTTGAGTAACGCTATGGATACAGGGCCCGTATCGGCTCCTTTCTACCATTTCGACAAAGTGTGAGCGGACAACCTCAGCGCTTCAGTGCAGGATGTAACTTCATAAGCACAATAACAACATGAAGTCGTTAACGGGCAGCAACATGGCCGTGCACTGCAAGGAGTGCGGGTGCCTGCCATTTCTGGATAAATGCTCTGTTGTTGCCAGAAGCAGAGATAAATTGACTAGAGAAATATTTGAAGCTACACAGACAGCTACTTTGCGTGATCTGTGTGTGAGCGAGCCTTCTATTTTCTTATCGAAACGCGAATTGAGATTCCTAGGTTTGCAATAACCTTTATCTTCTTATGCCATTTTTCCTTTGAATTTTTTCCTTAGATTTTTTCCGCTTCCCAGCCTTGGCGCATGCGCTTGGTCGTTAGGCGCTAGTCCCGGTCGACAAGGTTTTGTGTTTTTCCTTTAGTCGGAAGTTAGCGCTCGTGCTGTGTGTTCTGTCTTCGTCCGTCGTCTTGTTTTCGTGCTCCTTTTCTCATGGATCAATACCGACTCGCCCAACATTCCACCCTTGTCACTGATACAAGCTCTGTAGTCGCAGCACGCCCAGCTCCTATTCTAGATACCGAATGGCGAGAAGTGTTGCATAACCAGCGGCGCCGCCGCTGTGGCGCAAACATGATCCCAACCAACACCACCTAGACTTTTAAGGCCTCTCCACAATTTCTCCTCCGACGCGTGACGTCACCGCACTACGACGCGGGAGCAGCCACCGGATGGATGGATGGATGGATGGATGGATGGATGGATACGGCTGAACCCTTTACATCGGGCGGTGGCTCAAGCCACCTAGCCATGTCTTGTGAAATTTTACTCCTGTCTTGCTTTTAGCCACCAATCAGATAACCTTCGCTTGGTTACTTCTAACCTCTTAAAATCCACTTTCCCTTCACTATCCCTAAACCCCAATGCCTTGGGTAAGTCAGCCCCGCTGCCTTCCACTGTAGGGTGAAGCCCTTTACAGAAAAGTATCAAGTGTTCAGCCGTTTCCTCCTCCTCTCCGCACGCAATGCACAAAGTGTCTATCTCCTGGTACCTGACTCTATACGTCTTAGTCTGCAAAACTCCAGTCCTGGCCTCAAACAACAAAGAACTTCCCCTACAATTATCATAGATATTTTCTTTGACAATTTCCTGGTTAAAGGTCCGGTATGTTTCCAGTGCCGATTTCGTCAGCATCCCTGTTTTCCACAAAGCTCTCTCTGTTCCTTTAACCTTTTTATTAACCGATAATTGCTGATTTGCTTCCTTACTGCTGTCCAGATATTTGCTTGTCAATTTTCTAGTTCGCTTTCTCCATTTCGTGTCAACATTCTTTATATACAGGTATCTGAAAACTTTCCTAGCCCACCGCTTTTCCTCCATTTTTCTCAATCGCTCCTCATATGGTATCTTACTGCTAGCCTCTCTGCTCTCGAAAGACGCCCATCCCATATCACCCTGTACCCCCTGATTTGGTGTATTGCCATGTGCTCCCAAAGCTAACCTCCCTACTCCCCGTTGCCTAATTTCCAGCCTTGCTTGAACATCTGGCCTCATACACAGGACCGCATTACCGAAGGTCAGGCTAGGGACCATCACCCCTTTCCAGATCCCTCTTACCACCTCATACCTATTGTAATTCCACAGTGCCCTATTTTTCATGACAGCTGCATTCCTACTAGCTTTATTCATTACATATTTTTCATGCTCTGTTAGATACTCAACACTGTTATTTATCCACACCCCACGATACTTGTACTCATTCACTACTTTTAGCACGAACTCCTGTATTCTATGCTCGCTGCCCTCTTCATTAAATATCATGACTGCAGATTTTTCCTTACTATACTTGAAGCCTAATCTATCTCCCTCTGTACTGCATATGTCTAACAACTTCTGCAGGTCTTCCTTGTTGTCAGCCATTACCACTATATCGTCCGCGTATATTAGTCCCGGTAATGTCTGTTTAATCAATTCCCCTTGCTTGAAAAAAGATAGGTTGAAGCCCAGTCCGCTCCCCTCTAGCTTGGCCTCCAAACCTTGCAGGTACAACATGAACAACAAAGGGGACAGAGGACATCCTTGTCTAAGCCCCCGCTGTATCTCTACAGGCCCTGATACATTTTTTTCCCATTTTATGAGCACCCTGTTACCTCTATATATATCTTTTAAAAGATTAATTACTCCATTTTTCACATCCAATGTGCCCAATATGTTCCAAAAATGCTCCTGAGTAACGTCATAGGCTCCCCTAATATCCAGAAATGCTAGCAATAAGGGCCTATGTTTCTTTTCCGCAATTTCTATACACTGTGTCAATGAAAATAGATTGTCCTCCAACCTCCTTTGTTTCCGGAACCCATTCTGTAGTTCCCCTAACACCCCCTCTTTCTCCACCCAAGCCTGCAGTCTATCCTTTATAATTTGCATCACCACCCTGTAAACCATAGACATCACTGTTATGGGGCGATAGTTACTTACGTCTGCTTTGTCCCCCTTTCCCTTATATATCATGTTCATTCTACTTAATCGCCATTCATCGGGGACTTTCTCATCCACTATCATTTTGTTCACTACCTGTATTAATGTTTGCTTGGATTTTGGTCCTAACTTCTTTATCAACATAATCGGGATACCATCTGGTCCTGTTGATGTGCCACTAGGAACCTTCTTCTCTGCCCTTTCCCACTCTCCTTGCTCAAGTGAAGCTATTGCTGTAACCGGTCTATCCTCCTTCGATAAATTATGTACCACGTGCTTTGCTGAAAATTTTTCCGTCATCCTTGTTCCTATGTGTTTTATTGCTTCATCCCTTTCTAGTCGAATACCCTCATCTGTAACAATAAACCTTTGTTCTAGCCTAGTTTTATTACTCATTGCATTTAGATGTTTCCAGAATTTTTGGGCTGCTTTTCTATCCTTTTTATTTACTTTTGACATCCATTGGGCACCCTTTCTTCTAATTTTTTCATTAATCAAATAGGATGCGTCCCTTCTACACTTTATGAAGGTATCCCATTTTCTGTCTCCTTCGGGTTTTGGTTCCCCCCTCTTCTTGGAATATCTGTGTTCCCTGGATGCTTCCTTGCACTTTTCTATTGCCCTATTGACCTCCTCATCCCACCAACTCTTGGGTTTGCATCTTTTCCCTTTTAGCTTTACTCGCACCTTAGCTAGCTCTAGCTCCAGTAATCTAGTTAATTTGGTATAAGTCCATTCTGTTTCACTATCCTCGAAAATTACTTTCTCGATTTGTTTGGCTGCCGACCGCTGCGGCAGCACCTCCTGACGGCCGCTGCCGCCGTTCTCCTCCCGCGCTGTTTCAAATTGTTCAAGTGCGGAGTACTCCGAGGCGTATTTGCGTATAGCAAATTGAAGATAATGAATTTCACCGTTTTAAAAGACATGAAAGATATCTGGTTCAATGTAACAATCTTCGTTCGCATTTCTGGAAACTGTTCAATCTTTTAAAAGCTTACTTTGTGCAGTTTTTCTAGTAAATTGTTGAAAGCAATCATTTGAAAGGAGACATCGCGATTGCTGTAAACATCACTACCGTCGTGTTTGAACATGTGCTGCACGTGTCGTGTGTTACATGCTGTTCCTCCGCCGTTCTTTCTTTCTGTGTCATTTGCTGAAGCTTCCTTGCGGGCTGTGAATACTCGAAGTGCAATCCTGGGAAACGTCTGTGAAAGTGCTGTGCGCGTGTGACAGTTCCTGAGCCATTTGTTAAAATGCCAGGACACTGTTGTGTTCCCGGCTGCCGCGGGAATTACGATGGAGAAAAGACTGTGCGCGTCTTCACTTTCCCAGCTGATGCTGACAGAAGGAGGCAATGATTGAAAGCCATTCCACGTGCTGATTTCGAACCCGGAAAGCGCTCACTGGTAAGTCGAAAAAGCGTGATATTTATTCCGCGACGTAGCTGTGTGTACATAATGCGCTACAACATGGCCTAGTGGGCGAGCTGGAAATATTCTAAATTTGAAATATGTCACTGCGCTAATTGCTATTGCACCCATGGAATTAATCATCTTAAATATGCTAACCTTATCTGCGCTGGGCTTTGCAGGTCTGCGAGCGGCACTTTAAAGAATCAGACATTCGGACTTCTAAGTATGTGGACTCAAAAACGGGCAAAGTCGTCGAGGCAAAATTGAAGATCGCTCGTCTCAGCTCCGACGCCATTCCCAGTGTATTCCCGAACTGTCCCGCGTACCTTTCTGCGCCCGCCACTACGTCACCGACTGAAAAGAGAATGCGTCTTGAAGCAGCTTCTTTACGAGATGCCATCGCCATGTCACTCCAGACACACGAGGAGGAAGAAGCAAAGAACAAGATTGACACTTTCCAAGTTCTACTGGAGTGCCTTCCTCAAATCAAGCTTTCTGATTTTTGGAATGTTATTTCTCGACCTGCCTGCGTCCTTTTTCTCAATCTTGCTGTTGATGACGTCCCTCGTGTTTTGTCGTCAGTCATGGTCTTAGAGAACCTCACGGTGAAAGTTCATTACCGAAATGTGCAGCTGACTACAATTGATGGCATTAATACCATCCCTCACACAGTACATGATATCCGTTGCTTGATAGGTCTGCTGGATACTGTAGAGTCGTTTCACCGAAAGTTGTTGTCTAAGCATGAAGAAAAAATTGATGGTTTGCTTAAGTTGGCACTTTCCCTGCTTGAATATGCCTTAAATTGTGAACTGCCAGATGTTGAACAACCCAATGCAGTTAGTTTTTTGAAAGAGCAAGTTTCTCTTGTCAAGCGCGTAAATTGCTGGGCTAGTTGGTTCATAATGTTGTCAGGGTGGAACCAGCGGAACACAGACGCAGGACAAGAAGAGGAGGTACACACACCACACCGCTGGACTTGCAACTGATTTATTTCGAAGAAAACCACCACATTTAAAGGATTCCCTGCGCAAGCGCACACTTTGGATGAAGGGAACAACTGTATTAAGATAAAAGAAAGTTATATTCTTTATCCGTGATAAAAACCGTTAAGGTATGCGAGGGATGTTCTCCTTTGCTTCACCGCACGAGCATTATCGGTCGGGGGAGAACAAGACGAGAGCGTGAAATTCTTGAAGCGTTTCTAATCAGGAAAAACAAGGAAAAGTGTGTCAGCGATCCCTCGGTTTTTATCACGGATAAAGAATATAACTTTCTTTTATCTTAATACAGTTGTTCCCTTCATCCAAAGTGTGCGCTTGCGCAGGGAATCCTTTAAATGTGGTGGTTTTCTTCGAAATAAATCAGTTGCAAGTCCAGCGGTGTGGTGTGTGTACCTCCTCTTCTTGTCCTGCGTCTGTGTTCCGCTGGTTCCACCCTGACAACTCTTGTCAAGCATAGCAGGTCATCCCGCAGGGTTCGTAGCGGTCCTTGAAACCCTTAAAAACCCCTGATTTTTAAAACGCTATATTCAAGGCCTTGGAAACCCTTGAATTTTTTTAGGTGCTGGGAAGTCCTTGAATTTTACGCTCGGCTAGGCTTAGCGGAATTGACAGAGCGTCTGGCCACATTCATGAAGTCCTAATCCAAGTCAATCCGGTGTACTTTTTCTTGACCATTTCCTCGTAGTTAGCGTGGTTCTCGGGCTGTGAAGAAAACTTCCCAAGTTTTTCCGCTATGCCAGGAAGGTGCAAGTTTCAGCGGTCCTGGCTGGACCATGATGTTTATAAGCAATGGATTGCTCTGGATCCCTCGGACTGTCATCGTGCGAAGTGTAGGGCGTGTTGTAAAGCATTTCACGTTTTCTCCATGGGCGAGTCGGCAATTAAAAGCCACATGAGAAGCGCAAAGCACATTGCAAACGTAAAAAATGGAGCGCAAGGAAACTCGATTCGGAACTACGTGGCGGCTACAGTCAGTGAGCGACCGGAAAGCGTCATGCCTTCAGTGTCATCAGACTTGCGTCATGCGTGCGGTATGAACGAACTTGTGACCGATGCTGAGGTACTGTGGACTTTGAAAGTGGCAGCTTCCCACTACTCGTACAATTCGTCTTCACACACAGGGGAACTGTTCCAAAAGGTGTTTCCCGACAGCCTTCTCCTGCGGTGAAAAGAAATGCGCGTACGTCCTTTGTCACGGCCTGCGGCCGTATTTTCTCTCGTGTTTGCAGCGCGAAATAGAGCAGTGCGGCTCTTACGCTGTCCTGTTCGATGAGTCATTGAACGACTACCTTCAGCGGAAGCAGATGGATATCCACGTGCGGTACTGGGACGCCGTTTCTGAACGTGTAACTACCAGGTACTACACATCAGTCTTCATGGGACACAGTACGGCAGAAGACATCCAGGAAAAGCTTTTGAGTGCCTTGGATTGTTTGCCACTTTCAAAAATAGTTCACTTGTCTATGGATGGGCCCAATGTGAATTTGAAATGCTTCAAAAATTTGCAAAGTCACCTTCAGAACAACTATCAAGTTCAGTGCCTGGAGTTGGGGACTTGTGGTCTTCACACTCTGCACAATGCGTACAGAGCAGGTGTTATGGCCAGCAAGTGGTGCCTGGATACCCTCCTTTCAAGCCTAAGTGGCCTGTTTCACGATGCACCTGCACGGAGAGATGACTTTGCCTCTGTTACTGGCCAGACAACATACCCTCTCAACTTTGTCTCGCACCGCTGTGTTGAAAATGTACCTGTCCTTGAGCGCGCCATTCTTTTGTGGCCCGATGTGAACAAGTATGTGCAATGTATTAGAGTGAAACAATTAAGTTTGCTTCCAACGTGTGTGTGATGCCTGCGCTGATCCGCTGACGCCAGCAAAGCTTCAATTTGCTCTGGGAATTGCAATGATATTCAAGCCATTTTTGACTGAATACCAAGGTGACAAACCTCTGTTGTTCTTTTTAGCAAAGGACCTTGAAAGTGTTGTGAGAAAACTAATGACAAGGTTTGTAATGTGCTCTGTGGTAGCAGCGTCTGCTGGAATCTTGAGCCTCTTGAAGATTGACATCGATGATCCAAAGAACCATGCTCCCCTTGAAAAAGTAGACATTGGTCATGCAGCAGAATAAGTTGTGAAAGCTGCCAAGATAAGTACAAAGGATGTGTTTGCATTTAAGATGGAGTGCAAACAGTTTCCGATTAATGCAGTGAAGAAGATATTGAATAAAAGCCCACTAAGGTACCCTCTTGTGAGGGCCCTCTCTTCTTTAGTTCCTGTGCGGATGTGTTCAAGGCCGGATGAGTGCCTTACAGGCTTCAGGAAATTTTTGGGTGCCCTCATTGAAGCAAACCAGTTGAGCGAGCACCAGTGAGGTGCAGTTCTTGCCGAGTACACAGAGTTGCTCCAGGAATAAAAGGACACCCTTGGATCATTCGAGAAGCATTCCAAAAGTTTGGATGAGTTTTTTTGCAATCTTTTGAAGTTCCGTTCTTCATGCTCAAACCCTTGGGGTGTGGTCAAAGTTCTGCTTATTTTAAGTCATGGTCAAGCTACTGTAGAAAGAGGATTTAGCATTAATCGCCACACCTCCATTGAAAACATGAAGGAAATGTCTTACGTGTCACAAAGAATTGTGTGCGATGCCATAGATAAGGCGGGAGGCATCCTTAATGTTGAAATAACAAAGGAGCTGCGGACATCTACTTCAGCCGCATGGAACCAGTACCAAGTGTACCTGGAGGAGCAGAAGCAGCAAGAAGCTCAGCAGTTGAGGCAGTCAAAGAGAAGGCTTATTGAAAATGAAATTGAAGCCAACAGACACAAGAAAAAGAAACTAGAAAAAACTATTGTGGACTTGACGGCAGCTACAGACAGTTACTCTGAAAAAGCTGAAGCAGCAAATCACATCACATATCAGGGTTCGCATGGGTCCTTGAAAACCTTGAAAACCCTTGAATTTGAAAATGTGGTTTTCAAGGTCTTGAAAACCTTGAAATATTTAGTGGTTCCTGAAAAACCCTTGAATTCCGTGATGATAGTCATTGGCGCCGTTCAGCGATTGCCCGTTGATCAGCTGGCCACCTTGAAAGCGAAGGTAGCCTCCCGATCCAAGCCAAGAAAATTCAGTCCGGTTCGGGCGTTCGTCCTCCATGTTGTCGGGTTGTGTTTTTTTGTTCGCTGCGGTCGCGCACTTTTTATAGTTGCCGTCCTCATACTGCTTGTTAATCGCCTCCCGTTGGCTTATTCAGAGCACTTGTATTGCGGCACGCGCTGGACGTGGGCGTAATTGTGTGTGCGCACAATGGCCGGGAAATGCAATTTCCAGCGATCGTGGCTTAGCCATGACAAGTACAAAGACTTGATTGCCCCGGACACCACGAGTTCGCATCGTCTTAGATGCAGACCGTGCGGAAAAGTGTTTGACATCTCATCGATGGGAGAGTCTGCGCTGAAGAGCCACAAGAGGAGTTCGAAACACAGCGCGAGCATGAAGAACGCAGCAGGTAGCTCCATGTTGAACTACGTGACATCGCGCGAGTGTGGCGAATCCGTTCGTGTGGTCGAAACGCAGTCCTCGAATTTGAATGCCGCAAGCAAGGCTCACGATTTAGTGACAGAAGCAGAAATACTGTGGGCTTTGAAAGTTGTCACGTGTCATTACTCGTACAGCTCATCCGCCCACACAAGCGATCTGTTCAAGAGAATGTTTCCTGATAGCGAAGTGGCGAAGGTCTTCACATGTGGAGAGAAAAAGTGCGCGTACCTGGCGTGTCATGGTCTTGGACCATTCTTTCTATCATCCATTCATCGGGCAATAGATAAGTGCGACTATTACGTCGTTCTGTTTGATGAATCCGCAAATGATTACCTCCATCAGAAGCAGATGGATATACACGTCAGGTACTGGGATGCATCTCAGAAAATAACAAGGTACTTCACATCCGTTTTTATGGGCCACGCGACTGCAGATGACATCGAGGATAAATTGTTGAAGGCACAGGAGCCATTACCGCTTGTTAAGATCCTACAAGTGTCCATGGACGGACCGAATGTCAACTTGAAATTTTTCAGAAGCTTTCAGGAGCACCTGCAAAAAAACTATCAAGTACAATGCCTAGATTTAGGCGCTTGCGGTCTGCACGTTGTGCACAACGCCTACAGGGCGGGTGTAACTGCCAGCAAGTGGGGAGTGGACATTCTGTTGTCTAGTCTAAATGCATTGTTTGAAGATTCCCCGGCGAGGCGAGAAGACTTCGTAGCTGTGACTGGTCAGGCTACATTTCCTCTTAAGTACGTCGCCCATCGCTGGGTTGAAAACGTTCCGGTAATTGAACGAGCCCTTTCGCTGTGGCCTGGCGTGAGAATTTACATTGAGTCTGCAAGAAAGAAAGAAGTGAACCAGCCGAAATGTGCCTCCTTTCAAAACTTGCTCAGTTTCTCCAGTGACCCACTAGTCCTCGCAAAACTTGACTTTGCCCTTGGGATTGCAATGATTGCACGGATTGCACCAACCACTTGTGTTTTTTCTGGCAAGGGACCACGAAACAATTGTCAGGAAGCTTCTCACAAAGTTTGTGAAGTGTTCAGTTCTCTCTGCGTCAGTTGGGACTACAGGCCTGTTGAAAATCAACATTGAAGACATGAACAATCACACAGCACTTGAGAAATGGACATTGGTTATGCAGCTGAACAAATTTTGAAGAATTCCAAGGTCAGTGCAAAAGATGCGTTTGCTTTTAAAATGGAATGCAAGCAGTTCCTTGTTAGTGTGTGTAAAAAGGTTCTTGAGAAGAGTCCTTTAAGATTCCCTTTGGTCAGAGGCCTTTCCTCACTGGATCCCCGTCAAATGTGCACCAAGCCAGACCAGTGCCTAGCAGGACACAAGAATGTTTTGAATGCCCTCATCGCTGCAAAAAGGTTGAGCAATCACCAACGGGACTCTGTTCTCTCTGAGTACGTCGAAATGCTGCAGATGGAGAAGCATAAGCTGCAATTGTTTGAAAAGAGCTCTGACAGGCTAGACATTTTTTCTTAGAACTCCTAAAGTTCAATTCATCCTACGCTGAGCTCTGGACAGTAGTCCAACTTTTGCTTGTGCTCAGCCACGGCCACGCAACTGTGGAAAGAGGGTTTAGTGTCAACCGGCAGGTCTGTGTGGAAAACCTGAAAAGTCTGTCGTATATCTCACAACGCGTTATATGTGATGCCGTTGACAAGGCAGGTGGCATCCTTAACATTCCTGTAACAAAGGAGTTGAGAACCTCTGTTTCAGCTGCAAGGCATCGTTATCAGGCATATCTGGAGGCGCAGAAGAAGGAGCAACTTGAAGAAGCAAAGGAGTCAAAGAGGCGTCTTGTTGAGGAAGAAATTGATACCTTAAAGCGAAAGAAAGTAAGACCTGAAGCAACCGTTGCTGATCTGACAGCTTCAGCAGACAACTTGGCTGAGAAAGCAGAAGAGACGGGCGACGTCGTGCACATTGTGAAGTCAAATTGCCTTAGGAAAACGGCAAAAAGCAAGACTGAAGAACTTCTGAACATCAAGCAAGAAATAATCACAAAGCTTCAGGAGCTTTCATGAATACTCGTTGCGACCTGTCTTAGTTTAGTATTAAACTAGTCTAGTCTGTATGTGCGTCTTTTTTTAGTGTTCAATAAATTTGTTACAGCGTGTTTTAAAAAAGTTGTTTTACTGTAAAGAGTACTAAATTGAGTATCGAAATGAGTCCTTGAAAAAAACTTTGGGGGGCCTTGAAAGTCCTTAAAAAAACCCTTGAATTTGTGCCCTCAAAGCCTGTACGAACCCTGATTGTGAAATCAAACAGTCTTAGAAAAACTGCAAAAGAAAAGATGCAGGACCTTCAAGCAATTGATCGTGCAATTACAGCAAAACTTCAAGCACTTTCTTGATATGCTTAATGAGTGTGTGCTTCAAGGAAACGTGTGTGTGTTTACTGATATGTGTTTTAAGATGGTATATGCCTCTCCTTTTTTCTTTTTCAATAAAATGAATGATTTTGTTGTTGAAGAATCTTTTTTCGTCCGAGCTGCTAAACACATTGTTTGAGGTCCTTGAAATTGCTATGCCAGGGCCTTGAAAGTCCTTGAAAACCCTTGAATTTTTTTCAACTAAAACTGCTATGAACCCTGTCCCGGTATTCTGCAGAGTTGCTGGTATTCTCAAGCATTTTATTTATAGTTTCTCCGCATGCTTATAGGTTCCTTCACAGTTCCGGAAACCTTAGATTACCCCATCAATCTACAATGCGTTGTATATGTAACTCCTACAGCGTAAGCCCGGCAGCTGAACAGCAAGGCACTTCTTTCCTATTGTATGCAAAGAAGCTTGTCGCAGCAATGACGGAGCGTGAAAAAATTGTACTTATGATGGATGAAATTCACCTGCAGCCGTATTTTGATTATAAGGGAGGATAATTGTTGATGCGGCTACAAATAGCCCTAATGCAGCAAAAACAGCCCATGTTTTTATGATGCAAAGCTTGCTTTCACGTCAGAAGAATGTTGTGCACATACTGCCAGTAGAGCGCATCAACGCACAGCAGCTTCACACTATTCTGCATAGCATCATTACTCAGCTAGAGCATGTTGGGTTGCATATAATCGCAGTCATAGCTGACAATAACTCAATCAACCGGAAAACATTGTCACTTTTTGGGGCCCCCTGCAAACTTCAGAGTGTGTATCCACACCCTGCAGACTCTAAACGTCCTCTCTTTTTTCTGATTGATCCTGTACACTTGATAAAATGCGTCAGGAATAACTGGATCAATCAGCGAAATGCTGGAACATGCATGTTCTTTCCTAGCCCCACAGGACCTAATATAAAGCCGCCTATACTTACAGCTTCATTTAAAACACTTCGAGAACTTCACTCGAAAGAACAGGGTCAGCTGATTAAATCAGCACCAACACTTTCGTCTGAATCTCTGAACCCATCGAATATTGAGCGACAGAATGTCAAGCTTGCGCTAAGGATTTTCAGCCCGTCTACGGCAGCAGCTCTGCGAGCATGTGGGCCCAGACTTGAGCTAGATCATGTGTCTGGTACTGCACAGTTCCTTGAAACAATAACAAAGTGGTGGAACATTGTAAATGTAAAGACATGCAACAAGGGTACTCGACTTCGTGATGAGCTGCAGTCACCGATTACATCAGCGTCAAGTCCACAGACCTAGTTTCTGTTAAGTATAGTGGAGTGGCTAGATCTGTGGCAGTCTCTCAAATTTGACACAGGCATACTTACAAGAGAGACTCGGAGTGCGCTCAGACTCACGACAGACACCTTGGTAAAGGTGACTAGGTATTGCCTAGATGAAATGAACTTCGAGTATGTACTTTTAGGAAAGTTTCAGACTGATTGCTTGGAAGAGAGGTTTGGCAAATACCGCCAACTCTCCGGTGCGGTGCGCAGTACCACATTTCCATAAGACAAGTCTATGAGTCGGAGCGAAAGCTTCGTCTGCAGAACATTCTGGAGCTCCCAGAGTTTGAGGCTGCAACAGATGCGGTGGCAGTAAACGATGCAGTACTTGAAGTTTTTGACATTGAGGTAACGGACGACGATTATGCGAAGGCGCCAAATCTCCCAGCAACCACTTACGTTGCTGGCTATTGTGCCCACGCTGCGTTCAAAAAGCTGTCATGCATGACTTGCAAAGAAAATTTAATGCTAGAAGATGAAATTGAAGTAGAAGGTGGGGAGTTAGTCAAGGCCATGACTCGTAGTAGTCTCAAGTTTCCACAGCCTGCCATAGTAAATGTTGTTCTTACTGCTGAGATAGTTCTTGACAAACTGAGAAGCAAACAGCATGTGACACAGTTTCATGCACTACCAAATCAAAAGGAGGCTCTCTTGGCACTCACACATGATGTGTTAATGACGGCACTGACTTTGATGTGTGTGAGAATGGGCACACTCCACAGTTGGTAATGCACTATGTCCTTAGTGCAGCAGCAAACACGCTTCTAAATAACCTTTGTAAAAGAAAAAATGATCAACTTATTGTTGAAAAGGCTGCAAAAGAAAAAGAGAGAAAATTGAAGACATTGAAGAATTGACTACTCTGTGTGCTTGTGACTGTTTTTGTTAGTTTTTTTTAGTTTCGAAATCAGTTTTTGTGCTGTATTATTATATATTCTGCATATTTTCTTTTGTTTGCTTTCTGTTTACAGCTTTTCTGTTGTTGGCTTCACTTACTGCATTTTATGATTCAGTGCTGTAACAGTTTCCTTACCTCCTACTCCTACTGATCGTGTTTCTCATCTGAAAATAAAATACGACTTGTGAAAGTCCTCTGCGTTGTTCATTTTCAATAAAAAAAATATTACGAACGTATCTTCACACATGCGCGCTTTGATATAAAGTCAGTAAAAGTCTGCTAAAATGTAACTGCTTATACTTTCAAAGAAACAAGAACAAAAAAAACATTCGTTTAGGGTGTGGGCAAGCAAAACACGATTTAAAAAGAAAAGTAATTTTCTTTTCGAGAGACATAATCAGCACTTTGAAATGCGCGAAATGCGTGCGAGCGCGGAAGCCGAACCTACTGGGCCATCGTAGTGCGGTGACATCACGCAAACGTGGAGAGGCCTTAAGGGCACAGGGTAAGGTAAAATTAGAAAAAAATCGTTTTTTTTTCTTTTGGAATTTTAGAAGTTCAATTCTTTCTACACATGTTCCATGATCGCACTTTCCTCAGAAAGCCATATTTACGGCTGAAAAACGCTTTTTCCGAAACCAAGTAGCGAGCGGCCACGCCCCCTTTCAGGATTAACGTCAATTTTTTCAACCAAAAAGTCCACCACCTGATTTCAAAACTTGTCTAAAATCAGCTACATATAAAAAATTGTCTGGCAACTATTGTACAGCTCCTCTTTTTTAGCCAAGACAATCCTGAGACGCTTTGCACGTTTTTTCCACGTTTCTGCAACCTTCATGCAGCTGCGTCCGAGTGCTATCCCTTTCGATCAGTATTGTAAATTGTGCCGGTGTTGGTTGCTGCTGATAAGTTGAGATGCCCAGCGCAAAGAAGGCCTTCGTCAGGCGTGAATTTCACGGCAACCGCTACGCTCATCGTGAAAAAGCAACAGGATGTCCACGACCGAATGAGATCCCGAACGCCGAACGCGCCAGCTCCTCGACATCGAAGCTTTCAAGATTTTCTCTGTGCTTCCAGGAAGAGGATGTGCTACAGAGCAGCAGCCAATATGCCTTAATGGACATGGACGGCATTTGTGCCGCAATTACACAGATTTGTGTGTGCAGAGAGTGCGTTGGAAGTGTTGAGCTCATCGAAATTGTGACAATACGGGTAGGTGTTGCAAGCGTTTACAGTTTGAACTGTGAATTGTGTAGTGCCGCACAACGATTTGAGACGTCGAAGAAAACTACTTCTGGCCTCTATGAAGCCAACCTCAGGTTAGTGTATGCCTTGAGGTCCATTGGTAAGGGAATGGCTGCAGGAAATATACTCTGTGCTATGCTAAACCTTCCTAAGCCGCCGACAAAGTTTGCGAAATACAATCAAGAGCTTCTAGGTCACATCGAAGCTGCTGCTCAGGAGTCGATGAAAAGGGCAGCTGACGAAGCTGTGCAGCTGAATGAGGGGGATAAAGACATCGCAGTTGCTCTTGATGGAAGCTGGCAGAAGCGAGGCCATACTTCCAATAACGGCATAGTCTCTGCGACCAGTGTAGACTCTGGGAAAGTGCTGGATGTGGAGGTTTTGTCTAAACGTTGTCCAAAGTGCAGCATCAAGGGTACAAACAGTGACCCCCTTCATAGAGAGGTGTGCCAAAGCAACTACCAAGGCACCAGCGGTGGAATGGAAGTCGCAGGAGCACTGAAAATTTTCGGCAGGAGTGAGGAGCTTCACGGCGTTCGATACGTCAAATACCTTGGGGATGGTGACAGCAAGGCTTTTATGGCTGTGAAGGCACAAATGCCATATGGTGATTCCGTTGAAATATCCAAGGTTGAGTGCATAGGGCACGTGCAAAAAAGGATGGGCACAAGGTTACAAAGGCTAAAAAAAGGAAACAAAGCAGGAAAACTCTCTGATGGAAAGAGCCTCTCGGGCCGAGGCCGACTGACTGATGCAGTAATAGACAAGCCCCAGACGTACTATGGTTTGGCCATCAGAAGAAATGTAGGAAACCTGGATGAAATGCGAAAGGCCGTTTGGGCAACCTTCTTCCACTTATCGGCCACAGACGATGACCCATGCCATGGACTTTGCCCAAAGGGACCTGATACGTGGTGTGCCTTCAACAGAAGTCAGTCAGAGGGCAAGCCATTTTTCCACAAGGAGAGTTTGCCTGCATCTGTCTTGGAGGCTATCAAACCTATTTATAGGGAGCTATCGAAGGCTGAGCTCCTAGAGAATTGCCTGCATGGGCGAACTCAAAATGCAAATGAGTCGTTCAACCATGTTGTTTGGGAACGCGCGCCAAAGAATGTGTTTGTTAGGCTTTGGACCCTACGGATGGCAACACTGGATGCTGTTCTTTCATTTAATGATGGTAGCATCGCACGGGCCAACGTTTTGAAGGCGTGTGGATTGAACGCAGGGAGCAACACCATCAAGTGGCTGAGGGAAGCTGACCATAAGCGCATGTACTTTGCGGACCGAGCAACACGACAGCTTACAAAAGAGGCCCGACAGTCAAAACGACAAGCCGAAAAGCGAAAAAATGACGGCGACAGTGACTACGAAGCAGGGGGCTATTAAACCAATTACTATGGAGGCGTTTCTGCGAATAAAAAATGTTTTTTCACATCTTTTTTCTCTTTACGCTCTATTATCTCAAAACAGTGTTTTTTCTTACAAAGGTACCATTATTTCCAATGCCTTTCAACACAGACGGCTGATTTTTTTTTGCAATCATCTACATAAGTGTTGTCAACTACTGAACTAGAATTAAGCAATTTCACTGAGCAGTTATTCTGTTATGAATTTTGAAATGCGCAAAGAAAGGCCAGATTTGTGTACTACCGGAAAAAAATTTATTAAAAATCGAATTTTCAACACATTTCAAATATTCTAGTTCAGTAAAAAGAGCACAAAATTTGGCAAACAATGATATATGTATTATTAGGCTACTGTTATTAGTGAGAAACATGGCCTAAAATGCATGGGAAGTATAGGGCTTACCCTGTGCCCTTAAAAAGTCTAGGTGGTGTTGTCCCAACGCGAGTCATTCCATCCCCGCCGCGATGGTCCGAACTCGAGGCAGCCATCCCATCATCAACTTCCATCTTAAAAGCGTCATTCGAATAGACACGGCCGAGTTTATTATCACCGACGTTGCATGGATTGCCGCGCGCGCGTTGGCACACATTTCCTCATCAGCGCGCACTTCACTCTTTGTCGCGTAGTCCGCTCGCTGGGTTATACCGGAGTTTTTTCCTTCCTTAAGAGCACAGAAAAAAAAGCGCACACACCTGCGTAATCTGTTTTGTTTGAACGTCTGAGACGGCAGCTGGCTCGCTAGTGCAGTTTCTTTGGGACTTGGGACCGCAGTGCTCGAAAACTTGCCTGAATGCGGCATGCGCTCTCCGCAGCGATGCTCGCTTCGCTACTTTCAAAGCTAAACGCTCCCTTCAGTCAGCGCATTAAGTCCAAATGAGAGAAGCGCCCAAACAAAAAAAATGCAACAGAATCAGAGGACACTTGCTTACACGAAGCGAGGACTATATCACATGAGCAACGTATAATCGCATAATTTTATCTTGTCGGACGCCGATTGCTCGTAATCCCTACGTGTGACTCGGCAGAGCACATTGGTCTGGCCTTATTCGCCTCACATGTTTACCGTTTCATGAAAAAAAAAAAAATTTCTTAAGGCCCTGCGCACTCGCTGCGGAGACGACTCGAAAATTGAAAAATCCGGGATGAGCGTGAACATAGCAATTTCAGTCACCAAACAATATCTTTTCGGTGACGCTCGAATGCTGTAACTTCCCAGTTATGTTAGCAACATACTCTAAGCAGCGGATGTTACGATTATAATTACTATTAAGAGAAAAGTTCAACCGGGGCCTATGTTCCGCAACGTTAGGAAAGAGTATGACGTGTCTCGGAATGTGTAACTTAGGCTGTCTAGGAGAATAAATAATGATTGGTTTTGTGCAATGATATAAACACAAGCGAAAGTCAGCACAAGAACAGTCGTTCTTTTATAATTAAGCAAGAGAAACATAAATTCTTGAGGATACAGATGCAGAGACCCGTTAGACGAATGGGCAACACAAGGATACTTCTTTGATTTTCTTGGCTGTCATCTTTGCTGTCTGGACGTGAGGAGCAGGCCGGCCGTTTCTAGCGGACTAGACCTTTTCTCTACCATTGTTGCTCGGATTGCGTCAGCGGCGAAGCCTGATATCGGGATAGCACTAGCGCGAAGAACGGTAGGTCTCTTCGCACTCTTACGCTCCCTCTAGAAAACACTCACGCACAAAACCTATCGCACAGGGGGGCACTAAGACGACAAGAGGGAAGATATAAGTAAACATTACGCGAGTAAGAGCCGTTCGACGAAGACGCAGTTTTGTAACACGCGTGGTAATGCAGATGATGAGCGCCACTTATGGATACAAAGCCACGTTTCAGTTCCATTATTCATCGCCGATTACGAGAAAGCATTCGACTCAGTGGAAACCTCAGCAGTCATACAGGCATTGCGTAATCAGGGGGTAGAAGAGCCTTATGTCAAAATACTGGAAGATATATATAGCAACTGCACAGCTACTATAGTCCTCCATAAAGTCAGCAATAAAATTCCAATAAGGAAGGGCGTCAGGCAAGGAGACACGATCTCGCCAATGCTGTTCACCGCATGTTTGCAGGAGGTATTTCGAGGCCTGAATTGGGAAGAGTTGGGAATAAGAATAAATGGAGAATACCTAAATAATCTGAGATTTGCTGATGACATTGCCTTGCTGAGTCACTCAGGAGGTGAACTGCAAATCATGATCAACGAGTTAGACAGGCAGAGCAGATCGATGGGTCTAAAAATTAACATGCAGAAAACCAAGGTAATGTTCAACAGCCTAGCAAGGGAACAACAGTTCACAATTGGCAGCGAGAGCCTAGAAATGGTGCCGGAATACGTCTACTTAGGGCAGGTAGTGACAGCTGATCCGGATCATGAGAGGGAGATAACTAGAAGGATAAGAATGGGGTGGAGCGCATATGGCAAATTCTCGCAGATCATGAGTGGCAGTTTACCAATTTCCCTCAAGAGGAAAGTGTACAACAGCATAATCTTACCGGTACTCACCTACGGGGCAGAAACGTGGAGGCTAACGAAAAGAGTTCAGCTTAAGTTAAGGACAACGCAGCGAGCCATGGAAAGAAAAATGATAGGTGTAACGTTAAGAGATCGGAAGCGGGCAGAGTGGGTGAGGGAGCAAACACGGGTTAATGACATCCTAGTCGAAATCAAGAGAAAGAAATGGGCTTGGGCAGGGCATGTAATGCGAAGGCAAGATAACCGCTGGTCTTTAAGGGTAACGGAGTGGGTTCCAAGAGAAAGTAAGCGTAGCAGGGGGCGGCAGAAGGTTAGATGGGCGGATGAGATTAAGAAGTTTGCAGGCAAAGGGTGGATGCAGCTGGCAAAGGATAGGGTTAATTGGAGAGACATGGGAGAGGCCTTTGCCCTGCAGTGGGTGTAGTAGGGCTGATGATGATGATGATGATGATTCATCGCCGATGCCACTCATGCAGACTGCTCTAGTATTCTTCCAAGTTTGATTTCCACGGAGCATCCTACTTCCGCGAAATCCAGCCGGGGGGACGGTAGAAAACAAGGACAGAGAGGTAGGAGCCGCGAAACTTTACTTTCGACCCCTCCCTCCTGAAGCCCCCCCGTACAAGTACCTGCCTACGGGCACTGCTACATTTCAGCACGGTGCAAGGTAATAGTCATGGACACCCACTCACAGTCACACGGCGGCGGTCCCTTGGAAGAGCAGAACTTGTCAAAGACCTGTGGCTCGCATGCTGAGTCGGACGTCATTAAAAGGGTCGTCTATCGTAAGCCTTCGTCCACCAATTGTGTCGTCTGTTTTATGGCTTTGGTTCCAGCTTCTTTCCTGTTTATTGCGTTTTTCCTTTCCCTTCGAAGCCTAGCTGTGAATGTTCGCGCGCTCCTCCTTTGTTTGTTTTATTTACAACACGGGCGCGGGGATAGAGAACGCTTGAGGCTTCCCGTCATTCTTGTCCACGTCGTGTACCCCCTGACTACATAGACTACGTGTTCCCCGGGAACCTTCGCCCTCATAACTGGCGGAAATTCATAACGGGCTGCACAAACAAGACACCTTAGCCCGTGGTGTGGTTCGGTCCCCTACTCTCGCCCTCAAAACGTGCCTTTTGCCCTCCCTCGTCCTCAAATCATCATGTTTTCCCTTCCTCACCCCCGTTCTCACGAATTTTCATGCGCCATCCTCCCTCACCTCACCGAATGAAATCCTCATGAGTTGAGGGTTAATTAGGACGTTCTCATGAAGGCTTGTTCTGGTGAGGATGCTTACTTCTGACCCTGTGCATTTAGATTGCTTTGCATGCTCACAAACCGTGCAGAAATTTTTTGCTGCTCAAAGGGACACTGAGAAGAAATTGAAGTTGGCTTGTATCGATGAAATACCAGCTCCAAAAGACAAAAACACCACTCTTTCTGAAAACAAAGCTCTTTTAAGGTAGAATAGAGCAAGAGCTAAAATACAGGTATACCGCCGCCACAGGCCAATCTTGCAAGTACAAGCATAATGAAATAAGAGAATGCGGACAGCAAATTTTCTGAAGCTGACAAACGAGCATAGCGGTTACGTGTTTTATTGATATCGAAGTATATAAGTTTTGTTTTTAATCCGCCAGTGCACTTTTATCATACGAGGAAGACGAAAAAAAAGACAGCCTGAATGTTGGAAGCCACAGAAAACCTGCAATTGGCGGCCCAACAGGCGGCCAGCAGAGTTTCGGCGTGTTTTGGGGTGCTTCATGGCTATGCGTTCTAGGTGCTCGAATGGCTTGGCTATGCGTCTCTCAGTGCTCCTCGGACGAAGTTAGTGCAACGGCACGCAACTGCGACAAGGAAAAAGAGCTGTGTGCAGCCAATGTTCAATGCGCCTCCGCGTTAGCAAACGCACCGCTCGGGGTACTCACGTCTTAAATGTACCAAGACGCTGCCCTGCGTAACCAGCCATACGAGGACTGTTATTACAGAATTTAAATGTGCCCGCACGTACCAGTCGCTACACATCAGTCGTGACGGTGGCTCGGTGGTGCCGCGACGCTGCCGACTCCTCGGCGCTACAAATTTTGTTGCCAGACCCGCCGCCTCAGCCTCAAAAGCATCGCAGGCTCTATAGGCAAGGCAATGCAGGCCGAATTTCTTTGCGAGAACTTCATTGTCGGAATCGGAAACGGGATCCATCGTAACCTTAGCGCAAACGTAAACGAATCTACGACGGATGATAGAGGCCTTCAACAACCAGCCGGCAGTAGTTTTCAATTCGGCTGCTGGTAGGCGGGAGCGCAGCACTCGCTGCCAGCTGTCATGGAGTCATCGTTTCCGTTTCCGCAGCTTTACGTCAGTGTTCTCCTAATTCGTCATTAGAGAGTCCTGATTTTGAATCTTAGCAGCGGGAAAAAGATTTTCAACTTCGAATCGAAACCTGTTAGCAATAAATGTACCTTTCACTGTCAGACAAGCGGGAGCAAGGCCACAAAATGCCGGAAAAAAATGAAAAAAAAGGACGGAAAGTCCAGGTCCGCGCGGGGGTTTCCAGCAGAAGGGCTCCTCGGGAGCGACGATGTCCTCGGGGAAGCAGGCTGGGATGGTTGGCCGCGGGGCCATGAGGCTAGAGCGCGGGACGCCAAGGTATTGGGGAACTTAGTACGACCGATGCGAAAACCGTCGATGTTGTGGAGTACCGGTGGAGTAGGCCCGGCTCATCTCACCCTCAGCCAGGTTCATGGCTTGTGGCCCGGTCAGCCCGGCCTAGAACACTCCCTCTGTAGGTGTGGAGCAAGCTAGGGGAGGAAATAAGTGCATGGTTGGATGGTTGGAAGCAAAGTTCCATTGGCTGGATCCACCACACATATCTCCGGAGTCTGAAAAACCGGGAAAAACACTCGACGGTTAGCAGGTGGACAGCGACACGCAAGTCCGAACCGGACCCCTAAAGCCGTGGAGGAGCCCGAGGTAGCGGCCCCGTTGCGTCGTTGGGTGGTCGGGCATCCCGTGAGTGGAGCCGCACCATTGGTCAACATCGACGCTCTCCCTGTCCTGGCCAGACAGGAGTCGAGCAATGATAATAATGAAGGTCTATATCGCTGTCCCCTTTCCCATCCTATTTCCCATAACCCTTTCCTAAGTCCCATTCCCATAGCTTACATCCAACCCCCTCCGCTACGTCCCATGGGAGTCTCCCCGGGCCCGCTCCCCCGGCTGTGGGTCGCTTTTTAGCATTCCCCTCCTTTTTTTTCATTTTCCCACCTACGGGTGGCAAAACGACTATTACCTTCGGGCCTTTTCATTTATTTTATTATCGGATTAAGCCTGTTGTACGTATGTGGTGCAGGCAGGGGCTTATTATTTTTCTTTCTTTTTCTAGGTTGCCCCAACCTAATATTTGTGTCATTGATCTGTGTAGCTAAGTTGATGGAGAAGCTGGTAAATGAACGCTTATCGTGGTGGCTTGAGGACAGCAAGGCACTGCCAACATGTATGACAGGATTCCGCCGAGGTCTTAGTGCCCAAGATAGCGTCTTAGACTTGGTGAGTCACATTGAACACCAGAGAGCTTTCGGCCTTTCCACCTTAGTCATTTTTCTTGACGTTGCGAAAGCTTACGACAACGTGCTTCAGAGCTCAATTCTAAACAGTTTGCAAGGCATGGGCATACAGGGTCATATGTTAAGATTAATTTACAAGTTTATAAGTGATCGCGCGGTTCGTGTGCGGTTAGGGAGTGCGTTAAGCACCGAAAGGGTTCTATCACAAGGTGTGCCTCAAGGAAGTGTTCTTTCCCCTACGCTCTTTAACGTCGTAATGGCTGGCCTTCCCGATTCGTTGAAAAAAGTTGCAGGCAAGTGCGTATGCCACTTTATGCTGACGACATCTGTATTTGAATTACTGGCTACCAACCCAAGCGATTAGCCCTGATAGCTTGACAGGCTCTACTTTCGGCACAAGCTTACCTTCAAGGTGTGGGATTGTCTCTGCCAGCGGAAATATCCGGCTTCGTTCTGTTTCCAGGTGTAGGAAGACGTCAAGCGCGGTTGAAGATAGACCTCGGTCACTCTTGCATCCGTGAATTCAACTACACGCGTTTCCTGGGCGTCATTATTGACTCCCGTCTACAGTGGCGAAAAGCTGTAGACGCGATTGTTTCATCTATATCTTCGCGTCTCAATGTGATCCGTAGAATTGCACGTGAGCGATGGGGAACCATCCTTCTTCAATGGTCAAACTTCATGAAGCGCTCGTGGTCAGTCGCATAATGTATCAATTGCCTTTAATTTCCCCCTCGGCATCACAACTTGAACGTCTCGAAGTTGTCCACAGAAAGGGCCTAAGAAGAGCCATTCGAGTTCCTCAGGCGGCTGCGAATAAGGCAGTAATTCATGAGTCCCTATCGAAACCTCTTAGCCTTATTGCTTCTCAGAGACTACTAATGCATCTTGACCGCCTAGGAGAGACGGTAGCTAGGCGATCCCTTTTACAGTAGCTCTGCAAGAGATATGAGTCGAAGGCCTACTTGGCACTGAATACTCTTAGTTCTTTAGGCCTTAATGCCCGAAGGCAAAGGAAACGGTTGAAACCCCCTGGTCTTTTCAGGTCCTCAATGTAAGGTCACAATTGCCCATGTGAGCGCAAAGCGCAGCTGTCCTTTGGCAGCAACGCGTTCGCTTGTACTCGAACACTTGGAAACAGAGTATGCCCGCCATCTTCAAATTTTCACGGATGGTTCTGTGGACAAGGTCAAACAAGCTAGCGCAGCGGCTTTTTACATTCCTTCTTTGGACTGTAAGTGGTCCGTACGCTCTACTGCTGTCGTATCCTCCACAACGGCTGAAAGTGTTGCTATTGAGGCAGCTTTACGGAAGTTAGGGTCTTGTCCAGCTCAACCTGTTGTCATCCTAACTGATTCAAAATCTGCCTTCAGAGGTCAGAGGGCGGATTCCCTACTGACGCCTTGTCTATAAGCTCTCTGCGCTTGGTGCAGAATCTGCACAGCAGAGGCTTTACTCTACATTTCCACTCGGTGCCCTCTCACATAGGAGTCAATGGTAATGAGGTGGCAGACAATCTCGCCCATAAAGCTCTCTCAAGGATTCCATCAAAAAAAGTACCTCAAGATTGAAAAAGTGTCTACAGGAAAACGATGCTCTATTATTTCAGTACCCTGTGGAGTGCGTCCCACAAGCCATGTATGACCAAGGGACTGAGAGGATCTCAGGCGACCCTACTACATCAAATTCTCATGGTCTCTTCTGGGACTCCTGCATGGATGCATAAGACGGGCTTTGCATCGTCTCCGCTGTGCTCTTTATGTGGTGTGTTCGGGGATACCGAACATTATATTATGTACTGCCCAGAGTACAACGCGGAAAGGTATGTGATGTTCGCTTCCTTCAAGAAAGCAGGAAGCCGTCACAGTACAGTTTAGGACATTGTCTACCCGAGTGGAAACCAGACATGCAGAAGGGAGGCTGCACGCCTTCTTTTAACAATTTTGCAGGACACGGATCTTGTTTCTAAATGGTGACAGCGGGAACGGACTATGGCCTACTGTGAATGAATGTGTGCGCAGATGGTGTCTTCCGGAGTGGACTACGTTATACTGTGAGTGAATGTGTGTATGAATTGTGACACTAAAATGGCCTATGTTCTACTGTGACTAATTATGTGCATAGATCGTGACTTCTGAAGTGGACTGTGTGGATTGATTGTGTGCATAGATGGCGACGGCGGGAGAGAATGTGTGCTATCATAAGAAACTGCACTTAGCGGGCTGGATGCGACAGTCTTTAGGACATTGTTAATATAGAAGCGACGCTACGGTGGAGCAATTGCCGACAGATAACGGAAGGCTAACTGTCACAAAGTTCATGCCTGCCCTGTCCAGCTTTGACCTTTGTTTCCCAGAAACATGTCGCGGAGCGGCGTCGACGACTTCTTCCCCTTCCGCCGCGGGGGAACGGCATTCTCACCATAGCGCTGGAGGGGTCACTCAAAACTACTCCCCCCCCCCCTCCTAGCATTTTTGCCATACAGGTGGCAAGCGCTTGCATGTGTTGGGAACAGCAGAAGCGGATTGAATGCCCCCGCACTGTTCGCGGCCCCCAATGACTCTTCGTGGGATTAAGGCATTGTGTCGAATTCTTTCGACATTCCTTTATGTGTTCTTTTTTTTCTTTTTGGGAGCTGCATTCCTCTGTGCGTGGCTCCTGAAGTCTTTTTTCCTGTGTTGTTTTTTTATTCATTCTTTGCCATGCGAAGGGGGCGACGGGAACGCCGCGCGCTGGCAGTTGGTCTGGAGATTTCGGTGCGTGCAGTCGTGAGTGAGGTCAGCCAGGGAAGTGATCGGCAAGGAACTTAGGCGGAGAACTGACGCGTAGAGTGTGGCGATGGTGGTCCCGAAGACGCGAGGCCCAAGTTCGCCCGTATCCGCATGCCCCCATCAGCCCCGCGACGAGCAACCGCAGCCCGACGCTCCCTGCGACCGGACCTTGCCACTCCGCAGCTAAGCCATCGTTTCTCACCACTCACTTCAACTCTTTTATCTTTATATTTTTGCTTTCTTTGTTTCTCGTTGTAATCCTTTGTACTGTATTTCCGTCTCGTAACATTTTTGTATAGCAATCGCCCTGATGTTTCTTTCTTTGTGTTAATTGTTGCGTTAACGTATTCAATTGGTGCTTGTGTTATTTGCGTCACGTCAGTGTACGGCGCTACCTTGTCGGGCATATTGTAATACTTGGTTGTTGTTTGCCTAATTAAATTAATTCGCTACGGAACTTGCCTACGCCTCATGCCTCCGGTCAACGACTAATCAGGCGTGGCCCCTATCGCCGGTCAGCAGTCGAATCACAATCTTTCGCACGCGGGGTGGAGAAGTTTGTCGCTCCTCCCCCTCCGAACTTACGGAGAGTGCAGTGGTGGGCAGGTTGGCCCTATTAATTGTAATTTCGGCGCCAACCAACACCACAGCCGCCCACGATATCATGACAAACTGGCGTCCGCGACAGGACTTGCTGACCACGATTGGCCGTGACCGCGAGACATAGCGTTCAAGTAATATTTCACGTACTGTAAGAACTGAGAACAAAGAACCGTTGGTGCAATGGCAGAGTTAGAAAAAATAATTGCTCTTGGTGAAGCAGCCATGCTTCGAGGGGGTCGCCCTCCAGGAATTCCTCAGAGATGAGCGCGCGAAACAGCGCGAGCAAATGAAAGAAGAGCAGCGCAGGGAAAAAGCGGTACAGTTGCACCGCGAGCGCATGAAAGAAGAGCAGCGGCTGCTCGAGGAGGAAGAAAGGGACAAGGCGCGCTCCGCTCGTCGAATGCTCTAACTGAACGCTGAACTACAAGTTCTCCACGCGAGAGGCGACGGTGGTGGGAGCGCTGGTTCAGATTCCGCTTCGGTTCAAAGCGAACCTAAATCGCGTTTCACGGTCGTCAGTCCACATAAGCTAATGGCGCCGTTTAGCGATAAAATGGACTACTTGGACGCCTGCCTGACACAGTTCGAACGAGTCGCAGAGGCGCAGAAGTGGCCGCAAGGCCAGTGGGCTACTGCACTTAGCACGTGCCTTGCGGGAGAATCGTTGAGCGTTTTTGGCCGCATGCCGGGAGCTGATGCGGTAGACTATGACAAGGTCAAGCGAGCTCTTATGCTTCGTTTCCGCTTGACGGAGGAGGGATTTCGACAGAAGTTCCGGACAGAAGCACCCCGCGAGCACGAAACCCCGTCCCAGTTCTTCTCGCGATTAGAGAATTTCTGGGAGCGGTGGGTACAGCTCTCTTCTTGTGAGCAGACCTACGAGGGCATCAAGAGCCTCCTTTTGAGGGAGCAGTTTCTAGAGAACTGGACGCCGTCGATGGCTACCTTCCTGAAGGAGAAAACGGCGGGCGATCAGAATGAGCTGCTACCAAGGGCAGACAACTATGTCACTGCTAGGGGGTCCACATACTCTGACCGGCGTGAACTGAAACGTGAGGACCGGCCCGTAGACAAGTGCTCCGACGCTGGCCGCAAGGGCCACCAGGGAAAACCGCTACCCGCGGTAGTATCATCCACATAACGCTGCTACATTTGCGCGCGACCGCGGCACGTCGCGGCGCATTGCAAGGAGAGCCGGAGAAATCCTGAGCAGAGCAGTCGGGCATGCCCTGGAGCAAAGGACGTATCGGCCTGCATTCAAAACGGCTATCTAGAGCTGAAAGATGGCCAGTTCCTGCCAGTGGTGAACCTCGGCAGGGCCCAGGAGTCCGGGGTCCTTCCCGTCGTTGAAGGCCTCATTGCTGGGCAGAGGATAAAGGTGTTGAGAGACACGGGGTGCAACATTGTTATTGTCAACCGAGACCTTGTAACAAAGTCCCAACTTACTGGCCGACACCGAGCCGTTTACCTGGTGGACCGCTCGGTGAAAATGCTACCCGAGGCGCGAATTCAAGTTGACACACCTTACTATAGGGGAGAGGTGCTAGCCGGATGTATGGAATCGCCACTGTTCGACCTAATTCTCGGGAATATCGACGGCGCCAGGCATCCGCCCGAGCCCGACGCGACTTGGAGGGGAATAGCCCTGAGTATCGAAGGGGCCGGGGCGGATGAATCGGATCCCGTACAGGGACAGCCAAGTACCCCGGACGAGCCCGCACCCGCGGCGGCTGTGACCACCCGTCAACTGTCCAGGCAGCAATCGTCGGAGACGTTACCAACCGCGATGGCAGAAGTCACCCCGACGCAGATTAGCCGAGACGAACAAGCGGACGAGACCCTCCGGCGTTGTTTTCAGATGCAGAGGGAAGAGGGAAAGGTCCGGCGCAAGGGAGGGGGCTCGTACACCTTTCTGCTAAGAGATGACAAGCTCTATCGCCAGTTCCTACCAGAGTCAGGCTCGGGTACTTTACAGCTGGTTGTCCCCTTTCAGCACCGAAACAAGGTTCTCCGCCTCGCGCACTGCGGACTGATGGCAGGTCATGTGGGGCACAAAAAGACTTGTGACCGCATTCTGGCTGATTTCTTCTTGCCCGGCGTGCATGGTGACGCAAGTCGGTTTGTGGATTCGTGCGACAGCTGCCAGAAGACAGCCCCACGGGGATCAGTCAAAAAGGTGCCCCTTGAGAAAATGCCTCTGGTTGACACGCCGTTTCGCCGGGTGGCTATCGATATTATTGGGCCCCTCAAGCCCACAACTCGGAAGGGGAATCGCTACATCATGACGCTAGTCGAATATGCGACCCGGTTCCCAGAGGCCGTCGCCCTGCCCAGCATCGAGACCGAGCGGGTGGCCGAGGCTCTCTTACAAATTTTCGCCCGGGTGGGTGTTCCGGAGGAGATGCTGAGCGACCGAGGGTCGAATTTCACCTCAGAACTCATGGCGGAAATGGGCCGTCTGCTGTCTCTTCGCCTGCAGACCACCTCGCCCTACCACCCGATGGCGAACGGCCTCGTGGAAAGGCTCAACGGGACGTTCAAGAAGATGTTCCGCCGCATGTGCACAGAACAGCCCAAGGAGTGGGATCGGTTTATCGAGCCGCTTTTGTTAGCCTACAGCGAGGTCCCCCAGGCAAGCATTGGGTTCTCCCCGTTCGAGCTTTTGTATGGGCGGAACGTGCGAGGCCCCCTCACTATACTGAAGGAATTGTGGACGGAGGACAAACTAGAAGAGGAGACCAAGACGGCCTACCAGTATGTGATTGACCTGCGAGAGAGGCTCGAAACGACCTGTCAGATGGCACATGAGGCTCTAGAAGAGGCAGGTGAGCGATACAAGCGGTATTACGACCGCAGGTCTAAATCGAGGTGCTCTTACTGCTCCCCACCGAGCACAATAAGCTCACAATGCAATGGAAGGGCCCCTATGTGGTTGAAAGAAAAAAGGGAGAAGTCGACTACGTGGTAGAGGTTGAGGGCGACCCAAAAACAATCCATGTCAATATGCTGAAGAAATACTTCAGCCGGGTCCCTGAAACCGATTCTCACGTGCCGATTGTTGCGGCGGTAGCCTCCAACATAGACGATGGGCGCTGGTGTGGCCTCTCGGGGAACAAGCCGACCACCGCGATGTCGCGGCGTCCGAGAAACTGACCCCACCACAGGCACAGGAGCTGCGGTTCCTCATTTCTCGACATAAGGAGCTGTTTTCCGATCGGCCCGGATACACCACGTGGGCCGTGTGCAACTTCACCACTACCACCAAGCCCATCCAGGTCAAGTAATACCCGCTGCCCTTCGCAGTGCGTCAGGAAGTTGAGAGGGAGGTTGCCGCGATGCTGCGGATGGGCGTGATCGAGAAGTCACGCTCACCGTATAATGCCCCAACAGTCCTGATAAAGAAGCCCGACGGTTCGAACCGCTTTTGCGTAGATTTCAGGAGATTAAATGAGGTACTGGTCGCCGACGCCGAACCGATCCCCCGCGCCGACTGCCTCATCGCGGAGGTGGGAGGCAAAAAGTTCTTTAAGATGGACCGCGCGAAGGGTTATTGGCAGGTCCCCCTGGACGATCACTCAAGGGAAAGACGGCGTTTTCGGCTCCCAGTGGCCTTTATCAATTCAGGAACATGCCTTTCGGCATCAAGACCGCCCCAGCCGTCTTTGCTAAACTGATGAGGAAGCTCCTAGACGGGATAGACAACGTCTATCATTACTACGATGACCTGCTCGTAGCGACCGAGTCGTGGGAGGACCATGTCAAGGCACTGGAGCAGGTTCTCACGCGAATCCGGGAAGCCGGGATGACCATACACCCGAAGAAATGCGAACACGGCGTCGATCAACTGTGTTTTCTCGGTCACACGATTGGAAAGGGGACTTTTGGCCCGATGGAATCAACACTGGACAGGATCCGCCAAGCCCCACGACCGATAACCAAACGCCAAGTACGAGCCTTTTTGGGCCTAGCGGGGTACTATCGTGGATTCGTCTGCGGATACGACTAACAAGATCAATTGGGTTAATCAAACGACTTCGTTATCTTATTCCATTCCATATAAAAAACAGTTATATTTTTCTCTTATTCATTCTCATATTGTGTATAGTCTCTTAGTGTGGGGAACATGTAATAAAACTGACTCGAATAGGTAGTTCTCTCTACAAAAAGCCCTGCGCACTTTGGGTAGATATACTGTTAGTACTAATGACATGTTTACCTCTTGTAAGGTGTTACCGGTTTTTCTATGCTACAAACACTCCTTAGCACTCCTAATCTACCAAAAAATAAAACATGACTTTGAATCGTTTTTCCGTTCTTATTTGAATAGAGCAATCACACATAACTTGCGCACAATTTCTTTGGTTCTAGGCCTCGTACTAATTACGGCACCCAGACTACAGATCACCAAATAACAGTTTTATGCTACACATATCCAACATTAATTGCTTGTGCCCAAGCGAGTGTCAACATTCATCAATTCAAGAAGAAAATGAGGCATCTTTTGAACACCCCCGTGTGAAATTTTATTATGCATACCTGCTGCATTTCATTGTTATTCCTACTGTACTGTGTGTATTTTGTTTTCTTTTGTACGCCACTTACTATTGCTCATTGTTGATAACCTCTTCAGTATTATTTTCTACCTGACCAGTGCTTGTGTAATTGCTTATTTTGAATTCCTGTCTCGCCATGTTTGGTGTACCACTGTTCTCGTATGGTACTCCGCACCATCTGCACCGGCGTGTAATGCGGGTGTTAGGCCTCGTCAGGAGACATCCTGGTCTCCTTTAGCCTCTCCCCGCGGACACCATGTATTGTCCGAAATAAATGGAAATAAAAAATAAAAAAATTATCCCGAGTTACGCAACTGTTGCCGCACCTCTGACAGACCTGACCAAAAAACTCGCACCAAACAGCGTTAGGTGGGGGGATAACGAAGAACAAGCCTTTAACAGCCTGAAACAACTGCTCTCAGAGGCCGCCAACCTACAGGTTGCGGATTTCAGCAAGCCATTTATACTTCGTACCGACGCCTCCGATCAAGGCGTTGGGGCAGTACTGTTGCAGGAAAAGGACGGACTTCTGCATCCCGTCGCGTACGCGAGTCGCAAGTTACTTCCCAGAGAGAAGGCGTACGCAGCAGTTGAGGAGTGCTTGGCCATTGTATGGGCTATCAAGCGCTTCAATTTCTACCTCTACGGCAAACGATTCACCGTCCAGACAGATCATCAGCCACTGAAATCTCTGAACGAGGCTCCGTTTATAAATTCACGGCTGCTTCGCTGGGCGCTGCTCCTACAGGAGTACGACTTCGGGGTCGAGAAAAGATAACGTCGGCGCAGACTACTTCAGTCGGGTGTGAATAGCCATGGGGTGAACTAAACGCGTTTCGACGGCCCAGTTTCACACTTAGCTAGAAATTTCTTTTTATTGTGATTTTGTGCACTGTTGGTTGTGTTTCGAAATGTTATGCAGCGCAAGATGTTGAACGGTTACGACCGAATGTGCAGTGTCGAACTGTTTTGAATAACTGGGCGTGACTGTGTGAGGTGTGGCAGTGCGTAAGGCACGTGTCGGTGCGCTATCCTGCGAGCCTTCGTGGAAAACTGGTGATACGACGAGGTGGTGCGCGCTGGTGACAGTGATGTGCGCGTCTTTCATCTGACGTGGCTTGTCCGACAGGAGCGTGTGTGCATGCACGAAATTTGTGTTTTGTTTGTAAATGTTATTGAGAATATCATATTTTTCGTGGGGGTTGTGTCACAAAGTTCATGCCTGCCCTGTCCAGCTTTGACCTTTGTTTCCCAGAAACATGTCGCGGAGCGGCGTCGACGACTTTTTCCCCCTCCTCCGCGGGGGAACGGCATTCTCACCATAGCGCTGGAGGGGTCACTCAAAACTACTCCCCCCCTCCTAGCATTTTTGCCATACAGGTGGCAAGCGCTTGCATGTGTTGGGAACAGCAAAAGCGGATTGAATGCCCCCGCACTGTTCGCGGCCCCCAATGACTCCTCGTGGGATTAAGGCATTGTGCCGAATTCTTTCGACATTCCTTCATGTGTTCTTTTTTTCTTTTTGGGAGCTGCATTCCTCTGTGCGTGGCTCCTGAAGAGCCTTTTTTTTCTGTGTTGTTTTCTTATTCATTCTTTGCCAAGAAGGGGCGATGGGAACGCCGCGCGCTGGCATATGGTCTGGAGATTTCGGTGCGTGCAGTCGTGAGTGAGGTCAGCCAGGGAAGTGGTCGGCAAGGAGCCTAGGCGGAGATCTGACGCCTAGAGTGTGGCGATGGTGGTCCCGAAGACGCGAGGCCCAAGTTCGCCCGTATCCGCAAGCCCCATCAGCCCCGCGACGAGCAACCGCAGCCCGACGCTCCCTGCGACCGGACCTTGCCACTCCGCAGATAAGCCATCGTTTCTCACCACCCACTTTAACTCTTTTATCTTTGTATTTTTGCTTTCTGTGTTTCTCGTTGTAATCCTTTGTACTGTATTTCCGTCTCGTAACATTTTTGTATAGCAATCGCCCTGATGTTTCTTTGTGTTAATTGTTGCGTTAACGTATTCAATTGGCGCTTGTGTTATTTGCGTCACGTCAGTGTACGGCGCTACCTTGTCGGGCATATTGTAATACTTGGTTGTTGTTTGCCTAATTAAATTAATTCGCTACGGAACTTGCCTACGCCTCATGCCTCCGGTCAACGACTAATCAGGCGTGGCCCCTATCGCCGGTCAGCAGTCGAATAACAATCTTTCGCACGCGGGGTGGAGAAGTTTGTCGCTCCTCCCCCTCCGAACTTCCGGAGAGTCCAGTGGTGGGCAGGTTGGCCCGATTAATTGTAACTTCGGCGCCAACCAACACCACAGCCGCCCATAATGTTTATGACACTAACCCAGCTGTAGCATTCAACACCTGAACTCAACAACTCAACTCAACTCATCAGGCGCTACAGGCCTTTTCCTTCAGCTTCCTTTTTCTCCGTAAGGAAGAAATAAAGTCTTTGAAGTTTAAAAGCTGCGATTCACATTTCAGTTGCGTAGCTGTATTCCGCAAAAGCTGCTTTACTGTACCGTACAGCCGAACTGTATATCTGACGCCTATAAACAGACACCATGAAGATTCTTCGTCGCTGTCGGTGCTGCCGCTTTCCAGACCTCTGTCCTCACCAAACTCTTAGATAAAGTCATCTTCGATTATATCCACCGAATTCCAAATTCCTGTAGCATTAAAGCTATTAACGACAATTCTCGAGGATATCGCATGCCACGAATTCAAACAGACAGGCTAGATGAAGCGATGCTGCGAGTTCGTGGTTGACCCTTGTAATCTACTCCTAGTACAGGAGTCTGAATGTTGCCTTAAATGGCACAAAGCTGCACAACAGTGCACGTTGAAAGATGATATAAACAATAGCAGCAAGGAGCTGCCGTTTTTTTGGCAGCAGCACAGCAGCAGCAGCACAGCAGCAGCACAGCATAAGCAGCAGCAGCACAACAGCAGCAGCAGCAGCAGCAGCAGCAGCAGCATAGCAGCAGCAGCACAGCTGCTGCAGCAGCGCAGCAGCAGCAACACAGCAGCAGCAGCAGCGCAGCAGCAGCAGCGCAGCAGCAGCACAGCACAGCAGCAGCACAACAGCACAGCAGCAGCAGCACAGCAGCAGAACAGCAGCACAGCAGCTGCACAGCAGTAGCACAGCAGCGCAGCAGCAGCAGCAGCCGCACAGCAGCAGCAGCACAGCAGCAGCAGCAAAAGCACAGCAGCAGCAGCACAGCAGCAGCAGCAGCACAGCAGCACATCACAGCAGCACAGCAGCAGCAGCAGCAGGAGCACAGCAGTAGCAGCACAGCAGCAGCACAGAAGCAGCAGCACAGCAGCCGCAGCAGCACAGCAGCAGCACAGCAGCTACAGCAGCACAGCAGCAGCAGCACAGCAGGAGCAGCAGCACAGCGGCAGCGGCGGCGGCGGCAGCAGCAGCAGCAGCAGCAGCGCAGCAGCAGCAGCACAGCAGCAGCAGCAGCACAGCAGCAGCACAGCAGCAGCACAGCAGCAGCAGCACAGCAGCAGCAGCAGCACAGCAGCAGCACAGCAGCAGCACCAGCACAGCAGCAGCACAGCAGCAGCAATACAGCAGCACAGCAGCAGCAGCAGCACAGCAGCAGCACAGCAGCCGCAGCAGCAGCAGCAGCAGCAGCACAGTAGCAGCAGCACACCAGCAGCAGCAGCACAGCAGCACAGCAGTGGCAGCACAGCAGCAGCAGCACAGCAGCAGGAGCAGAGCAGCAGCAGCAGCAGCACAGCAGCAGCAGCAGCAGCACAGCAGCAGCAGCACAGCAGCAGCAGCAGCACAGCCACAGCAGCAGAACAACAGCAGCAGCAGCAGCACAGCAGCAGCAGCACAGCAGCAGCATCACAGCAGCAGCAGCAGCAGCACAACAGCAACATCACAGCAGCAGCAGCAGCACAGCAGCAGCACAATAGCAGCAGCAGAGCAGCAGCACAGCAGCAGCAGCATAACAGCAGCAGCAGCACAACAGCAGCAGCAGCACAGCAGCAGCAGCACAGCAGCAGCAGCGGGAGCAGTACAGCAGCAGCACAGCAGCAGCAGCACAGCAACAGCGCAGCAGCAGCACAGCAACAGAGCAGCACAGCAGCAGCAGCACAGCAGCAGCAGCAGCACAGCAGCAGCAGCAGCACAGCAGCAGCAGCAGCACAGCAGCAGCACAGCAGCAGCACAGCAGCAGTAGCACAGCAGCAGCAGCAGCACAGCAGCAGCAGCAGCAGCAGCAGCAGCAGCACAGCAGCAGCAGCAGCACAACAGCAGCAGCAGCAACAGCAGCAGCAGAACAGCAGCACAGCAGCAGCAGCACTGCAGCAGCACAGCAGCAGCAGCAGCAGCACAGCAGCAGCAGCACAGCAGCAGCAGCAACACAGCAGCAGCAGCAGCAGCACACCACAGCAGCACAGCAGCAGCAGCAGCACAGCAGCACAGCAGCAGCAGCACAGCAGCAGAAGCAGCACAGCAGCAGCGCAGCACAGGAGCAGCAGCACAGCAGCAGCAGCACAGCAGCGGCATCGGCGGCAGCAGTGGCGGGAGCAGCGGCGGCGGCAGCAGCAGCAGCAGCAGCACAGCAGCAGCAGCACAGCAGTAGCAGCACAGCAGCAGCACTAGCAGCAGCAGCAGCGGCAGCACAGCAGCAGCAGCACAGAAGCAGCACAGCAGCAGCAGAACAGCAGCAGCAGTACAGCAGCAGCAGCACAGCAGCAGCAGCGCAGCAGCAGCAGCGCAGCAGCAGCACAGCACAGCAGCAGCACAGCAGCAGCAGCACAGAAGCAGCACAGCAGCACAGCAGCAGCAGCAGCACAGCAGCAGCAGCAGCAGCAGCGCAGCAGCAGCAGCCGCACAGCAGCAGCAGTACAGCAGCAGCAGCAAAGCAGCAGCACAGCACAGCAGCAGAAGCAGCAGCAGCACAGCAGCAGCAGCAGCAGCACAGCAGGACATCACAGCAGCAGCAGCAGCAGCAGCAGCAGCAGCAGCAGCAGCAGCAGCAGCAGCAGCAGCAGCAGCAGCAGCAGCAGCAGCAGCAGCAGCAGGAGCACAGCAGTAGCAGCACAGCAGCAGCAGCAGCAGCACAGCAGCAGCACAGAAGCAGCAGCACAGCAGCCGCAGCAGGAGAACTGCAGCAACAGCAGCACAGCAGCAGCAGCAGCACAGCAGCAGCGCAGCACAGCAGCAGCAGCACAGCAGCAGCAACAGCACAGCGGCAGCAGCGGCAGCAGTGGCGGCAGCAGCGGCGGCGGCGGCAGCAGCGGCAGCGGTGGCGGCGGCGGCAGCAGCAGCAGCAGCAGCAGCACAACAGCAGCAGCAGAAGCAGCAGCACAAGAACAACAACAACAATAACAACAACAACAACAACAGCAAGAGCAGCACAGAAGCACAGCAGCAGCAAAGCAGCAGCAGCAGCAGCACAGCAGCAGCAGCACAGCAGCAGCAGCACAGCAGCAGCACAGCAGCACATCAGCACAACAGCAGCAGCACAGCAGCAGCAGCAGCTCAGCAGCAGCAGCAGCACAGCAGCAGCAGCCGCAGCACAGCAGCAGCAGCAACAGCACAGCAGCAGCACGGCAGCAGCAGCACAGCAGCACAGCAGCAACAGCAGCACAGCAGCAGCAGCACAGCAGCAGCACAGCAGCAGCAGCGGCTCAAGAACAACAACAGCAGCAGCGGCACAGCGGCAGCACAGCAGCACAGCAGCAGCAGCAGCAGCAGCAGCAGCACAGCAGCAGCAGCAGCACAGCAGCAGCACAACAGCAGCAGCACAGCTGCAGCAGCTCAGCAGCATCAGCAGCACAGCAGCACAGCAGCAGCAGCAGCACAGCAGCAGCAGCAGCAGCACAGCAGCAGCAGCAGCAGCAGCAGCAACACAACAACAACAACAACAACAACAACAACAACACAGCAGCAGCAACAGCAGCACAGCAGCAGCAGCAGCAGCAGCACAGCAGCAGCAGCAGCAGCACAGCAGCACAGCAGCAGCAGCAGCAGCGCAGCAGCACAGCAGCACAGCAGCAGCAGCCCAGCAGCAGCAGCACAGCAGCAGCAGCATCACAGCAGCAGCAGCACAACAGCAGCAGCGCAGCAGCAGCAACACAGCAGCAGCAGCGCAGCAGCAGCACAGCACAGCAGCAGCAGCACAGCAGCAGCACAACAGCACAGCAGCAGCACAGCAGCACAGCAGCTGCACAGCAGTAGCACAGCAGCAGCAGCAGCGCAGCAGCAGCAGCAGCCGCACAGCAGCAGCAGCACAGCAGCAGCAGCAAAAGCACAGCAGCAGCAGCAGCACAGCAGCACATCACAGCAGCACAGCAGCAGCAGCAGCAGGAGCACAGCAGTAGCAGCACAGCAGCAGCAGCACAGCAGCAGCACAGAAGCAGCAGCACAGCAGCCGCAGCAGCACAGCAGCAGCACAGCAGCAACAGCAGCACAGCAGCAGCAGCAGCAGCACAGCAGGAGCAGCAGCACAGCGGCAGCGGCGGCGGCGGCGGCAGCAGCAGCAGCAGCAGCACAGCAGCAGCAGCACAGCAGCAGCAGCACAGCAGCAGCAGCACAGCAGCAGCAGCACAGCAGCAGCACAGCAGCAGCAGCACCACAGCAGCAGCAGTACAGCAGCACAGCAACAGCAGCACAACAGCACAGCAGCAGCAGCACAGAGCAGCAGCACAGCAGCCGCAGCAGCAGCACAGCAGCAGCAGCAGCACAGCAGCGGCAGCACAGCAGCAGCAGCACAACAGCAGCAGCAGCAGCAGCAGAGCAGCAGCAGCAGCACAGCAGCAGCAGCACAGCAGCAGCAGCACAGCACCAGCAGCACAGCAGCAGCACAGCAGTAGGACAGCAGCAGCAGCAGCACAGCCACAGCAGCAGAACAACAGCAGCAGCAGCACAGCAGCAGCATCACAGCAGCAGCAGCAGCAGCACAGCAGCAGCAGCAGCACAGCAGCACAGCTGCAACAGCAGCAGCACAACAGCAGCAGCACAGCAGCAGCAGCTCAGCAGCAGCCTCACAGCAGCAGCAGCACAGGAGCAGCAGCACAGCAGTTGCAGCAGCACAACAGCACAGCAGCAGCACAGCAGCAGCGGCAGCAGTATCAGCACAGCAGCAGCAGCACAGCAGCAGCAGCACAGCAACAGCAGCAGCAGCAGCAGCAGCACAGCAGCAGCAGCAGCACAGCAGCAGCACAACAGCAGCAGCACAGCAGCAGCAGCAGTACAGCAGCAGCAGCAGCAGCAGCACAGCAGCAGCAGCAGCACACCAGCAGCAGCATAGCAGCAGCAGCACAGCAGCACCAGCAGGAGCAGCACAGGAGCAGCACAGCAGCAGCAGCAGCACAACAGCAGCAGCAGCAGAAGCAGCAGCAGCACAACAACAGCAGCAACAACAACAACAGCAGGAGCAGCACAGCAGCAGCAAATCAGCAGGAGCAGCACAGCAGCAGCACAGCAGCAGCACAGCAGCGGCAGCAGCTCAGCAGCAGCTCAGCAGCAGCAGCACAGCAGCAGCAGCAGCAGCACAGCAGCAGCACAGCAGCACAGCAGCAGCAGCACAGCAGCAGCACAGCAGCAGCAGCTCAGCAGCAGCAGCACAGCAGCAGCAGCAGCACAACAGCAGCAGCTGCACAGCAGCACAGCAGCAGCAGCGGCTCAACAACAACAACAGCAGCAGCACAGCAGCAGCATCACAGCAGCAGCAGCAGCAGCACAGCAGTAGCAGGAGCACAGCAGCAGCAGCACAGCAGCAGCAGCACAGCAGCAGGAGCAGCACAGCAGCAGAGCTGCAGCAGCAGCAGCAGCACAACAGCAGCAGTACAGCAACAGCAGCTCAGCAGCAGCATCACAGCAGCAGCAGCACACAGCAGCAGCAGCACAGCAGCAGCAGCAGCAGCAGCACAGCAGCAGCAGCAGCAGCAGCACAGCAGTATCAGCAGCACAGCAGCAGCAGCAGCAGTACAGCAGCAGCAGCTCAGCAGCAGCAGCACAGCAGCAGCAGCAGCGCGTCAGCAGCACAGCAGCAGCAGCAGCACATCAGCAGCACAGCAGCAGCAGCAGCAGCAGCAGCAGCAGCAGCAGCACAGCAGCAGCACAACAGCAGCACCACAGCAGCAGCAGCTCAGCAGCATCAGCAGCACAGCAGCAGCAGCAGCAGCACAGCAGCAGCACAGTAGCAGCAGCAGCAGCACAACAACAACAACAACAACAACACAGCAGCAGAGCAGCAGCAGCACAGCAGCAGCAGCAGCAGCGCAGCAGCACAGCAGCACAGCAGCAGCACAGCAGCAGCACAGCAGCAGCAGCCCAGCAGCAGCAGCAGCAGCACAGCAGCAGCAGCACAGCAGCAGCAGCAGCACAACAGCAGCAGCGCAGCAGCAGCAACACAGCAGCAGCAGCAGCGCAGCAGCAGCAGCGCAGCAGCAGCACAGCAGCAGCAGCACAGCACAGCAGCAGCAGCACAGCAGCAGCACAGCAGCAGCACAACAGCACAGCAGCAGCAGCACAGCAGCAGCACAGCAGCGCAGCAGCTGCACAGCAGTAGCACAGCAGCAGCAGCGCAGCAGTAGCAGCAGCCGCACAGCAGCAGCAGCAGCACAGCAGCAGCAGCAAAAGCACAGCAGCAGCAGCAGCAGCACAGCAGCAGCAGCAGCACAGCAGCACATCACAGCAGCACAGCAGCAGCAGCAGGAGCACAGCAGTAGCAGCACAGCAGCAGCAGCACAGCAGCAGCACAGAAGCAGCAGCACAGCAGCCGCAGCAGAACAGCAGCAGCACAGCAGCAACAGCAGCACAGCAGCAGCAGCAGCACAGCAGGAGCAGCAGCACAGTTGCAGCGGCGGCGGCGGCGGCGGCAGCAGCAGCAGCAGCAGCAGCACAGCAGCAGCAGCACAGCAGCAGCAGCAGCAGCAGCAGCACAGCAGCAGCACAGCAGCAGCAGCAGCACAGCAGCAGCACCACCACAGCAGCAGCAGTACAGCAGCACAGCAACAGCAGCACAACAGCACAGCAGCAGCACAGCAGCAGCAGCACAGCAGCCGCAGCAGCAGCAGCAGCACAGTAGCAGCAGCACAGCAGCAGCGGCAGCACAGCAGCGGCAGCACAGCAGCAGCAGCACAGCAGCAGCAGCACAGCAGCAGCAGCACAGCACCAGCAGCACAGCAGCAGGACAGCAGCAGCAGCACAGCCACAGCAGCAGAACAACAGCAGCAGCACAGCAGCAGCAGCGGCACAGCAGCAGCAGCACAGCAGCAGCAGCACAGCAGCAGCAGCACAGCAGCACAGCAGCAGCAGCTGCAGCACAGCAGCAGCAGCAGCACAGCAGCTGCAGCAGCAGCGCAGCACAGCAGCTGCAGCACAGCAGCAGTAGCACAGCAGCAGCAGCAGCAGCACAGCAGCAGTAGCACAGCAGCAGCAGCATCACAGCAGCAGCAGCAGCAGCAGCAGCAGCACAACAGCAACATCACAGCAGCAGCACAATAGCAGCAGCAGAGCAGCAGCACAGCAGCAGCAGCAGCATAACAGCAGCAGCAGCACAACAACAGCAGCAGCAGCACAGCAGCAGCAGCACAGCAGCAGCAGCGGGAGCAGCACAGCAGCAGCACAGCAGCAGCAGCAGCAGCACAGCAACAGAGCAGCACAGCAGCAGCAGCACAGCAGCAGCACAGCAGCAGCAGCAGCACAGCAGCAGCAGCACAGCAGCAGCAGCACAGCAGCAGAAGCACAACAACAGCAGCAGCAACAGCAGCAGCAGAACAGCAGCACTGCAGCACAGCAGCAGCAGCAGCACTGCAGCAGCTCAGCAGCAGCACAGCAGCAGGAGCAGCACAGCAGCAGCAGCACATCATAGCAGCACAGCAGCAGCAGCAGCAGCAGCAGCACAGCAGCAGCACAGCAGCACAGCAGCAGCAGCACAGCAGCAGAAGCAGCGCAGCAGCAGCGCAGCACAGCAGCAGCAGCACAGCAGCAGCAGCAGCACAGCAGCGGCATCGGCGGCAGCAGTGGCGGAAGCAGCGGCGGCGGCAGCGGAGGCGGCAGCAGCAGCGGCGGCAGCGGCAGGCGGCAGCGGCGGCGGCGGCGGCAGCAGCAGCAGCACAGCAGCAGCAGCACAGCAGCAGCAGCACAGCAGTAGCAGCACTAGCAGCAGCAGCAGCGGCAGCACAGCAGCAGCAGCACAGAAGCAGCACAGCAGCAGCAGCAGCAGCAGCATTACAGCAGCAGCAGCACAGCAGCAGCCGCACAGCAGCAGCAGTACAGCAGCAGCAGCAGCAAAGCAGCAGCACAGCAGCAGAAGCAGCAGCAGCACAGCAGCAGCAGCACAGCAGCACATCACAGCAGCACAGCGGCAGCAGCAGGAGCACAGCAGTAGCAGCACAGCAGCAGCAGCAGCACAGCAGCAGCACAGAAGCAGCAGCACAGCAGCCGCAGCAGCAGAACAGCAGCAACAGCAGCACAGCAGCAGCAGCACAGCAGCAGCAGCACAGCAGCAGCACAGCAGAAGCACCAGCACAGCAGCAGCACAGCAGCACAACAGGAGCAGTACAGCAGCACAGCAACAGCAGCACAACAGCACAGCAGCAGCAACAGCAGCATCAGCAGCACAGCATCCGTAGCAGCAGCAGCAGCACAGTAGCAGCAGCAGCAGCACAGCAGCGGCAGCACAGCAGCAGCAGCAGCACAGCAGCAGCAGAGCAGCAGCAGCACAGCAGCACAGCAGCAGCAGCACAGCAGCAGCACAGCAGCAGCAGCAGCAGCAGCACAGCCACAGCAGCAGAACAGCAGCAGCAGCAGCAGCAGCAGCACAGCAGCAGCAGCACAGCAGCAGCACAGTAGCAGCACAGCAGCAGCAGCAGCACAGCAGCAGCAGCGGGAGCAGCACAGCAGCAGCACAGCAGCAGCACAGCACAGCACAGCAGCAGCAGCAGCAGCACAGCAGCAGCAGCAGCACAGCAGCAGCAGCAGCACAGCAACAGCAGCACAGCAGCAGCAGCAGCAGCACAACAGCAGCAGCAGCAGCAGCAACAGCAGCAGCAGCAGCAGAAACAGCAGCAGCAGCACAACAGCAGCAGCAGCACAGCAGCAGCAGCACAGCAGCAGCAGCACAGCAGCAGCAGCACATCAGCACATCACAGCAGCACAGCAGCAGCAGCAGCACAGCAGCAGCGCAGCACAGCAGCAGCACAGCAGCGGCAGCAGTGGCGGGAGCAGCGGCGGCGGCGGCAGCAGCGGCAGCAGCGGCGGCGGCGGCAGCGGCAGCGGCGGCGGCGGCAGCAGCACAGCAGCAGCACTAGCAGCAGCAGCAGCACAGCAGCAGCAGCAACAAAGCAGCAGCAGCACATCACAGCAGCACAGCAGCAGCAGCAGCAGCACAGCAGTAGCAGCAGCAGCACAGCAGCAGCAGCACAACAGGAGCAGCAGCACAACAACAGCAGCTGCAGCAGCATAGCAGCAGCACAGCAGCAGCAGCAGCAGCAACAGCAGCAGCAGCAGCACAGCAGCATAGCAGCAGCACAGCAGGAGCACCAGCACAGCAGCAGCACAGCAGCACAGCAGCAGCAGTAATGCAGCACAGCAACAGCAGCACAGCAGCAGCAGCAGCAGCACAGCAGCAGCAGCAGCACAGCAGCACAGCAGCAGCAGCAGCAGCGCAGCAGCACAGCAGCACAGCAGCAGCAGCCCAGCAGCAGCAGCACAGCAGCAGCAGCATCACAGCAGCAGCAGCACAACAGCAGCAGCGCAGCAGCAGCAACACAGCAGCAGCAGCGCAGCAGCAGCACAGCACAGCAGCAGCAGCACAGCAGCAGCACAACAGCACAGCAGCAGCACAGCAGCACAGCAGCTGCCCAGCAGTAGCACAGCAGCAGCAGCAGCGCAGCAGCAGCAGCAGCCGCACAGCAGCAGCAGCACAGCAGCAGCAGCAAAAGCACAGCAGCAGCAGCACAGCAGCACATCACAGCAGCACAGCAGCAGCAGCAGCAGGAGCACAGCAGTAGCAGCACAGCAGCAGCAGCACAGCAGCAGCACAGAAGCAGCAGCACAGCAGCCGCAGCAGCACAGCAGCAGCACAGCAGCAACAGCAGCACAGCAGCAGCAGCAGCACAGCAGGAGCAGCAGCACAGCGGCAGCGGCGGCGGCGGCGGCAGCAGCAGCAGCAGCAGCACAGCAGCAGCAGCACAGCAGCAGCAGCACAGCAGCAGCAGCACAGCAGCAGCAGCACAGCAGCAGCACAGCAGCAGCAGCACAGCAGCAGCAGCACCACAGCAGCAGCAGTACAGCAGCACAGCAACAGCAGCACAACAGCACAGCAGCAGCAGCACAGCAGCAGCAGCACAGCAGCCGCAGCAGCAGCACAGCAGCAGCAGCAGCAGCACAGCAGCGGCAGCACAGCAGCAGCAGCACAACAGCAGCAGCAGCAGCAGCAGCAGAGCAGCAGCAGCAGCAGCACAGCAGCAGCAGCACAGCAGCAGCAGCACAGCACCAGCAGCACAGCAGCAGCACAGCAGTAGGACAGCAGCAGCAGCAGCACAGCCACAGCAGCAGAACAACAGCAGCAGCAGCACAGCAGCAGCATCACAGCAGCAGCAGCAGCAGCACAGCAGCAGCAGCAGCACAGCAGCACAGCTGCAGCAGCAGCAGCACAACAGCAGCAGCACAGCAGCAGCAGCTCAGCAGCAGCATCACAGCAGCAGCAGCACAGGAGCAGCAGCACAGCAGTTGCAGCAGCACAACAGCACAGCAGCAGCACAGCAGCAGCGGCAGCAGTATCAGCACAGCAGCAGCAGCACAGCAGCAGCAGCACAGCAACAGCAGCAGCAGCAGCACAGCAGCAGCACAACAGCAGCAGCACAGCAGCAGCAGCAGTACAGCAGCAGCAGCAGCAGCACAGCAGCAGCAGCAGCACACCAGCAGCAGCATAGCAGCAGCAGCACAGCAGCACCAGCAGGAGCAGCACAGGAGCAGCACAACAGCAGCAGCAGCAGAAGCAGCAGCAGCACAACAACAGCAGCAACAACAACAACAGCAGGAGCAGCACAGCAGCAGCAAATCAGCAGGAGCAGCACAGCAGCAGCACAGCAGCAGCACAGCAGCGGCAGCAGCTCAGCAGCAGCTCAGCAGCAGCAGCACAGCAGCAGCAGCAGCAGCACAGCAGCAGCACAGCAGCACAGCAGCAGCACAGCAGCACAGCAGCAGCAGCACAGCAGCAGCACAGCAGCAGCAGCTCAGCAGCAGCAGCACAGCAGCAGCAGCAGCACAACAGCAGCAGCTGCACAGCAGCACAGCAGCAGCAGCGGCTCAACAACAACAGCAGCAGCACAGCAGCAGCATCACAGCAGCAGCAGCAGCAGCACAGCAGTAGCAGCAGCACAGCAGCAGCAGCACAGCAGCAGCAGCACAGCAGCAGCAGCAGCACAGCAGCACAGCTGCAGCAGCAGCAGCAGCACAACAGCAGCAGTACAGCAACAGCAGCTCAGCAGCAGCATCACAGCAGCAGCAGCACACAGCAGCAGCAGCACAGCAGCAGCAGCAGCAGCAGCAGCACAGCAGCAGCAGCAGCAGCACAGCAGTATCAGCAGCACAGCAGCAGCAGCAGCAGTACAGCAGCAGCAGCTCAGCAGCAGCAGCACAGCAGCAGCAGCAGCACGTCAGCAGCACAGCAGCAGCAGCAGCAGCACATCAGCAGCACAGCAGCAGCAGCAGCAGCACAGCAGCAGCACAACAGCAGCACCACAGCAGCAGCAGCTCAGCAGCATCAGCAGCACAGCAGCAGCAGCAGCACAGCAGCAGCACAGTAGCAGCAGCAGCAGCACAACAACAACAACAACAACAACAACAACAACAACAACAACAACAACAACAACAACAACAACACAGCAGCAGAGCAGCAGCAGCACAGCAGCAGCAGCAGCAGCGCAGCAGCACAGCAGCACAGCAGCAGCACAGCAGCAGCACAGCAGCAGCAGCCCAGCAGCAGCAGCAGCACAGCAGCAGCAGCACAGCAGCAGCACAGAAGCAGCAGCACAGCAGCCGCAGCAGCACAGCAGCAGCACAGCAGCAACAGCAGCACAGCAGCAGCAGCAGCACAGCAGGAGCAGCAGCACAGTTGCAGCGGCGGCGGCGGCGGCGGCAGCAGCAGCAGCAGCAGCAGCACAGCAGCAGCAGCACAGCAGCAGCAGCACAGCAGCAGCAGCAGCACAGCAGCAGCACAGCAGCAGCAGCAGCACAGCAGCAGCACCACCACAGCAGCAGCAGTACAGCAGCACAGCAACAGCAGCACAACAGCACAGCAGCAGCACAGCAGCAGCAGCACAGCAGCCGCAGCAGCAGCAGCAGCACAGTAGCAGCAGCACAGCAGCAGCGGCAGCACAGCAGCAGCAGCAGCAGCAGCAGCACAGCAGCAGCAGCACAGCACCAGCAGCACAGCAGCAGGACAGCAGCAGCAGCACAGCCACAGCAGCAGAACAACAGCAGCAGCAGCACAGCAGCAGCAGCAGCAGCACAGCAGCAGCAGCGGCACAGCAGCAGCAGCACAGCAGCAGCAGCACAGCAGCAGCAGCACAGCAGCACAGCAGCAGCAGCTGCAGCACAGCAGCAGCAGCAGCACAGCAGCTGCAGCAGCAGCGCAGCACAGCAGCAGCAGCACAGCAGCAGTAGCACAGCAGCAGCAGCACAGCAGCAGTAGCACAGCAGCAGCAGCATCACAGCAGCAGCAGCAGCAGCAGCAGCAGCAGCAGCAGCAGCAGCAGCACAACAGCAACATCACAGCAGCAGCACAATAGCAGCAGCAGAGCAGCAGCACAGCAGCAGCAGCAGCATAACAGCAGCAGCAGCAGCACAACAACAGCAGCAGCAGCACAGCAGCAGCAGCACAGCAGCAGCAGCGGGAGCAGCACAGCAGCAGCACAGCAGCAGCAGCAGCAGCACAGCAACAGCACAGCAGCAGCAGCACAGCAACAGAGCAGCACAGCAGCAGCAGCACAGCAGCAGCACAGCAGCAGCAGCAGCACAGCAGCAGCAGCACAGCAGCAGCAGCACAGCAGCAGCAGCACAACAACAGCAGCAGCAACAGCAGCAGCAGAACAGCAGCACAGCAGCACAGCAGCAGCAGCAGCACTGCAGCAGCTCAGCAGCAGCACAGCAGCAGGAGCACAGCAGCAGAAGCAGCGCAGCAGCAGCGCAGCACAGCAGCAGCAGCACAGCAGCAGCAGCAGCACAGCAGCGGCATCGGCGGCAGCAGTGGCGGAAGCAGCGGCGGCGGCAGCGGAGGCGGCAGCAGCAGCGGCGGCAGCGGCAGGCGGCAGCGGCGGCGGCGGCGGCAGCAGCAGCAGCACAGCAGCAGCAGCACAGCAGCAGCAGCACAGCAGTAGCAGCACTAGCAGCAGCAGCAGCGGCAGCACAGCAGCAGCAGCACAGAAGCAGCACAGCAGCAGCAGCAGCAGCAGCATTACAGCAGCAGCAGCACAGCAGCAGCCGCACAGCAGCAGCAGTACAGCAGCAGCAGCAGCAGCAAAGCAGCAGCACAGCAGCAGAAGCAGCAGCAGCACAGCAGCAGCAGCACAGCAGCACATCACAGCAGCACAGCGGCAGCAGCAGGAGCACAGCAGTAGCAGCACAGCAGCAGCAGCAGCACAGCAGCAGCACAGAAGCAGCAGCACAGCAGCCGCAGCAGCAGAACAGCAGCAACAGCAGCACAGCAGCAGCAGCACAGCAGCAGCAGCACAGCAGCAGCACAGCAGGAGCACCAGCACAGCAGCAGCACAGCAGCACAACAGGAGCAGTACAGCAGCACAGCAACAGCAGCACAACAGCACAGCAGCAGCAACAGCAGCATCAGCAGCACAGCATCCGTAGCAGCAGCAGCAGCACAGTAGCAGCAGCAGCAGCACAGCAGCGGCAGCACAGCAGCAGCAGCAGCACAGCAGCAGCAGAGCAGCAGCAGCACAGCAGCACAGCAGCAGCAGCACAGCAGCAGCACAGCAGCAGCAGCAGCAGCAGCACAGCCACAGCAGCAGAACAGCAGCAGCAGCAGCAGCAGCACAGCAGCAGCAGCACAGCAGCAGCACAGTAGCAGCACAGCAGCAGCAGCAGCACAGCAGCAGCACAGCAGCAGCAGCACAGCAGCAGCAGCGGGAGCAGCACAGCAGCAGCACAGCAGCAGCACAGCACAGCAGCAGCAGCAGCAGCAGCAGCACAGCAGCAGCAGCAGCACAGCAACAGCAGCACAGCAGCAGCAGCAGCAGCACAACAGCAGCAGCAGCACAACAGCAGCAGCAGCAGCAGAAACAGCAGCAGCAGCACAACAGCAGCAGCAGCACAGCAGCAGCAGCACAGCAGCAGCAGCACAGCAGCAGCAGCACATCAGCACATCACAGCAGCACAGCAGCAGCAGCAGCACAGCAGCAGCGCAGCACAGCAGCAGCACAGCAGCGGCAGCAGTGGCGGGAGCAGCGGCGGCGGCGGCAGCAGCGGCAGCAGCGGCGGCGGCGGCAGCGGCAGCGGCGGCGGCGGCAGCAGCACAGCAGCAGCACTAGCAGCAGCAGCAGCACAGCAGCAGCAGCAACACAGCAGCAGCAGCACATCACAGCAGCACAGCAGCAGCAGCAGCAGCACAGCAGTAGCAGCAGCAGCACAGCAGCAGCAGCACAACAGGAGCAGCAGCACAACAACAGCAGCTGCAGCAGCATAGCAGCAGCACAGCAGCAGCAGCAGCAACAGCAGCAGCAGCAGCAGCACAGCAGCATAGCAGCAGCACAGCAGGAGCACCAGCACAGCAGCAGCACAGCAGCACAGCAGCAGCAGTAATGCAGCACAGCAACAGCAGCACAACAGCACTGCAGCAGCAGAGCAGCAGCAGCACAGCAGCAGCACAGCAGCAGCAGCACAGCAGCATCAGCAGCACAGCAGCCGTAGCAGCAGCAGCAGCAGCACAGCAGCAGCAGCAGCAGCACAGCAGCAGCAGCACAGCAGCGGCAGCACAGCAGCAGCAGCACAGCAGCAGTAGCACAGCAGCAGCAGCAGCACAGCAGCAGTAGCACAGCAGCAGCAGCACAGCAGCAGCAGCAGCAGCACAACAGCAACATCACAGCAGCAGCAGCACAGCAGCAGCACAATAGCAGCAGCAGAGCAGCAGCACAGCAGCACAGCAGCAGCATAACAGCAGCAGCAGCACAACAACAGCAGCAGCAGCACAGCAGCAGCAGCACAGCAGCAGCAGCGGGAGCAGCACAGCAGCAGCACAGCAGCAGCACAGCAGCAGCAGCAGCAGCACAGCAACAGCACAGCAGCAGCAGCACAGCAGCAGCACAGCAGCAGCAGCAGCAGCACAGCAGCAGCACAGCAGCAGCAGCAGCACAACAGCAGCAGCAGCACAGCAGCAGCAGCAGCACAACAGCAGCAGCAGCAACAGCAGCAGCAGAACAGCAGCACAGCAGCAGCAGCAGCACTGCAGCAGCACAGCAGCAGCAGCACAGCAGCAGCAGCAGCACAGCAGCAGGAGCAGCACAGGAGCAGCAGCAACACAGCAGCAGCAGCACATCACAGCAGCACAGCAGCAGCAGCAGCAGCAGCACAGCAGCAGCACAGCAGCACAGCAGCACAGCAGCAGCAGCACAGCAGCAGCAGCACAGCAGCAGAAGCAGCGCAGCAGCAGCGCAGCGCAGCAGCAGCAGCACAGCAGCAGCAGCAGCACAGCAGCGGCATCGGCGGCAGCAGTGGCGGGAGCAGCGGCGGCGGCAGCGGAGGCGGCAGCAGCAGCGGCGGCAGCGGCAGGCGGCAGCGGCGGCGGCGGCGGCAGCAGCAGCAGCACAGCAGCAGCAGCACAGCAGCAGCACAGCAGTAGCAGCACAGCAGCAGCACTAGCAGCAGCAGCAGCGGCAGCACAGCAGCAACAGCACAGAAGCAGCACAGCAGCAGCAGCATTACAGCAGCAGCAGCACAGCAGCAGCCGCACAGCAGCAGCAGTACAGCAGCAGCAGCAGCAAAGCAGCAGCACAGCACAGCAGCAGAAGCAGCAGCAGCACAGCAGCAGCAGCACAGCAGCACATCACAGCAGCACAGCGGCAGCAGCAGGAGCACAGCAGTAGCAGCACAGCAGCAGCAGCAGCACAGCAGCAGCACAGAAGCAGCAGCACAGCAGCCGCAGGAGCAGAACAGCAGCAACAGCAGCACAGCAGCAGCAGCACAGCAGCAGCGCAGCACAGCAGCAGCAGCACAGCAGCAGCAGCGGCAGCAGTGGCGGCAGCAGCGGCGGCGGCGGCGGCAGCAGCAGCAGCACAGCAGCAGCACAGCAGGAGCACCAGCACAGCAGCAGCACAGCAGCACAGCAGGAGCAGTACAGCAGCACAGCAACAGCAGCACAACAGCACAGCAGCAGCAGCAGCAGCATCAGCAGCACAGCATCCGTAGCAGCAGCAGCAGCACAGTAGCAGCAGCAGCAGCACAGCAGCAGCAGCAGCACAGCAGCAGCCGCACAGCAGCAGCAGAGCAGCAGCAGCACAGCACCAGCAGCACAGCAGCAGCAGCAGCAGCACAGCCACAGCAGCAGAACAGCAGCAGCAGCACAGCAGCAGCACAGCAGCAGCACAGCAGCAGCAGCAGCATAGCAGCAGCCAGCAGCAGCATCACAGCAGCATCACAGCAGCAGCACAACAGCAGCAGCAGCACAGCAGCAGCAGCATAACAGCAGCAGCAGAACAAAAAGAGTAGCAGCAGAGCAGCAGCAGCACAGCAGCAGCAGCACAGCAGCAGCACAGCAGCAGCAGCACAGCAGCAGCAGCGGGAGCAGCACAGCAGCAGCACAGCAGCAGCAGCACAGCACAGCAGCAGCAGCACAGCAGCAGCACAGCAGCAGCAGCAGCACAGCAACAGCAGCACAGCAGCAGCGCAGCACAGCAGCAGCAGCACAGCAGCAGCAGCGGCAGCAGTGGCGGCAGCAGCGGCGGCGGCGGCGGCAGCAGCAGCAGCACAGCAGCACCACAGCAGGAGCACCAGCACAGCAGCAGCACAGCAGCACAGCAGGAGCAGTACAGCAGCACAGCAACAGCAGCACAACAGCACAGCAGCAGCAGCAGCAGCATCAGCAGCACAGCATCCGTAGCAGCAGCAGCAGCACAGTAGCAGCAGCAGCAGCACAGCAGCAGCAGAGCAGCAGCAGCACAGCACCAGCAGCACAGCAGCAGCAGCAGCACAGCCACAGCAGCAGAACAGCAGCAGCAGCACAGCAGCAGCACAGCAGCAGCACAGCAGCAGCAGCAGCATAGCAGCAGCCAGCAGCAGCATCACAGCAGCATCACAGCAGCAGCACAACAGCAGCAGCAGCACAGCAGCAGCAGCATAACAGCAGCAGCAGAACAAAAAGAGTAGCAGCAGAGCAGCAGCAGCACAGCAGCAGCAGCACAGCAGCAGCACAGCAGCAGCAGCACAGCAGCAGCAGCGGGAGCAGCAGCAGCGGGAGCAGCACAGCAGCAGCACAGCAGCAGCAGCAGCACAGCACAGCAGCAGCAGCACAGCAGCAGCAGCAGCACAGCAACAGCAGCACAGCAGCAGCAGCAGCAGCAGCAGCAGCAGAAACAGCAGCAGCAGCACAACAGCAGCAGCAGCACAGCAGCAGCAGCACAGCAGCAGCAGCACAGCAGCAGCAGCACAGCAGCAGCAGCAGATCAGCACATCACAGCAGCACAGCAGCAGCAGCAGCACAGCAGCAGCGCAGCACAGCAGCAGCAGCACAGCAGCAGCACAGCAGCGGCAGCAGTGGCGGGAGCAGCGGCGGCGGCGGCAGCAGCGGCAGCAGCGGCAGCGGCGGCAGCGGCAGCGGCGGCGGCGGCAGCAGCAGCAGCACAGCAGCAGCAGCACAGCAGCAGCAGCAACACAGCAGCAGCAGCACATCACAGCAGCACAGCAGCCGCAGCAGCAGCACAGCAGCAGCAGCAGCACAGCAGCGGCAGCACAGCAGCAGCAGCACAACAGCAGCAGCAGCAGCAGCAGAGCAGCAGCAGCAGCACAGCAGCAGCAGCACAGCAGCAGCAGCACAGCACCAGCAGCACAGCAGCAGCACAGCAGTAGGACAGCAGCAGCAGCAGCACAGCCACAGCAGCAGAACAACAGCAGCAGCAGCACAGCAGCAGCATCACAGCAGCAGCAGCAGCAGCACAGCAGCAGCAGCAGCAGCACAGCAGCACAGCTGCAACAGCAGCAGCACAACAGCAGCAGCACAGCAGCAGCAGCTCAGCAGCAGCCTCACAGCAGCAGCAGCACAGGAGCAGCAGCACAGCAGTTGCAGCAGCACAACAGCACAGCAGCAGCACAGCAGCAGCGGCAGCAGTATCAGCACAGCAGCAGCAGCACAGCAGCAGCAGCACAGCAACAGCAGCAGCAGCAGCAGCAGCACAGCAGCAGCAGCAGCACAGCAGCAGCACAACAGCAGCAGCACAGCAGCAGCAGCAGTACAGCAGCAGCAGCAGCAGCAGCAGCACAGCAGCAGCAGCAGCACACCAGCAGCAGCATAGCAGCAGCAGCACAGCAGCACCAGCAGGAGCAGCACAGGAGCAGCACAGCAGCAGCAGCAGCACAACAGCAGCAGCAGCAGAAGCAGCAGCAGCACAACAACAGCAGCAACAACAACAACAGCAGGAGCAGCACAGCAGCAGCAAATCAGCAGGAGCAGCACAGCAGCAGCACAGCAGCAGCACAGCAGCGGCAGCAGCTCAGCAGCAGCTCAGCAGCAGCAGCACAGCAGCAGCAGCAGCAGCACAGCAGCAGCACAGCAGCACAGCAGCAGCAGCACAGCAGCAGCACAGCAGCAGCAGCTCAGCAGCAGCAGCACAGCAGCAGCAGCAGCACAACAGCAGCAGCTGCACAGCAGCACAGCAGCAGCAGCGGCTCAACAACAACAACAGCAGCAGCACAGCAGCAGCATCACAGCAGCAGCAGCAGCAGCACAGCAGTAGCAGCAGCACAGCAGCAGCAGCACAGCAGCAGCAGCAGCACAGCAGCAGAGCTGCAGCAGCAGCAGCAGCACAACAGCAGCAGTACAGCAACAGCAGCTCAGCAGCAGCATCACAGCAGCAGCAGCACACAGCAGCAGCAGCACAGCAGCAGCAGCAGCAGCAGCACAGCAGCAGCAGCAGCAGCAGCACAGCAGTATCAGCAGCACAGCAGCAGCAGCAGCAGTACAGCAGCAGCAGCTCAGCAGCAGCAGCACAGCAGCAGCAGCAGCGCGTCAGCAGCACAGCAGCAGCAGCAGCACATCAGCAGCACAGCAGCAGCAGCAGCAGCAGCAGCAGCAGCAGCAGCACAGCAGCAGCACAACAGCAGCACCACAGCAGCAGCAGCTCAGCAGCATCAGCAGCACAGCAGCAGCAGCAGCAGCACAGCAGCAGCACAGTAGCAGCAGCAGCAGCACAACAACAACAACAACAACAACACAGCAGCAGAGCAGCAGCAGCACAGCAGCAGCAGCAGCAGCGCAGCAGCACAGCAGCACAGCAGCAGCACAGCAGCAGCACAGCAGCAGCAGCCCAGCAGCAGCAGCAGCACAGCAGCAGCAGCACAGCAGCAGCAGCAGCACAACAGCAGCAGCGCAGCAGCAGCAACACAGCAGCAGCAGCAGCGCAGCAGCAGCAGCGCAGCAGCAGCACAGCAGCAGCAGCACAGCACAGCAGCAGCAGCACAGCAGCAGCACAGCAGCAGCACAACAGCACAGCAGCAGCAGCACAGCAGCAGCACAGCAGCGCAGCAGCTGCACAGCAGTAGCACAGCAGCAGCAGCGCAGCAGTAGCAGCAGCCGCACAGCAGCAGCAGCAGCACAGCAGCAGCAGCAAAAGCACAGCAGCAGCAGCAGCAGCAGCACAGCAGCAGCAGCAGCACAGCAGCACATCACAGCAGCACAGCAGCAGCAGCAGGAGCACAGCAGTAGCAGCACAGCAGCAGCAGCACAGCAGCAGCACAGAAGCAGCAGCACAGCAGCCGCAGCAGCACAGCAGCAGCACAGCAGCAACAGCAGCACAGCAGCAGCAGCAGCACAGCAGGAGCAGCAGCACAGTTGCAGCGGCGGCGGCGGCGGCGGCAGCAGCAGCAGCAGCAGCAGCACAGCAGCAGCAGCACAGCAGCAGCAGCAGCACAGCAGCAGCAGCAGCACAGCAGCAGCACAGCAGCAGCAGCAGCACAGCAGCAGCACCACCACAGCAGCAGCAGTACAGCAGCACAGCAACAGCAGCACAACAGCACAGCAGCAGCACAGCAGCAGCAGCACAGCAGCCGCAGCAGCAGCAGCAGCACAGTAGCAGCAGCACAGCAGCAGCGGCAGCACAGCAGCGGCAGCACAGCAGCAGCAGCACAGCAGCAGCAGCACAGCAGCAGCAGCACAGCACCAGCAGCACAGCAGCAGGACAGCAGCAGCAGCACAGCCACAGCAGCAGAACAACAGCAGCAGCAGCAGCACAGCAGCAGCAGCGGCACAGCAGCAGCAGCACAGCAGCAGCAGCACAGCAGCAGCAGCACAGCAGCACAGCAGCAGCAGCTGCAGCACAGCAGCAGCAGCAGCACAGCAGCTGCAGCAGCAGCGCAGCACAGCAGCAGCAGCACAGCAGCAGTAGCACAGCAGCAGCAGCAGCAGCACAGCAGCAGTAGCACAGCAGCAGCAGCATCACAGCAGCAGCAGCAGCAGCAGCAGCAGCACAACAGCAACATCACAGCAGCAGCACAATAGCAGCAGCAGAGCAGCAGCACAGCAGCAGCAGCAGCATAACAGCAGCAGCAGCACAACAACAGCAGCAGCAGCACAGCAGCAGCAGCACAGCAGCAGCAGCGGGAGCAGCACAGCAGCAGCACAGCAGCAGCAGCAGCAGCACAGCAACAGAGCAGCACAGCAGCAGCAGCACAGCAGCAGCACAGCAGCACAGCAGCAGCAGCACAGCAGCAGCAGCACAGCAGCAGCAGCACAACAACAGCAGCAGCAACAGCAGCAGCAGAACAGCAGCACTGCAGCACAGCAGCAGCAGCAGCACTGCAGCAGCTCAGCAGCAGCACAGCAGCAGGAGCAGCACAGCAGCAGCAGCACATCATAGCAGCACAGCAGCAGCAGCAGCAGCAGCAGCACAGCAGCAGCACAGCAGCACAGCAGCAGCAGCACAGCAGCAGAAGCAGCGCAGCAGCAGCGCAGCACAGCAGCAGCAGCACAGCAGCAGCAGCAGCACAGCAGCGGCATCGGCGGCAGCAGTGGCGGAAGCAGCGGCGGCGGCAGCGGAGGCGGCAGCAGCAGCGGCGGCAGCGGCAGGCGGCAGCGGCGGCGGCGGCGGCAGCAGCAGCAGCACAGCAGCAGCAGCACAGCAGCAGCAGCACAGCAGTAGCAGCACTAGCAGCAGCAGCAGCGGCAGCACAGCAGCAGCAGCACAGAAGCAGCACAGCAGCAGCAGCAGCAGCAGCATTACAGCAGCAGCAGCACAGCAGCAGCCGCACAGCAGCAGCAGTACAGCAGCAGCAGCAGCAAAGCAGCAGCACAGCAGCAGAAGCAGCAGCAGCACAGCAGCAGCAGCACAGCAGCACATCACAGCAGCACAGCGGCAGCAGCAGGAGCACAGCAGTAGCAGCACAGCAGCAGCAGCAGCACAGCAGCAGCACAGAAGCAGCAGCACAGCAGCCGCAGCAGCAGAACAGCAGCAACAGCAGCACAGCAGCAGCAGCACAGCAGCAGCAGCACAGCAGCAGCACAGCAGAAGCACCAGCACAGCAGCAGCACAGCAGCACAACAGGAGCAGTACAGCAGCACAGCAACAGCAGCACAACAGCACAGCAGCAGCAACAGCAGCATCAGCAGCACAGCATCCGTAGCAGCAGCAGCAGCACAGTAGCAGCAGCAGCAGCACAGCAGCGGCAGCACAGCAGCAGCAGCAGCACAGCAGCAGCAGAGCAGCAGCAGCACAGCAGCACAGCAGCAGCAGCACAGCAGCAGCACAGCAGCAGCAGCAGCAGCAGCACAGCCACAGCAGCAGAACAGCAGCAGCAGCAGCAGCAGCAGCACAGCAGCAGCAGCACAGCAGCAGCACAGTAGCAGCACAGCAGCAGCAGCAGCACAGCAGCAGCAGCGGGAGCAGCACAGCAGCAGCACAGCAGCAGCACAGCACAGCACAGCAGCAGCAGCAGCAGCACAGCAGCAGCAGCAGCACAGCAGCAGCAGCAGCACAGCAACAGCAGCACAGCAGCAGCAGCAGCAGCACAACAGCAGCAGCAGCAGCAGCAGCAACAGCAGCAGCAGCAGCAGAAACAGCAGCAGCAGCACAACAGCAGCAGCAGCACAGCAGCAGCAGCACAGCAGCAGCAGCACAGCAGCAGCAGCACATCAGCACATCACAGCAGCACAGCAGCAGCAGCAGCACAGCAGCAGCGCAGCACAGCAGCAGCACAGCAGCGGCAGCAGTGGCGGGAGCAGCGGCGGCGGCGGCAGCAGCGGCAGCAGCGGCGGCGGCGGCAGCGGCAGCGGCGGCGGCGGCAGCAGCACAGCAGCAGCACTAGCAGCAGCAGCAGCAGCACAGCAGCAGCAGCAACAAAGCAGCAGCAGCACATCACAGCAGCACAGCAGCAGCAGCAGCAGCACAGCAGTAGCAGCAGCAGCACAGCAGCAGCAGCACAACAGGAGCAGCAGCACAACAACAGCAGCTGCAGCAGCATAGCAGCAGCACAGCAGCAGCAGCAGCAACAGCAGCAGCAGCAGCACAGCAGCATAGCAGCAGCACAGCAGGAGCACCAGCACAGCAGCAGCACAGCAGCACAGCAGCAGCAGTAATGCAGCACAGCAACAGCAGCACAGCAGCAGCAGCAGCAGCAGCACAGCAGCAGCAGCAGCACAGCAGCACAGCAGCAGCAGCAGCAGCGCAGCAGCACAGCAGCACAGCAGCAGCAGCCCAGCAGCAGCAGCACAGCAGCAGCAGCATCACAGCAGCAGCAGCACAACAGCAGCAGCGCAGCAGCAGCAACACAGCAGCAGCAGCGCAGCAGCAGCACAGCACAGCAGCAGCAGCACAGCAGCAGCACAACAGCACAGCAGCAGCACAGCAGCACAGCAGCTGCCCAGCAGTAGCACAGCAGCAGCAGCAGCGCAGCAGCAGCAGCAGCCGCACAGCAGCAGCAGCACAGCAGCAGCAGCAAAAGCACAGCAGCAGCAGCACAGCAGCACATCACAGCAGCACAGCAGCAGCAGCAGCAGGAGCACAGCAGTAGCAGCACAGCAGCAGCAGCACAGCAGCAGCACAGAAGCAGCAGCACAGCAGCCGCAGCAGCACAGCAGCAGCACAGCAGCAACAGCAGCACAGCAGCAGCAGCAGCACAGCAGGAGCAGCAGCACAGCGGCAGCGGCGGCGGCGGCGGCAGCAGCAGCAGCAGCAGCACAGCAGCAGCAGCACAGCAGCAGCAGCACAGCAGCAGCAGCACAGCAGCAGCAGCACAGCAGCAGCACAGCAGCAGCAGCACAGCAGCAGCAGCACCACAGCAGCAGCAGTACAGCAGCACAGCAACAGCAGCACAACAGCACAGCAGCAGCAGCACAGCAGCAGCAGCACAGCAGCCGCAGCAGCAGCACAGCAGCAGCAGCAGCAGCACAGCAGCGGCAGCACAGCAGCAGCAGCACAACAGCAGCAGCAGCAGCAGCAGCAGAGCAGCAGCAGCAGCAGCACAGCAGCAGCAGCACAGCAGCAGCAGCACAGCACCAGCAGCACAGCAGCAGCACAGCAGTAGGACAGCAGCAGCAGCAGCACAGCCACAGCAGCAGAACAACAGCAGCAGCAGCACAGCAGCAGCATCACAGCAGCAGCAGCAGCAGCACAGCAGCAGCAGCAGCACAGCAGCACAGCTGCAGCAGCAGCAGCACAACAGCAGCAGCACAGCAGCAGCAGCTCAGCAGCAGCATCACAGCAGCAGCAGCACAGGAGCAGCAGCACAGCAGTTGCAGCAGCACAACAGCACAGCAGCAGCACAGCAGCAGCGGCAGCAGTATCAGCACAGCAGCAGCAGCAGCACAGCAGCAGCAGCACAGCAACAGCAGCAGCAGCAGCACAGCAGCAGCACAACAGCAGCAGCACAGCAGCAGCAGCAGTACAGCAGCAGCAGCAGCAGCACAGCAGCAGCAGCAGCACACCAGCAGCAGCATAGCAGCAGCAGCACAGCAGCACCAGCAGGAGCAGCACAGGAGCAGCACAGCAGCAGCAGCAGCACAACAGCAGCAGCAGCAGAAGCAGCAGCAGCACAACAACAGCAGCAACAACAACAACAGCAGGAGCAGCACAGCAGCAGCAAATCAGCAGGAGCAGCACAGCAGCAGCACAGCAGCAGCACAGCAGCGGCAGCAGCTCAGCAGCAGCTCAGCAGCAGCAGCACAGCAGCAGCAGCAGCAGCAGCACAGCAGCAGCACAGCAGCACAGCAGCAGCACAGCAGCACAGCAGCAGCAGCACAGCAGCAGCACAGCAGCAGCAGCTCAGCAGCAGCAGCACAGCAGCAGCAGCAGCACAACAGCAGCAGCTGCACAGCAGCACAGCAGCAGCAGCGGCTCAACAACAACAGCAGCAGCACAGCAGCAGCATCACAGCAGCAGCAGCAGCAGCACAGCAGTAGCAGCAGCACAGCAGCAGCAGCACAGCAGCAGCAGCACAGCAGCAGCAGCAGCACAGCAGCACAGCTGCAGCAGCAGCAGCAGCACAACAGCAGCAGTACAGCAACAGCAGCTCAGCAGCAGCATCACAGCAGCAGCAGCACACAGCAGCAGCAGCACAGCAGCAGCAGCAGCAGCAGCACAGCAGCAGCAGCAGCAGCACAGCAGTATCAGCAGCACAGCAGCAGCAGCAGCAGTACAGCAGCAGCAGCTCAGCAGCAGCAGCACAGCAGCAGCAGCAGCACGTCAGCAGCACAGCAGCAGCAGCAGCAGCACATCAGCAGCACAGCAGCAGCAGCAGCAGCACAGCAGCAGCACAACAGCAGCACCACAGCAGCAGCAGCTCAGCAGCATCAGCAGCACAGCAGCAGCAGCAGCACAGCAGCAGCACAGTAGCAGCAGCAGCAGCAGCACAACAACAACAACAACAACAACAACAACAACAACAACAACAACAACAACAACAACAACACAGCAGCAGAGCAGCAGCAGCACAGCAGTAGCAGCAGCAGCGCAGCAGCACAGCAGCACAGCAGCAGCACAGCAGCAGCACAGCAGCAGCAGCCCAGCAGCAGCAGCAGCACAGCAGCAGCAGCACAGCAGCAGCACAGAAGCAGCAGCACAGCAGCCGCAGCAGCACAGCAGCAGCACAGCAGCAACAGCAGCACAGCAGCAGCAGCAGCACAGCAGGAGCAGCAGCACAGTTGCAGCGGCGGCGGCGGCGGCGGCAGCAGCAGCAGCAGCAGCAGCACAGCAGCAGCAGCACAGCAGCAGCAGCACAGCAGCAGCAGCAGCACAGCAGCAGCACAGCAGCAGCAGCAGCACAGCAGCAGCACCACCACAGCAGCAGCAGTACAGCAGCACAGCAACAGCAGCACAACAGCACAGCAGCAGCACAGCAGCAGCGGCAGCACAGCAGCAGCAGCAGCAGCAGCAGCAGCACAGCAGCAGCAGCACAGCACCAGCAGCACAGCAGCAGGACAGCAGCAGCAGCACAGCCACAGCAGCAGAACAACAGCAGCAGCAGCACAGCAGCAGCAGCAGCAGCACAGCAGCAGCAGCGGCACAGCAGCAGCAGCACAGCAGCAGCAGCACAGCAGCAGCAGCACAGCAGCACAGCAGCAGCAGCTGCAGCACAGCAGCAGCAGCAGCACAGCAGCTGCAGCAGCAGCGCAGCACAGCAGCAGCAGCACAGCAGCAGTAGCACAGCAGCAGCAGCACAGCAGCAGTAGCACAGCAGCAGCAGCATCACAGCAGCAGCAGCAGCAGCAGCAGCAGCAGCAGCAGCAGCAGCAGCAGCAGCAGCAGCAGCACAACAGCAACATCACAGCAGCAGCACAATAGCAGCAGCAGAGCAGCAGCACAGCAGCAGCAGCAGCATAACAGCAGCAGCAGCAGCACAACAACAGCAGCAGCAGCACAGCAGCAGCAGCACAGCAGCAGCAGCGGGAGCAGCACAGCAGCAGCACAGCAGCAGCAGCAGCAGCACAGCAACAGCACAGCAGCAGCAGCACAGCAACAGAGCAGCACAGCAGCAGCAGCACAGCAGCAGCACAGCAGCAGCAGCAGCACAGCAGCAGCAGCACAGCAGCAGCAGCACAGCAGCAGCAGCACAACAACAGCAGCAGCAACAGCAGCAGCAGAACAGCAGCACAGCAGCACAGCAGCAGCAGCAGCACTGCAGCAGCTCAGCAGCAGCACAGCAGCAGGAGCACAGCAGCAGAAGCAGCGCAGCAGCAGCGCAGCACAGCAGCAGCAGCACAGCAGCAGCAGCAGCACAGCAGCGGCATCGGCGGCAGCAGTGGCGGAAGCAGCGGCGGCGGCAGCGGAGGCGGCAGCAGCAGCGGCGGCAGCGGCAGGCGGCAGCGGCGGCGGCGGCGGCAGCAGCAGCAGCACAGCAGCAGCAGCACAGCAGCAGCAGCACAGCAGTAGCAGCACTAGCAGCAGCAGCAGCGGCAGCACAGCAGCAGCAGCACAGAAGCAGCACAGCAGCAGCAGCAGCAGCAGCATTACAGGAGCAGCAGCACAGCAGCAGCCGCACAGCAGCAGCAGTACAGCAGCAGCAGCAGCAGCAAAGCAGCAGCACAGCAGCAGAAGCAGCAGCAGCACAGCAGCAGCAGCACAGCAGCACATCACAGCAGCACAGCGGCAGCAGCAGGAGCACAGCAGTAGCAGCAGAGCAGCAGCAGCAGCACAGCAGCAGCACAGAAGCAGCAGCACAGCAGCCGCAGCAGCAGAACAGCAGCAACAGCAGCACAGCAGCAGCAGCACAGCAGCAGCAGCACAGCAGCAGCACAGCAGGAGCACCAGCACAGCAGCAGCACAGCAGCACAACAGGAGCAGTACAGCAGCACAGCAACAGCAGCACAACAGCACAGCAGCAGCAACAGCAGCATCAGCAGCACAGCATCCGTAGCAGCAGCAGCAGCACAGTAGCAGCAGCAGCAGCACAGCAGCGGCAGCACAGCAGCAGCAGCAGCACAGCAGCAGCAGAGCAGCAGCAGCACAGCAGCACAGCAGCAGCAGCACAGCAGCAGCACAGCAGCAGCAGCAGCAGCAGCACAGCCACAGCAGCAGAACAGCAGCAGCAGCAGCAGCAGCACAGCAGCAGCAGCACAGCAGCAGCACAGTAGCAGCACAGCAGCAGCAGCAGCACAGCAGCAGCACAGCAGCAGCAGCACAGCAGCAGCAGCGGGAGCAGCACAGCAGCAGCACAGCAGCAGCACAGCACAGCAGCAGCAGCAGCAGCAGCAGCAGCACAGCAGCAGCAGCAGCACAGCAACAGCAGCACAGCAGCAGCAGCAGCAGCACAACAGCAGCAGCAGCACAACAGCAGCAGCAGCAGCAGCAGCAACAGCAGCAGCAGCAGCAGCAGAAACAGCAGCAGCAGCACAACAGCAGCAGCAGCACAGCAGCAGCAGCACAGCAGCAGCAGCACAGCAGCAGCAGCACATCAGCACATCACAGCAGCACAGCAGCAGCAGCAGCACAGCAGCAGCGCAGCACAGCAGCAGCACAGCAGCGGCAGCAGTGGCGGGAGCAGCGGCGGCGGCGGCAGCAGCGGCAGCAGCGGCGGCGGCGGCAGCGGCAGCGGCGGCGGCGGCAGCAGCACAGCAGCAGCACTAGCAGCAGCAGCAGCACAGCAGCAGCAGCAACACAGCAGCAGCAGCACATCACAGCAGCACAGCAGCAGCAGCAGCAGCACAGCAGTAGCAGCAGCAGCACAGCAGCAGCAGCACAACAGGAGCAGCAGCACAACAACAGCAGCTGCAGCAGCATAGCAGCAGCACAGCAGCAGCAGCAGCAACAGCAGCAGCAGCAGCAGCACAGCAGCATAGCAGCAGCACAGCAGGAGCACCAGCACAGCAGCAGCACAGCAGCACAGCAGCAGCAGTAATGCAGCACAGCAACAGCAGCACAACAGCACTGCAGCAGCAGAGCAGCAGCAGCACAGCAGCAGCACAGCAGCAGCAGCACAGCAGCATCAGCAGCACAGCAGCCGTAGCAGCAGCAGCAGCAGCACAGCAGCAGCAGCAGCAGCACAGCAGCAGCAGCACAGCAGCGGCAGCACAGCAGCAGCAGCACAGCAGCAGTAGCACAGCAGCAGCAGCAGCACAGCAGCAGTAGCACAGCAGCAGCAGCACAGCAGCAGCAGCAGCAGCACAACAGCAACATCACAGCAGCAGCAGCACAGCAGCAGCACAATAGCAGCAGCAGAGCAGCAGCACAGCAGCACAGCAGCAGCATAACAGCAGCAGCAGCACAACAACAGCAGCAGCAGCACAGCAGCAGCAGCACAGCAGCAGCAGCGGGAGCAGCACAGCAGCAGCACAGCAGCAGCACAGCAGCAGCAGCAGCAGCACAGCAACAGCACAGCAGCAGCAGCACAGCAGCAGCACAGCAGCAGCAGCAGCAGCACAGCAGCAGCACAGCAGCAGCAGCAGCACAACAGCAGCAGCAGCACAGCAGCAGCAGCAGCACAACAGCAGCAGCAGCAACAGCAGCAGCAGAACAGCAGCACAGCAGCAGCAGCAGCACTGCAGCAGCACAGCAGCAGCAGCACAGCAGCAGCAGCAGCACAGCAGCAGGAGCAGCACAGGAGCAGCAGCAACACAGCAGCAGCAGCACATCACAGCAGCACAGCAGCAGCAGCAGCAGCAGCAGCACAGCAGCAGCACAGCAGCACAGCAGCACAGCAGCAGCAGCACAGCAGCAGCAGCACAGCAGCAGAAGCAGCGCAGCAGCAGCGCAGCGCAGCAGCAGCAGCACAGCAGCAGCAGCAGCACAGCAGCGGCATCGGCGGCAGCAGTGGCGGGAGCAGCGGCGGCGGCAGCGGAGGCGGCAGCAGCAGCGGCGGCAGCGGCAGGCGGCAGCGGCGGCGGCGGCGGCAGCAGCAGCAGCACAGCAGCAGCAGCACAGCAGCAGCACAGCAGTAGCAGCACAGCAGCAGCACTAGCAGCAGCAGCAGCGGCAGCACAGCAGCAACAGCACAGAAGCAGCACAGCAGCAGCAGCATTACAGCAGCAGCAGCACAGCAGCAGCCGCACAGCAGCAGCAGTACAGCAGCAGCAGCAGCAAAGCAGCAGCACAGCACAGCAGCAGAAGCAGCAGCAGCACAGCAGCAGCAGCACAGCAGCACATCACAGCAGCACAGCGGCAGCAGCAGGAGCACAGCAGTAGCAGCACAGCAGCAGCAGCAGCACAGCAGCAGCACAGAAGCAGCAGCACAGCAGCCGCAGGAGCAGAACAGCAGCAACAGCAGCACAGCAGCAGCAGCACAGCAGCAGCGCAGCACAGCAGCAGCAGCACAGCAGCAGCAGCGGCAGCAGTGGCGGCAGCAGCGGCGGCGGCGGCGGCAGCAGCAGCAGCACAGCAGCAGCACAGCAGGAGCACCAGCACAGCAGCAGCACAGCAGCACAGCAGGAGCAGTACAGCAGCACAGCAACAGCAGCACAACAGCACAGCAGCAGCAGCAGCAGCATCAGCAGCACAGCATCCGTAGCAGCAGCAGCAGCACAGTAGCAGCAGCAGCAGCACAGCAGCAGCAGCAGCACAGCAGCAGCCGCACAGCAGCAGCAGAGCAGCAGCAGCACAGCACCAGCAGCACAGCAGCAGCAGCAGCACAGCCACAGCAGCAGAACAGCAGCAGCAGCACAGCAGCAGCACAGCAGCAGCACAGCAGCAGCAGCAGCATAGCAGCAGCCAGCAGCAGCATCACAGCAGCATCACAGCAGCAGCACAACAGCAGCAGCAGCACAGCAGCAGCAGCATAACAGCAGCAGCAGAACAAAAAGAGTAGCAGCAGAGCAGCAGCAGCACAGCAGCAGCAGCACAGCAGCAGCACAGCAGCAGCAGCACAGCAGCAGCAGCGGGAGCAGCACAGCAGCAGCACAGCAGCAGCAGCAGCACAGCACAGCAGCAGCAGCACAGCAGCAGCACAGCAGCAGCAGCAGCACAGCAACAGCAGCACAGCAGCAGCGCAGCACAGCAGCAGCAGCACAGCAGCAGCAGCGGCAGCAGTGGCGGCAGCAGCGGCGGCGGCGGCGGCAGCAGCAGCAGCACAGCAGCAGCACAGCAGGAGCACCAGCACAGCAGCAGCACAGCAGCACAGCAGGAGCAGTACAGCAGCACAGCAACAGCAGCACAACAGCACAGCAGCAGCAGCAGCAGCATCAGCAGCACAGCATCCGTAGCAGCAGCAGCAGCACAGTAGCAGCAGCAGCAGCACAGCAGCAGCAGAGCAGCAGCAGCACAGCACCAGCAGCACAGCAGCAGCAGCAGCACAGCCACAGCAGCAGAACAGCAGCAGCAGCACAGCAGCAGCACAGCAGCAGCACAGCAGCAGCAGCAGCATAGCAGCAGCCAGCAGCAGCATCACAGCAGCATCACAGCAGCAGCACAACAGCAGCAGCAGCACAGCAGCAGCAGCATAACAGCAGCAGCAGAACAAAAAGAGTAGCAGCAGAGCAGCAGCAGCACAGCAGCAGCAGCACAGCAGCAGCACAGCAGCAGCAGCACAGCAGCAGCAGCGGGAGCAGCAGCAGCGGGAGCAGCACAGCAGCAGCACAGCAGCAGCAGCAGCACAGCACAGCAGCAGCAGCACAGCAGCAGCAGCAGCACAGCAACAGCAGCACAGCAGCAGCAGCAGCAGCAGCAGCAGCAGAAACAGCAGCAGCAGCACAACAGCAGCAGCAGCACAGCAGCAGCAGCACAGCAGCAGCAGCACAGCAGCAGCAGCACAGCAGCAGCAGCAGATCAGCACATCACAGCAGCACAGCAGCAGCAGCAGCACAGCAGCAGCGCAGCACAGCAGCAGCAGCACAGCAGCAGCACAGCAGCGGCAGCAGTGGCGGGAGCAGCGGCGGCGGCGGCAGCAGCGGCAGCAGCGGCAGCGGCGGCAGCGGCAGCGGCGGCGGCGGCAGCAGCAGCAGCACAGCAGCAGCACTAGCAGCAGCAGCAGCACAGCAGCAGCAGCACAGCAGCAGCAGCAACACAGCAGCAGCAGCACATCACAGCAGCACAGCAGCAGCACAGCAGTAGCAGCACAGCAGCAGCATAGCAGCAGCAGCAGAGCAGCAGCAGCAGCACAACAGCAGCAGCAGCACAACAACAGCAGCTGCAGCAGCACAGCAGCAGCACAGCAGCAGCAGCAGCAACAGCAGCAGCAGCAGCACAGCAGCATAGCAGCAGCACAGCAGGAGCACCAGCACAGCAGCAGCACAGCAGCACAGCAGCAGCAGTAATGCAGCACAGCAACAGCAGCACAACAGCACAGCAGCAGCAGAGCAGCAGCAGCACAGCAGCAGCACAGCAGCAGCAGCACAGCAGCATCAGCAGCACAGCAGCCGTAGCAGCAGCAGCAGCAGCACAGTAGCAGCAGCAGCAGCACAGCAGCAGCAGCAGCACAGCAGCGGCAGCACAGCAGCAGCAGCACAGCAGCAGCAGCACAGCAGCAGCAGAGCAGCAGCAGCACAGCAGCAGCAGCAGCACAGCACCAGCAGCACAGCAGCAGCACAGCAGCAGCAGCACAGCAGCAGAACAGCAGCAGCAGCAGCACAGCAGCAGCAGCACAGCAGCGGCACAGCAGCAGCAGCTGCAGCACAGCAGCAGCAGTACAGCAGCTGCAGCAGCAGCGCAGCACAGCAGCAGCGCAGCACAGCAGCAGCAGCAGCACAGCAGCAGCAGCACAGCAGCAGCAGCACAGCAGCAGTAGCACAGCAGCAGCAGCAGCAGCAACACAGCAGCAGTAGCACAGCAGCAGCAGCATAGCAGCAGCACAGCAGCAGCATCACAGCAGCATCAGAGCAGCAGCACAACAGCAGCAGCAGCACAGCAGCACAGCAGCAGCAGCATAACAGCAGCAGCAGAACAAAAAGAGTAGCAGCACAGCAGCAGCAGCACAGCAGCAGCAGCAGCACATCAGCAGCACAGCAGCAGCAGCAGCACATCAGCAGCACAGCAGCAGCAGCAGGAGCAGCACAGCAGCAGCAGCACAGCAGCAGCAGCAGCACAACAGCAGCAGCAGAAGCAGCAGCACAAGAACAACAACAACAATAACAACAACAACAACAGCAAGAGCAGCACAGCAGCAGCAAAGCAGCAGCAGCAGCACAGCAGCAGCAGCACAGCAGCAGCAGCACAGCAGCAGCACAGCAGCAGCACATCAGCACAGCAACAGCAGCACAGCAGCAGCAGCACAGCAGCAGCAGCACAGCAGCAGCAGCAGCAGCAGCACAGCAGCAGCAGCACAGCAGCAGCACAGCAGCAGCAGCACAGCAGCAGCACAGCAGCAGCAGCAGCAGCACAGCAGCAGCAGCTGCAGCACAGCAGCAGCAGTACAGCAGCTGCAGCAGCAGCGCAGCACAGCAGCAGCGCAGCACAACAGCAGCAGCACAGCAGCAGCAGCACAGCAGCAGTAGCACAGCAGTAGCAGCAACACAGCAGCAGTAGCACAGCAGCAGCAGCATAGCAGCAGCACAGCAGCAGCATCACAGCAGCATCACAGCAGCAGCACAACAGCAGCAGCAGCACAGCAGCACAGCAGCAGCAGCACAGCAGCAGCACCAGCACAGCAGCAGCAGTACAGCAGCACAGCAACAGCAGCACAACAGCACAGCAGCAACAGAGCAGCAGCAGCACAGCAGCAGCACAGCAGCAGCAGCACAGCAGCATCGGCAGCACAGCAGCCGTAGCAGCAGCAGCAGCAGCAGCACAGTAGCAGCAGCAGCAGCACAGCAGCACAGGAGCGGCAGCACAGCAGCAGCAGCACAGCAGCAGCAGCAGCACAGCAGCAGCACAGCAGCAGCTGCAGCACAGCAGCAGCAGTACAGCAGCTGCAGCAGCAGCGCAGCACAGCAGAAGCGCAGCACAGCAGCAGCACAGCAGCGGCAGCACAGCAGCAGTAGCACAGCAGCAGCAGCAACACAGCAGCAGTAGCACAGCAGCAGCAGCATAGCAGCAGCAGCAACACAGCAGCAGTAGCACAGCAGCAGCAGCATAGCAGCAGCACAGCAGCAGCATCACAGCAGCATCACAGCAGCAGCACAACAGCAGCAGCAGCAGCACAGCAGCACAGCAGCAGTAGCACAGCAGCAGCAGCACAGCAGGAGCACCAGCACAGCAGCAGCACAGCAGCAGCAGTACAGCAGCACAGCAACAGCAGCACAACAGCACCGCAGCAGCAGAGCAGCAGCAGCACAGCAGCAGCACAGCAGCAGCAGCACAGCAGCATCAGCAGCACAGCAGCCGTAGCAGCAGCAGCAGCAGCAGCACAGTAGCAGCAGCAGCAGCACAGCAGCGGCAGCACAGCAGCAGCAGCACAGCAGCAGCAGCACAGCAGCAGCAGCAGAGCAGCAGCAGCACAGCAGCAGCAGCAGCACAGCACCAGCAGCACAGCAGCAGCACAGCAGCAGCAGCACAGCCACAGCAGCAGAACAGCAGCAGCACAGCAGCAGCACAGCAGCAGCACAGCAGCAGCACAGCAGCAGCAGCTGCAGCACAGCAGCAGCAGTACAGCAGCTGCAGCAGCAGCGCAGCACAGCAGCAGCAGAAGCTGCACAGCAGCAGCAGCACAGCAGCAGCAGCACAGCAGCAGTAGCACAGCAGCAGCAGCAACACAGCAGCAATAGCACAGCAGCAGCAGCATAGCAGCAGCACAGCAGCAGCATCACAGCAGCAGCACAGCAGCAGCACATCAGCAGCAGCAGCACAGCAGCAGCAGCATAACAGCAGCAGCAGAACAAAAGGAGTAGCAGCAGAGCACTAGCAGCACAGCAGCAGCACAGCAGCAGCAGCAGCACAGCAGCAGCAGCGGGAGCAGCAGCAGCACAGCAGCAGCAGCACAGCAGCAGCAGCACAGCAGCAGCAGCACAGCAGCAGCAGCAGCAGCAGCAGCAGCACAGCAACAGCAGCACAGAAGCAGCAGCACAGCAACAGAGCAGCACAGCAGCAGCAGCACAACAGCAGCAGCAGCACAACAGCAGCAGCACAGCAGCAGCAGCAGCACAGCAGCAGCAGCAGCACAGCAGCAGCAGCAGCACAGCAGCAGCAGCAGCACAGCAGCAGCAGCACAGCAGCAGCAGCACAGCAGCAGCAGCAGCACAACAGCAGCAGCAGCAGCAACAGCAGCAGCAGCAGCAGCAGAAACAGCAACAGCAGCAACAGCAGCAGCAGCAGCACAGCAGGAGCAGCACAGCAGCAGCACAGCAGCAGCAGCGCAGCAGCAGCACAGCAGCAGCAGAACAGCAGCAGCAGAAGCACAGCAGCAGCAGCACAGCAGCAGCAACAGCACAGCAGCAGCAGCACAGCAGCAGCAGCACAGCAGCAGCAGCACAGCAGCAGGAGCAATACAGCAGCAGCAGCAGCACATCAGCACATCACAGCAGCACAGCAGCACAGCAGCAGCAGCAGCACAGCAGCAGCGCAGCACAGCAGCAGCAGCAGCAGCACAGCAGCAGCACAGCAGCGGCAGCGGCGGCAGCAGTGGCGGGAGCAGCGGCGGCGGCGGCGGCAGCGGCAGCGGCGGCGGCGGCAGCAGCAGCAGCACAGCAGCAGCAGCACAGCAGCAGCACTAGCAGCAGCAGCACAGCAGCAGCAGCACAGCAGCAGCAGCACAAGAGCAGCAGCAACACAGCAGCAGCAGCACATCACAGCAGCACAGCTGCAGCAGCGGCGGCGGCGGCAGCGGCAGCGGCGGCGGCGGCAGCAGCAGCAGCACAGCAGCAGCAGCACAGCAGCAGCACTAGCAGCAGCAGCAGCACAGCAGCAGCAGCACAGCAGCAGCAGCACAGCAGCAGCAGCACAGGAGCAGCACCAACACAGCAGCAGCTGCAGCAGCACAACAGCACCAGCACGGCAGCAGCACAGCAGCAGCAGCAGGAGCAGCACAGGAGCAGCACAGCAGCAGCAGCACAACAGCAGCAGCAGCAGAAGCAGCAGCACAACAACAAAAACAACAGCAACAACAACAACAACAGTAGGAGCAGCACAGCAGCAGCAAAGTAGCAGGAGCAGCACAGCAGCAGCACAGCAGCGGCAGCAGCTCAGCAGCAGCAGCACAGAAGCAGCAGCCGCAGCACAGCAGCAGCACAGCAGCACAGCAGCAGCAACACAGCAGCAGCACAGCAGAAGCAGCTCAGCAGCAGCAGCACAGCAGCAGCAGCAGCAGCAGCACAGCAGCAGCAGCACAACAACAGCAGCAGCAGCTGCACAGCAGCACAGCAGCAGCAGCGGCTCAACAACAACAACAGCAGCAGCAGCAGCAGCAATGCAGTAGCAGCAGCACAGCAGCAGCAGCAGCACAGCAGCAGCAGCACAGCAGCAGCAGCAGCACAACAGCACAGCTGCAGCAGCAGCAGCACAACAGCAGCAGTACAGCAACAGCAGCTCAGCAGCAGCATCACAGCAGCAGCAGCACACAGCAGCAGCAGCACAGCAGCAGCAGCACAGCAGTATCAGCAGCACAGCAGCAGCAGCAGCAGTACAGCAGCAGCAGCTCAGCAGCATCAGCACAGCAGCAGCAGCACATCAGCAGCACAGCAGCAGCAGCACATCAGCAGCACAGCAGCAGCAGCAGCAGGAGCAGCACAGCAGCAGCAGCAGCAGCACAGCAGCAGCAGCAGCAGCAGCACAACAGCAGCAGCAGAAGCAGCAGCACAAGAACAACAACAACAATAACAACAACAACAACAGCAAGAGCAGCACAGCAGGACAGCAGCAGCAAAGCAGCAGCACAGCAGCAGCAGCACAGCAGCAGCACAGCAGCAGCACATCAGCACAACAGCAGCAGCACAGCAGCAGCAGCAGCTCAGCAGCAGCAGCAACACAGCAGCAGCAGCCGCAGCACAGCAGCTGCAGCAGCACAGCAGCAGCACGGCAGCAGCAGCACAGCAGCACAGCAGCAGCAGCAGCACAGCAGCACAGCAGCAGCACAGCAGCAGCAGCACAGCAGCAGCAGCGGCTCAAGAACAACAACAGCAGCAGCGGCACAGCCGCAGCACAGCAGCACAGCAGCAGCACAACAGCAGCAGCACAGCAGCAGCAGCTCAGCAGCATCAGCAGCACAGCAGCACAGCAGCAGCAGCACAGCAGCAGCAGCAGCAGCAGCACAGCAGCAGCACAGTAGCAGGAGCAGCAGCAGCAGCACAACAACAACAACAACAACAACAACAACAACAACAACAACAACAACAACAACAACAACAACAACAACAACAACAACAACAACACAGCAGCAGCAACAGCAGCACAGCAGCAGCAGCACAGCAGCAGCAGCAGCAGCGCAGCAGCACAGCAGCAGCACAGCAGCAGCAGCCCAGCAGCAGCAGCACAGCAGCAGCAGCATCACAGCAGCAGCAGCACAACAGCAGCAGCGCAGCAGCAGCAACACAGCAGCAGCAGCAGCGCAGCAGCAGCAGCGCAGCAGCAGTACAGCACAGCAGCAGCAGCAGCACAGCAGCAGCACAGCAGCAGCACAACAGCACAGCAGCAGCACAGCAGCAGCACAGCAGCACAGCAGCTGCACAGCAGTAGCACAGCAGCAGCAGCGCAGCAGCAGCAGCAGCCGCACAGCAGCAGCAGCACAGCAGCAGCAGCAAAAGCACAGCAGCAGCAGCAGCACAGCAGCAGCAGCAGCACAGCAGCACATCACAGCAGCACAGCAGCAGCAGCAGCAGCAGCAGCAGCAGCAGGAGCACAGCAGTAGCAGCACAGCAGCAGCAGCACAGCAGCAGCACAGAACCAGCAGCACAGCAGCCGCAGCAGCACAGCAGGAGCACAGCAGCAACAGCAGCACAGCAGCAGCAGCAGCACAGCAGGAGCAGCAGCACAGTGGCAGAGCCGGCGGCGGCGGCAGCAGCAGCAGGAGCAGCACAGCAGCAGCAGCACAGCAGCAGCAGCACAGCAGCAGCACAGCAGCAGCACCACAGCAGCAGCACCACCACAGCAGCAGCAGTACAGCAGCACAGCAACAGCAGCACAACAGCACAGCAGCAGCACAGCAGCAGCAGCACAGCAGCCGCAGCAGCAGCAGCACAGTAGCAGCAGCACAGCAGCAGCAGCAGCACAGCAGCGGCAGCACAGCAGCAGCAGCACAGCAGCAGCAGCAGCAGCAGCAGCACAGGAGCAGCAGCACAGCAGCAGCAGCACAGCAGCAGCAGCACAGCAGTAGGACAGCAGCAGCAGCAGCACAGCCACAGCAGCAGAACAACAGCAGCAGCAGCACAGAAGCAGCAGCAGCAAAGCAGCACAGCTGCAGCAGCAGCAGCACAACAGCAGCAGTACAGCAACAGCAGCTCAGCAGCAGCATCACAGCAGCAGCAGCACACAGCAGCAGCAGCACAGCAGCAGCAGCAGCACAGCAGCAGCAGCACAGCAGCAGCAGCAGCACATCAGCAGCACAGCAGCAGCAGCAGCACATCAGCAGCACAGCAGCAGCAGCAGGAGCAGCACAGCAGCAGCAGCACAGCAGCAGCAGCAGCACAACAGCAGCAGCAGAAGCAGCAGCACAAGAACAACAACAACAATAACAACAACAACAACAGCAAGAGCAGCACAGCAGCAGCAAAGCAGCAGCAGCAGCACAGCAGCAGCAGCACAGCAGCAGCAGCACAGCAGCAGCACAGCAGCAGCACATCAGCACAGCAACAGCAGCACAGCAGCAGCAGCACAGCAGCAGCAGCACAGCAGCAGCAGAGCAGCAGCAGCACAGCAGCAGCACAGCACCAGCAGCACAGCAGCAGCACAGCAGCAGCAGCAGCACAGCTACAGCAGCAGAACAGCAGCAGCAGCAGCAGCACAGCAGCAGCAGCACAGCAGCAGCACAGCAGCAGCAGCACAGCAGCAGCACAGCAGCAGCAGCAGCAGCACAGCAGCAGCAGCTGCAGCACAGCAGCAGCAGTACAGCAGCTGCAGCAGCAGCGCAGCACAGCAGCAGCGCAGCACAACAGCAGCAGCACAGCAGCAGTAGCACAGCAGTAGCAGCAACACAGCAGCAGTAGCACAGCAGCAGCAGCATAGCAGCAGCACAGCAGCAGCATCACAGCAGCATCACAGCAGCAGCACAACAGCAGCAGCAGCACAGCAGCACAGCAGCAGCAGCACAGCAGCAGCACCAGCACAGCAGCAGCAGTACAGCAGCACAGCAACAGCAGCACAACAGCACAGCAGCAGCAGAGCAGCAGCAGCACAGCAGCAGCACAGCAGCAGCAGCACAGCAGCATCGGCAGCACAGCAGCCGTAGCAGCAGCAGCAGCAGCAGCAGCACAGTAGCAGCAGCAGCAGCACAGCAGCACAGGAGCGGCAGCACAGCAGCAGCAGCACAGCAGCAGCAGCAGCACAGCAGCAGCACAGCAGCAGCTGCAGCACAGCAGCAGCAGTACAGCAGCTGCAGCAGCAGCGCAGCACAGCAGCAGCGCAGCACAGCAGCAGCACAGCAGCGGCAGCACAGCAGCAGTAGCACAGCAGCAGCAGCAACACAGCAGCAGTAGCACAGCAGCAGCAGCATAGCAGCAGCAGCAACACAGCAGCAGTAGCACAGCAGCAGCAGCATAGCAGCAGCACAGCAGCAGCATCACAGCAGCATCACAGCAGCAGCACAACAGCAGCAGCAGCAGCACAGCAGCACAGCAGCAGCAGCACAGCAGCAGCAGCACAGCAGGAGCACCAGCACAGCAGCAGCACAGCAGCAGCAGTACAGCAGCACAGCAACAGCAGCACAACAGCACCGCAGCAGCAGAGCAGCAGCAGCACAGCAGCAGCACAGCAGCAGCAGCACAGCAGCATCAGCAGCACAGCAGCCGTAGCAGCAGCAGCAGCAGCAGCACAGTAGCAGCAGCAGCAGCACAGCAGCGGCAGCACAGCAGCAGCAGCACAGCAGCAGCAGCACAGCAGCAGCAGCAGAGCAGCAGCAGCACAGCAGCAGCAGCAGCACAGCACCAGCAGCACAGCAGCAGCACAGCAGCAGCAGCACAGCCACAGCAGCAGAACAGCAGCAGCACAGCAGCAGCACAGCAGCAGCACAGCAGCAGCACAGCAGCAGCAGCTGCAGCACAGCAGCAGCAGTACAGCAGCTGCAGCAGCAGCGCAGCACAGCAGCAGCAGAAGCTGCACAGCAGCAGCAGCACAGCAGCAGCAGCACAGCAGCAGTAGCACAGCAGCAGCAGCAACACAGCAGCAATAGCACAGCAGCAGCAGCATAGCAGCAGCACAGCAGCAGCATCACAGCAGCAGCACAGCAGCAGCACATCAGCAGCAGCAGCACAGCAGCAGCAGCATAACAGCAGCAGCAGAACAAAAGGAGTAGCAGCAGAGCAGCAGCAGCACAGCAGCAGCACAGCAGCAGCAGCAGCACAGCAGCAGCAGCGGGAGCAGCAGCAGCACAGCAGCAGCAGCACAGCAGCAGCAGCACAGCAGCAGCAGCACAGCAGCAGCAGCAGCAGCACAGCAACAGCAGCACAGAAGCAGCAGCACAGCAACAGAGCAGCACAGCAGCAGCAGCACAACAGCAGCAGCAGCACAACAGCAGCAGCACAGCAGCAGCAGCAGCACAGCAGCAGCAGCAGCACAGCAGCAGCAGCAGCACAGCAGCAGCAGCAGCACAGCAGCAGCAGCAGCACAGCAGCAGCAGCACAGCAGCAGCAGCAGCACAACAGCAGCAGCAGCAGCAACAGCAGCAGCAGCAGCAGCAGAAACAGCAACAGCAGCAACAGCAGCAGCAGCAGCACAGCAGGAGCAGCACAGCAGCAGCACAGCAGCAGCAGCGCAGCAGCAGCACAGCAGCAGCAGAACAGCAGCAGCAGAAGCACAGCAGCAGCAGCACAGCAGCAGCAACAGCACAGCAGCAGCAGCACAGCAGCAGCAGCACAGCAGCAGCAGCACAGCAGCAGGAGCAATACAGCAGCAGCAGCAGCACATCAGCACATCACAGCAGCACAGCAGCACAGCAGCAGCAGCAGCACAGCAGCAGCGCAGCACAGCAGCAGCAGCAGCAGCACAGCAGCAGCACAGCAGCGGCAGCGGCGGCAGCAGTGGCGGGAGCAGCGGCGGCGGCGGCGGCAGCGGCAGCGGCGGCGGCGGCAGCAGCAGCAGCACAGCAGCAGCAGCACAGCAGCAGCACTAGCAGCAGCAGCACAGCAGCAGCAGCACAGCAGCAGCAGCACAAGAGCAGCAGCAACACAGCAGCAGCAGCACATCACAGCAGCACAGCTGCAGCAGCGGCGGCGGCGGCGGCGGCAGCAGCAGCAGCACAGCAGCAGCAGCACAGCAGCAGCACTAGCAGCAGCAGCACAGCAGCAGCAGCACAGGAGCAGCACCAACACAGCAGCAGCTGCAGCAGCACAACAGCACCAGCACGGCAGCAGCACAGCAGCAGCAGCAGGAGCAGCACAGGAGCAGCACAGCAGCAGCAGCACAACAGCAGCAGCAGCAGAAGCAGCAGCACAACAACAAAAACAACAGCAACAACAACAACAACAGTAGGAGCAGCACAGCAGCAGCAAAGTAGCAGGAGCAGCACAGCAGCAGCACAGCAGCGGCAGCAGCTCAGCAGCAGCAGCACAGCAGCAGCAGCCGCAGCACAGCAGCAGCACAGCAGCACAGCAGCAGCAACACAGCAGCAGCACAGCAGAAGCAGCTCAGCAGCAGCAGCACAGCAGCAGCAGCAGCACAGCAGCAGCAGCACAACAACAGCAGCAGCAGCTGCACAGCAGCACAGCAGCAGCAGCGGCTCAACAACAACAACAGCAGCAGCAGCAGCAGCAATGCAGTAGCAGCAGCACAGCAGCAGCAGCAGCAGCACAGCAGCAGCAGCACAGCAGCAGCAGCAGCAGCACAACAGCACAGCTGCAGCAGCAGCAGCACAACAGCAGCAGTACAGCAACAGCAGCTCAGCAGCAGCATCACAGCAGCAGCAGCACACAGCAGCAGCAGCACAGCAGCAGCAGCACAGCAGTATCAGCAGCACAGCAGCAGCAGCAGCAGCAGTACAGCAGCAGCAGCTCAGCAGCATCAGCACAGCAGCAGCAGCACATCAGCAGCACAGCAGCAGCAGCACATCAGCAGCACAGCAGCAGCAGCAGCAGGAGCAGCACAGCAGCAGCAGCAGCAGCACAGCAGCAGCAGCAGCAGCAGCACAACAGCAGCAGCAGAAGCAGCAGCACAAGAACAACAACAACAATAACAACAACAACAACAGCAAGAGCAGCACAGCAGGACAGCAGCAGCAAAGCAGCAGCACAGCAGCAGCAGCACAGCAGCAGCACAGCAGCAGCACATCAGCACAACAGCAGCAGCACAGCAGCAGCAGCAGCTCAGCAGCAGCAGCAACACAGCAGCAGCAGCCGCAGCACAGCAGCTGCAGCAGCACAGCAGCAGCACGGCAGCAGCAGCACAGCAGCACAGCAGCAGCACAGCAGCAGCACAGCAGCACAGCAGCAGCACAGCAGCAGCAGCACAGCAGCAGCAGCGGCTCAAGAACAACAACAGCAGCAGCGGCACAGCCGCAGCACAGCAGCACAGCAGCAGCACAACAGCAGCAGCACAGCAGCAGCAGCTCAGCAGCATCAGCAGCACAGCAGCACAGCAGCAGCAGCACAGCAGCAGCAGCAGCAGCAGCACAGCAGCAGCACAGTAGCAGGAGCAGCAGCAGCAGCACAACAACAACAACAACAACAACAACAACAACAACAACAACAACAACAACAACAACAACAACAACAACAACAACAACAACACAGCAGCAGCAACAGCAGCAGCAGCACAGCAGCAGCAGCAGCAGCGCAGCAGCACAGCAGCAGCACAGCAGCAGCAGCCCAGCAGCAGCAGCACAGCAGCAGCAGCATCACAGCAGCAGCAGCACAACAGCAGCAGCGCAGCAGCAGCAACACAGCAGCAGCAGCAGCGCAGCAGCAGTACAGCACAGCAGCAGCAGCACAGCAGCAGCACAGCAGCAGCACAACAGCACAGCAGCAGCACAGCAGCAGCACAGCAGCACAGCAGCTGCACAGCAGTAGCACAGCAGCAGCAGCGCAGCAGCAGCAGCAGCCGCACAGCAGCAGCAGCACAGCAGCAGCAGCAAAAGCACAGCAGCAGCAGCAGCACAGCAGCAGCAGCAGCACAGCAGCACATCACAGCAGCACAGCAGCAGCAGCAGCAGCAGCAGCAGCAGCAGCAGGAGCACAGCAGTAGCAGCACAGCAGCAGCAGCACAGCAGCAGCACAGAACCAGCAGCACAGCAGCCGCAGCAGCACAGCAGGAGCACAGCAGCAACAGCAGCACAGCAGCAGCAGCAGCACAGCAGGAGCAGCAGCACAGTGGCAGAGCCGGCGGCGGCGGCAGCAGCAGCAGCAGCAGCACAGCAGCAGCAGCACAGCAGCAGCAGCACAGCAGCAGCACAGCAGCAGCACCACAGCAGCAGCACCACCACAGCAGCAGCAGTACAGCAGCACAGCAACAGCAGCACAACAGCACAGCAGCAGCACAGCAGCAGCAGCACAGCAGCCGCAGCAGCAGCAGCACAGTAGCAGCAGCACAGCAGCAGCAGCAGCACAGCAGCGGCAGCACAGCAGCAGCAGCACAGCAGCAGCAGCAGCAGCAGCAGCACAGGAGCAGCAGCACAGGAGCAGCAGCACAGCAGCAGCAGCACAGCACCAGCAGCACAGCAGTAGGACAGCAGCAGCAGCAGCACAGCCACAGCAGCAGAACAACAGCAGCAGCAGCACAGCAGCAGCATCACAGCAGCAGCAGCAGCACAGCAGCAGCAGCAGCAGCAGGAGCACAGCAGCAGCAGCAGCACAGCAGCAGCAGCAGCAGCAGCAGCAGCACAGCAGCACAGCTGCAGCAGCAGCAGCACAACAGCAGCAGCACAGCAGCAGCAGCTCAGCAGCAGCATCACAGCAGCAGCAGCAGCAGCACAGCAGCAGCAGCACAGCAGTAGCAGCAGCACAACAGCACAGCAGCAGCAGCACAGCAGCAGCGGCAGCAGTATCAGCACAGCAGCAGCAGCACAGCAGCAGCAGCAGCAGCAGCACAGCAGCAGGAGCAGCACAGCAGCAGCAGCAGCACAGCAGCAGCAGCACAGCAGCAGCACCACAGCAGCAGCAGCAGTACAGCAGCAGCAGCAGCAGCACAGCAGCAGCAGCACAGCAGCAGCATAGCAGCAGCAGCAGCACAGCAGCAGCAGCACAGCAGCAGCAGCAGGAGCAGCACAGCAGCAGCAGCACAACAGCAGCAGCAGCAGAAGCAGCAGCACAACAACAACAACAACAGCAGCAACAACAACAACAGCAGGAGCAGCACAGCAGCAGCAAAGCAGCAGGAGCAGCACAGCAGCAGCACAGCAGCGGCAGCAGCTCAGCAGCAGCACAGCAGCAGCAGCCGCAACACAGCAGCAGCAGCACAGCAGCAGCAGCACAGCAGCAGCAGCACAGCAGCAGCAGCACAGCAGCAGCGCAACAGCAGCAGCAGCAGCTGCACAGCAGCACAGCAGCAGTAGCGGCTCAACAACAACAACAGCAGCAGCACAGCAGCAGCATCACAGCAGCAGCAGCAGCAGCACAGCAGTAGCAGCAGCACAGCAGCAGCACAGCAGCAGCACAGCAGCAGCACAGCAGCAGCAGCAGCACAGCAGCACAGCTGCAGCAGCAGCAGCACAACAGCAGCAGTACAGCAACAGCAGCTCAGCAGCAGCATCACAGCAGCAGCAGCAGCACACAGCAGCAGCAGCACAGCAGCAGCAGCACAGCAGTATCAGCAGCACAGCAGCAGCAGCAGCAGCAGTACAGCAGCAGCAGCTCAGCAGCAGCAGCACAGCAGCAGCAGCAGCAGCAGCACATCAGCAGCAGCAGCAAATCAGCAGCACAGCAACAGCAGCAGGAGCAGCACAGGAGCAGCACAGCAGCAGCAGCACAGCAGCAGCAGCAGCAGCACAACAGCAGCAGCAGAAGCAGCAGCACAAGAACAACAACAACAATAACAACAACAACAGCAACAAGAGCAGCAAAGCAGCAGCAGCAGCACATCAGCACAACAGCAGCAGCACAGCAGCAGCAGCAGCTCAGCAGCAGCAGCACAGCAGCAGCAGCCGCAGCGCAGCAGCAGCAGCACAGCAGCAGCACAGCAGCAGCAGCACAGCAGCAGCAGCAGCACAGCAGCAGCAGCAGCAGCAGCAGCAGCACAGCAGCAGTAGCACAGCAGCAGCAGCAACACAGCAGCAGTAGCACAGCAGCAGTAGCATAGCAGCAGCACAGCAGCAGCATCACAGCAGCATCACAGCAGCAGCACAACAGCAGCAGCAGCACAGCAGCACAGCAGCAGCAGCACAGCAGCAGCAGCACAGCAGGAGCACCAGCACAGCAGCAGCACAGCAGCAGCAGTACAGCAGCACAGCAACAGCAGCACAACAGCACCGCAGCAGCAGAGCAGCAGCAGCACAGCAGCAGCACAGCAGCAGCAGCAGCAGCACAGCAGCATCAGCAGCACAGCAGCCGTAGCAGCAGCAGCAGCAGCACAGTAGCAGCAGCACAGCAGCGGCAGCACAGCAGCAGCAGAGCAGCAGCAGCACAGCAGCAGCAGCACCACAGCACCAGCAGCACAGCAGCAGCACAGCAGCAGCAGCAGCACAGCCACAGCAGCAGAACAGCAGCAGAACAGCAGCAGCAGCAGCACAGCAGCAGCAGCACAGCAGCAGCACAGCAGCAGCACAGCAGCAGCAGCTGCAGCACAGCAGCAGCAGTACAGCAGCTGCAGCAGCAGCGCAGCACAGCAGCAGCGCAGCACAGCAGCAGCAGAAGCTGCACAGCAGCAGCAGCACAGCAGCAGTAGCACAGCAGCAGCAACACAGCAGCAGTAGCACAGCAGCAGCAGCATAGCAGCAGCACAGCAGCAGCATCACAGCAGCTTCACAGCAGCAGCACATCAGCAGCAGCAGCACAGCAGCAGCAGCATAACAGCAGCAGCAGAACAAAAGGAGTAGCAGCAGAGCAGCAGCAGCACAGCAGCAGCACAGCAGCAGCAGCACAGCAGCAGCAGCGGGAGCAGCACAGCAGCAGCACAGCAGCAGCAGCAGCACAGCACAGCAGCACAAAAGCAGCAGCACAGCAACAGAGCAGCACAGCAGCAGCAGCACAACAGCAGCAGCACAGCAGCAGCAGCACAGCAGCAGCAGCAGCAGCACAGCAGCAGCAGCACAGCAGCAGCAGTAGCACAGCAGCAGCAGCAGCACAGCAGCAGCAGCAGCACAGCAGCAGCAGCAGCACAACAGCAGCAGCAGCAGCACAACAGCAGCAGCAGCAGCAACAGCAGCAGCAGCAGCAGCAGCAGAAACAGCAACAGCAGCAACAGCAGCAGCAGCAGCACAGCAGCAGCAGCACAGCAGCAGCAGCAGGAGCAGCACAGCAGCAGCAGCACAACAGCAGCAGCAGCAGAAGCAGCAGCACAACAACAACAACAGCAGCAACAACAACAACAGCAGGAGCAGCACAGCAGCAGCAAAGCAGCAGGAGCAGCACAGCAGCAGCACAGCAGCGGCAGCAGCTCAGCAGCAGCAGCACAGCAGCAGCAGCCGCAGCACAGCAGCAGCAGCACAGCAGCAGCAGCCGCAGCGCAGCAGCAGCAGCACAGCAGCAGCACAGCAGCAGCAGCACAGCAGCAGCAGCAGCACAGCAGCAGCAGCAGCAGCAGCAGCAGCACAGCAGCAGTAGCACAGCAGCAGCAGCAACACAGCAGCAGTAGCACAGCAGCAGTAGCATAGCAGCAGCACAGCAGCAGCATCACAGCAGCATCACAGCAGCAGCACAACAGCAGCAGCAGCACAGCAGCACAGCAGCAGCAGCACAGCAGCAGCAGCACAGCAGGAGCACCAGCACAGCAGCAGCACAGCAGCAGCAGTACAGCAGCACAGCAACAGCAGCACAACAGCACCGCAGCAGCAGAGCAGCAGCAGCACAGCAGCAGCACAGCAGCAGCAGCAGCAGCACAGCAGCATCAGCAGCACAGCAGCCGTAGCAGCAGCAGCAGCAGCACAGTAGCAGCAGCACAGCAGCGGCAGCACAGCAGCAGCAGAGCAGCAGCAGCACAGCAGCAGCAGCACCACAGCACCAGCAGCACAGCAGCAGCACAGCAGCAGCAGCAGCACAGCCACAGCAGCAGAACAGCAGCAGAACAGCAGCAGCAGCAGCACAGCAGCAGCAGCACAGCAGCAGCACAGCAGCAGCACAGCAGCAGCAGCTGCAGCACAGCAGCAGCAGTACAGCAGCTGCAGCAGCAGCGCAGCACAGCAGCAGCGCAGCACAGCAGCAGCAGAAGCTGCACAGCAGCAGCAGCACAGCAGCAGTAGCACAGCAGCAGCAACACAGCAGCAGTAGCACAGCAGCAGCAGCATAGCAGCAGCACAGCAGCAGCATCACAGCAGCTTCACAGCAGCAGCACATCAGCAGCAGCAGCACAGCAGCAGCAGCATAACAGCAGCAGCAGAACAAAAGGAGTAGCAGCAGAGCAGCAGCAGCACAGCAGCAGCACAGCAGCAGCAGCACAGCAGCAGCAGCGGGAGCAGCACAGCAGCAGCACAGCAGCAGCAGCAGCACAGCACAGCAGCACAAAAGCAGCAGCACAGCAACAGAGCAGCACAGCAGCAGCAGCACAACAGCAGCAGCACAGCAGCAGCAGCACAGCAGCAGCAGCAGCAGCACAGCAGCAGCAGCACAGCAGCAGCAGTAGCACAGCAGCAGCAGCAGCACAGCAGCAGCAGCAGCACAGCAGCAGCAGCAGCACAACAGCAGCAGCAGCAGCACAACAGCAGCAGCAGCAGCAACAGCAGCAGCAGCAGCAGCAGCAGAAACAGCAACAGCAGCAACAGCAGCAGCAGCAGCACAGCAGCAGCAGCACAGCAGCAGCAGCAGGAGCAGCACAGCAGCAGCAGCACAACAGCAGCAGCAGCAGAAGCAGCAGCACAACAACAACAACAGCAGCAACAACAACAACAGCAGGAGCAGCACAGCAGCAGCAAAGCAGCAGGAGCAGCACAGCAGCAGCACAGCAGCGGCAGCAGCTCAGCAGCAGCAGCACAGCAGCAGCAGCCGCAGCACAGCAGCAGCAGCACAGCAGCAGCAGCACAGCAGCAGCAGCACAGCAGCACAGCAGCAGCAGCACAGCAGCAGCGCAACAGCAGCAGCAGCAGCTGCACAGCAGCACAGCAGCAGCAGCGGCTCAACAACAACAACAGCAGCAGCACAGCAGCAGCATCACAGCAGCAGCAGGAGCACAGCAGTAGCAGCAGCACAGCAGCAGCAGCACAGCAGCAGCAGCAGCACAGCAGCACAGCAGCAGCAGCAGCAGCACAGCAGCACAGCTGCAGCAGCAGCAGCACAACAGCAGCAGTACAGCAACAGCAGCTCAGCAGCAGCATCACAGCAGCAGCAGCAGCAGCACACAGCAGCAGCAGCACAGCAGCAGCAGCAGCACAGCAGGAGCAGCACAGCAGTATCAGCAGCACAGCAGCAGCAGCACAGCAGCAGCAGCGCAGCAGCAGCAACACAGCAGCAGCAGCAGCGCAGCAGCAGTACAGCACAGCAGCAGCAGCACAGCAGCAGCACAGCAGCAGCACAACAGCACAGCAGCAGCACAGCAGCAGCACAGCAGCACAGCAGCTGCACAGCAGTAGCACAGCAGCAGCAGCGCAGCAGCAGCAGCAGCCGCACAGCAGCAGCACAGCAGCAGCAGCAAAAGCACAGCAGCAGCAGCAGCACAGCAGCAGCAGCAGCACAGCAGCACATCACAGCAGCACAGCAGCAGCAGCAGCAGCAGGAGCACAGCAGTAGCAGCACAGCAGCAGCAGCACAGCAGCAGCACAGAACCAGCAGCACAGCAGCCGCAGCAGCACAGCAGGAGCACAGCAGCAACAGCAGCACAGCAGCAGCAGCAGCACAGCAGGAGCAGCAGCACAGTGGCAGAGCCGGCGGCGGCGGCAGCAGCAGCAGCAGCAGCAGCAGCACAGCAGCAGCAGCACAGCAGCAGCACAGCAGCAGCACAGCAGCAGCACCACAGCAGCAGCACCACCACAGCAGCAGCAGTACAGCAGCACAGCAACAGCAGCACAACAGCACAGCAGCAACACAGCAGCAGCAGCACAGCAGCCGCAGCAGCAGCAGCACAGTAGCAGCAGCACAGCAGCAGCAGCAGCACAGCAGCGGCAGCACAGCAGCAGCAGCACAGCAGCAGCAGCAGCAGCAGAGCAGCAGCAGCAGCAGCAGCAGCACAGGAGCAGCAGCACAGCAGCAGCAGCGCAGCAGCAGCAGCACAGCACCAGCAGCACAGCAGTAGGACAGCAGCAGCAGCAGCACAGCCACAGCAGCAGAACAGCAGCAGCAGCACAGCAGCAGCATCACAGCAGCAGCAGCAGCACAGCAGCAGCAGCAGCAGCAGCAGCACAGCAGCAGCAGCAGCACAGCAGCAGCAGCAGCAGCAGCAGCAAAGCAGCACAGCTGCAGCAGCAGCAGCACAACAGCAGCAGCACAGCAGCAGCAGCTCAGCAGCAGCATCAGAGCAGCAGCAGCAGCACAGCAGCAGCAGCACAGCAGTAGCAGCAGCACAACAGCACAGCAGCAGCAGCACAGCAGCAGCGGCAGCAGTATCAGCACAGCAGCAGCAGCAGCAGCACAGCAGCAGGAGCAGCACAGCAGCAGCAGCAGCACAGCAGCAGCAGCACAACAGCAGCAGCACAGCAGCAGCAGCAGTACAGCAGCAGCAGCAGCAGCAGCAGCAGCAGCAGCACAGCAGCAGCAGCAGCAGCACAGCAGCAGCATAGCAGCAGCAGCACAGCAGCAGCAGCACAGCAGCAGCAGCACAGCAGCAGCAGCAGGAGCAGCACAACAGCAGCAGCAGCAGAAGCAGCAGCACAACAACAACAACAGCAGCAACAACAACAACAGCAGGAGCAGCACAGCAGCAGCAAAGCAGCAGGAGCAGCACAGCAGCAGCACAGCAGCGGCAGCAGCTCAGCAGCAGCAGCACAGCAGCAGCAGCCGCAGCACAGCAGCAGCAGCACAGCAGCAGCAGCACAGCAGCAGCAGCACAGCAGCAGCGCAACAGCAGCAGCAGCAGCTGCACAGCAGCACAGCAGCAGCAGCGGCTCAACAACAACAACAGCAGCAGCACAGCAGCAGCATCACAGCAGCAGCAGCAGCACAGCAGTAGCAGCAGCACAGCAGCAGCAGCACAGCAGCAGCAGCAGCACAGCAGCACAGCAGCAGCAGCAACACAGCAGCACAGCAGCAGCAGCAGCAGCAGGAGCACAGCAGTAGCAGCACAGCAGCAGCAGCACAGCAGCAGCACAGAACCAGCAGCACAGCAGCCGCAGCAGCACAGCAGGAGCACAGCAGCAACAGCAGCACAGCAGCAGCAGCAGCACAGCAGGAGCAGCAGCACAGTGGCAGAGCCGGCGGCGGCGGCAGCAGCAGCAGCAGCAGCAGCACAGCAGCAGCAGCACAGCAGCAGCAGCAGCACAGCAGCAGCACAGCAGCAGCACCACAGCAGCAGCACCACCACAGCAGCAGCAGTACAGCAGCACAGCAACAGCAGCACAACAGCACAGCAGCAGCACAGCAGCCGCAGCAGCAGCAGCACAGTAGCAGCAGCACAGCAGCAGCAGCACAGCAGCGGCAGCACAGCAGCAGCAGCACAGCAGCAGCAGCAGCAGCAGAGCAGCAGCAGCAGCAGCAGCAGCACAGGAGCAGCAGCACAGCAGCAGCAGCACAGCAGCAGCAGCACAGCACCAGCAGCACAGCAGTAGGACAGCAGCAGCAGCAGCACAGCCACAGCAGCAGAACAACAGCAGCAGCAGCACAGCAGCAGCATCACAGCAGCAGCAGCAGCACAGCAGCAGCAGCAGCACAGCAGCAGCAGCAGCAGCACAGCAGCAGCAGCACAGCAGCACAGCTGCAGCAGCAGCAGCACAACAGCAGCAGCACAGCAGCAGCAGCTCAGCAGCAGCATCACAGCAGCAGCAGCAGCACAGCAGCAGCAGCACAGCAGTAGCAGCAGCTCAACAGCACAGCAGCAGCAGCACAGCAGCAGCGGCAGCAGTATCAGCACAGCAGCAGCAGCACAGCAGCAGCAGCAGCACAGCAGCAGCAGCAGCACAGCAGCAGGAGCAGCACAGCAGCAGCAGCAGCACAGCAGCAGCAGCACAACAGCAGCAGCACAGCAGCAGCAGCAGTACAGCAGCAGCAGCAGCAGCAGCTCAGCAGCAGCAGCAGCACAGCAGCAGCATAGCAGCAGCAGCACAGCAGCAGCAGCACAGCAGCAGCAGCAGCAGGAGCAGCACAGGAGCAGCACAGCAGCAGCAGCACAACAGCAGCAGCAGCAGAAGCAGCAGCACAACAACAACAACAACAGCAGCAACAACAACAACAGCAGGAGCAGCACAGCAGCAGCAAAGCAGCAGGAGCAGCACAGCAGCAGCACAGCAGCGGCAGCAGCTCAGCAGCAGCAGCACAGCAGCAGCAGCCGCAGCACAGCAGCAGCAGCACAGCAGCAGCACAGCAGCAGCAGCACAGCAGCACAGCAGCAGCAGCACAGCAGCAGCGCAACAGCAGCAGCAGCAGCTGCACAGCAGCACAGCAGCAGCAGCGGCTCAACAACAACAACAGCAGCAGCACAGCAGCAGCATCACAGCAGCAGCAGCAGCACAGCAGCAGCAGCAGCACAGCAGCACAGCAGCAGCAGCAGCACAGCAGCACAGCTGCAGCAGCAGCAGCAAAACAGCAGCAGTACAGCAACAGCAGCTCAGCAGCAGCAGCAGCAGCAGCACAGCAGCACAGCTGCATCAGCAGCATCACAACAGCAGCAGTACAGCAACAGCAGCTCAGCAGCAGCATCACAGCAGCAGCAGCAGCACACAGCAGCAGCAGCACAGCAGCAGCAGCAGCACAGCAGCAGCAGCACAGCAGTATCAGCAGCACAGCAGCAGCAGCAGCAGCAGTACAGCAGCAGCAGCTCAGCAGCAGCAGCACAGCAGCAGCAGCAGCACATCAGCAGCACAGCAGCAGCAGCAGCACATCAGCAGCACAGCAACAGCAGCAGGAGCAGCACAGGAGCAGCACAGCAGCAGCAGCACAGCAGCAGCAGCAGCACAACAGCAGCAGCAGAAGCAGCAGCACAAGAACAACAACAACAATAACAACAACAACAGCAACAAGAGCAGCAGCACAGCAGCAGCAGCAGCAGCTCAGCAGCAGCAGCACAGCAGCAGCAGCAGCAGCTCAGCATCAGCAGCACAGCAGCAGCAGCAGCAGCACAGCAGCAGCACGGCAGCAGCAGCACAGCAGCAGCAGCAGCACAGCAGCAGCAGCACAGCAGCAGCAGCAGCACAGCAGCAGCAGCACAGAAGCAGCAGCAGCACAGCAGCACAGCTGCAGCAGCAGCAGCAGCACAACAGCAGCAGTACAGCAACAGCAGCTCAGCAGCAGCATCACAGCAGCAGCAGCACACAGCAGCAGCAGCACAGCAGCAGCAGCAGCACAGCAGCAGCAGCACAGCAGCAGCAGCATCAGTACAGCAGCAGCAGCTCAGCAGCAGCAGCAGCACAGCAGCAGCAGCAGCACATCAGCAGCACAGCAGCAGCAGCAGCACATCAGCAGCACAGCAGCAGCAGCAGGAGCAGCACAGGAGCAGCACAGCAGCACAGCAGCAGCAGCAGCACAACAGCAGCAGCAGAAGCAGCAGCACAAGAACAACAACAACAATAACAACAACAACAACAGCAAGAGCAGCACAGCAGCAGCAAAGCAGCAGCAGCAGCACAGCAGCAGCAGCACAGCAGCAGCAGCACAGCAGCAGCACAGCAGCAGCACAGCAGCACAGCAACAGCAGCACAACAGCACAGCAGCAGCAGAGCAGCAGCAGCACAGCAGCAGCACAGCAGCAGCAGCACAGCAGCATCAGCAGCACAGCAGCCGTAGCAGCAGCAGCAGCACAGTAGCAGCAGCAGCAGCACAGCAGCGGCAGCACAGCAGCAGCAGCACAGCAGCAGCAGAGCAGCAGCAGCACAGCAGCAGCACAGCACCAGCAGCACAGCAGCAGCACAGCAGCAGCAGCAGCACAGCCACAGCAGCAGAACAGCAGCAGCAGCAGCAGCACAGCAGCAGCAGCACAGCAGCACAGCAGCGGCAGCACAGCAGCAGCAGCACAGCAGCAGCAGAGCAGCAGCAGCACAGCAGCAGCACAGCACCAGCAGCACAGCAGCAGCACAGCAGCAGCAGCAGCACAGCCACAGCAGCAGAACAGCAGCAGCAGCAGCAGCACAGCAGCAGCAGCACAGCAGCAGCACAGCAGCAGCAGCACAGCAGCAGCAGCTGCAGCACAGCAGCAGCAGTACAGCAGCTGCAGCAGCAGCGCAGCACAGCAGCAGCGCAGCACAACAGCAGCAGCACAGCAGCAGCAGCACAGCAGCAGTAGCACAGCAGTAGCAGCAACACAGCAGCAGTAGCACAGCAGCAGCAGCATAGCAGCAGCACAGCAGCAGCATCACAGCAGCATCACAGCAGCAGCACAACAGCAGCAGCAGCACAGCAGCACAGCAGCAGCAGCACAGCAGCAGCACCAGCACAGCAGCAGCACAGCAGCACAGCAGCAGCAGTACAGCAGCACAGCAACAGCAGCACAACAGCACAGCAGCAGCAGAGCAGCAGCAGCACAGCAGCAGCACAGCAGCAGCAGCAGCACAGCAGCATCGGCAGCACAGCAGCCGTAGCAGCAGCAGCAGCAGCACAGTAGCAGCAGCAGCAGCACAGCAGCACAGGAGCGGCAGCACAGCAGCAGCAGCACAGCAGCAGCAGAGCAGCAGCAGCACAGCAGCAGCAGCAGCACAGCACCACCAGCACAGCAGCAGCACAGCAGCAGCAGCACAACCAAAGCAGCAGAACAGCAGCAGCAGCAGCACAGCAGCAGCACAGCAGCAGCTGCAGCACAGCAGCAGCAGTACAGCAGCTGCAGCAGCAGCGCAGCACAGCAGCAGCACAGCAGCGGCAGCACAGCAGCAGTAGCACAGCAGCAGCAGCAACACAGCAGCAGCAGCACAGCAGCAGCAGCATAGCAGCAGCACAGCAGCAGCATCACAGCAGCAGCACAACAGCAGCAGCAGCACAGCAGCACAGCAGCAGCAGCATAACAGCAGCAGCAGAACAAAAAGAGTAGCAGCAGAGCAGCAGCAGCACAGCAGCCGCACAGCAGCAGCAGCACAGCAGCAGCAGCGGGAGCAGCACAGCAGCAGCACAGCAGCAGCAGCACAGCAGCAGCAGCAGCACAGCAGCAGCAGCAGCACAGCAGCAGCACAGCAGCAATAGTAGCACAGCAACAGCAGCACAGAAGCAGCAGCACAGCAACAGAGCAGCACAGCAGCAGCAGCACAACAGCAGCAGCAGCAGCAGCAGCAGCACAGCAGCAGCAGCAACAGCAGCAGCACAGCAGCAGCAGAACAGCAGCAGCAGCACAGCAGCAGGAGCAACACAGCAGCAGCAGCACATCAGCACATCACAGCAGCACAGCAGCACAGCAGCAGCAGCAGCACAGCAGCAGCAGCACAGCAGCAGCACTAGCAGCAGCAGCAGCAGCACAGCAGCAGCAGCACAGCAGCAGCAGCACAGCAGCAGCAGCAGCAGCACAGGAGCAGCAGCACAGCAGCAGCAGCACAGCAGCAGCAGCACAGCACCAGCAGCACAGCAGTAGGACAGCAGCAGCAGCAGCACAGCCACAGCAGCAGAACAACAGCAGCAGCAGCACAGCAGCAGCATCACAGCAGCAGCACAGCAGCAGCAGCACAGCAGCAGCAGCAGCAGCACAGCAGCACAGCTGCAGCAGCAGCAGCACAACAGCAGCAGCACAGCAGCAGCAGCTCAGCAGCAGCATCACAGCAGCAGCAGCAGCACAGCAGCAGCAGCACAGCAGTAGCAGCAGCACAACAGCACAGCAGCAGCAGCACAGCAGCAGCGGCAGCAGTATCAGCACAGCAGCAGCAGCAGCACAGCAGCAGCAGCAGCACAGCAGCAGGAGCAGCACAGCAGCAGCAGCAGCACAGCAGCAGCAGCACAACAGCAGCAGCACAGCAGCAGCAGCAGTACAGCAGCAGCAGCAGCAGCACAGCAGCAGCAGCAGCACAGCAGCAGCATAGCAGCAGCAGCACAGCAGCAGCAGCACAGCAGCAGCAGCAGGAGCAGCACAGGAGCAGCACAGCAGCAGCAGCACAACAGCAGCAGCAGCAGAAGCAGCAGCACAACAACAACAACAACAGCAGCAACAACAACAACAGCAGGAGCAGCACAGCAGCAGCAAAGCAGCAGGAGCAGCACAGCAGCAGCACAGCAGCGGCAGCAGCTCAGCAGCAGCAGCACAGCAGCAGCAGCCGCAGCACAGCAGCAGCAGCACAGCAGCAGCACAGCAGCAGCAGCACAGCAGCACAGCAGCAGCAGCACAGCAGCAGCGCAACAGCAGCAGCAGCAGCTGCACAGCAGCACAGCAGCAGCAGCGGCTCAACAACAACAACAGCAGCAGCACAGCAGCAGCATCACAGCAGCAGCAGCAGCACAGCAGCAGCAGCAGCAGCACAGCAGCACAGCAGCAGCAGCAGCACAGCAGCACAGCTGCAGCAGCAGCAGCACAACAGCAGCAGTACAGCAACAGCAGCTCAGCAGCAGCAGCAGCACAGCAGCACAGCTGCAGCAGCAGCAGCACAACAGCAGCAGTACAGCAACAGCAGCTCAGCAGCAGCATCACAGCAGCAGCAGCAGCACACAGCAGCAGCAGCACAGCAGCAGCAGCAGCACAGCAGCAGCAGCACAGCAGTATCAGCAGCACAGCAGCAGCAGCAGCAGCAGTACAGCAGCAGCAGCTCAGCAGCAGCAGCACAGCAGCAGCAGCAGCACATCAGCAGCACAGCAGCAGCAGCAGCACATCAGCAGCACAGCAACAGCAGCAGGAGCAGCACAGGAGCAGCACAGCAGCAGCAGCACAGCAGCAGCAGCAGCACAACAGCAGCAGCAGAAGCAGCAGCACAAGAACAACAACAACAATAACAACAACAACAGCAACAAGAGCAGCAGCACAGCAGCAGCAGCAGCAGCTCAGCAGCAGCAGCACAGCAGCAGCAGCAGCAGCTCAGCATCAGCAGCACAGCAGCAGCAGCAGCAGCACAGCAGCAGCACGGCAGCAGCAGCACAGCAGCAACAGCAGCACAGCAGCAGCAGCACAGCAGCAGCAGCACAGCAGCAGCAGCACAGCAGCAGCAGCAGCACAGCAGCAGCAGCACAGAAGCAGCAGCAGCACAGCAGCACAGCTGCAGCAGCAGCAGCAGCACAACAGCAGCAGTACAGCAACAGCAGCTCAGCAGCAGCATCACAGCAGCAGCAGCACACAGCAGCAGCAGCACAGCAGCAGCAGCAGCACAGCAGCAGCAGCACAGCAGCAGCAGCATCAGTACAGCAGCAGCAGCTCAGCAGCAGCAGCAGCACAGCAGCAGCAGCAGCACATCAGCAGCACAGCAGCAGCAGCAGCACATCAGCAGCACAGCAGCAGCAGCAGGAGCAGCACAGGAGCAGCACAGCAGCACAGCAGCAGCAGCAGCACAACAGCAGCAGCAGAAGCAGCAGCACAAGAACAACAACAACAATAACAACAACAACAACAGCAAGAGCAGCACAGCAGCAGCAAAGCAGCAGCAGCAGCACAGCAGCAGCAGCACAGCAGCAGCAGCACAGCAGCAGCACAGCAGCAGCACAGCAGCACAGCAACAGCAGCACAACAGCACAGCAGCAGCAGAGCAGCAGCAGCACAGCAGCAGCACAGCAGCAGCAGCACAGCAGCATCAGCAGCACAGCAGCCGTAGCAGCAGCAGCAGCACAGTAGCAGCAGCAGCAGCACAGCAGCGGCAGCACAGCAGCAGCAGCACAGCAGCAGCAGAGCAGCAGCAGCACAGCAGCAGCACAGCACCAGCAGCACAGCAGCAGCACAGCAGCAGCAGCAGCACAGCCACAGCAGCAGAACAGCAGCAGCAGCAGCAGCACAGCAGCAGCAGCACAGCAGCACAGCAGCGGCAGCACAGCAGCAGCAGCACAGCAGCAGGAGAGCAGCAGCAGCACAGCAGCAGCACAGCACCAGCAGCACAGCAGCAGCACAGCAGCAGCAGCACAGCCACAGCAGCAGAACAGCAGCAGCAGCAGCTGCACAGCAGCAGCAGCACAGCAGCAGCACAGCAGCAGCAGCACAGCAGCAGCAGCTGCAGCACAGCAGCAGCAGTACAGCAGCTGCAGCAGCAGCGCAGCACAGCAGCAGCGCAGCACAACAGCAGCAGCACAGCAGCAGCAGCACAGCAGCAGTAGCACAGCAGTAGCAGCAACACAGCAGCAGTAGCACAGCAGCAGCAGCATAGCAGCAGCACAGCAGCAGCATCACAGCAGCATCACAGCAGCAGCACAACAGCAGCAGCAGCACAGCAGCACAGCAGCAGCAGCACAGCAGCAGCACCAGCACAGCAGCAGCACAGCAGCACAGCAGCAGCAGTACAGCAGCACAGCAACAGCAGCACAACAGCACAGCAGCAGCAGAGCAGCAGCAGCACAGCAGCAGCACAGCAGCAGCAGCAGCAGCCGTAGCAGCAGCAGCAGCAGCACAGTAGCAGCAGCAGCAGCACAGCAGCACAGGAGCGGCAGCACAGCAGCAGCAGCACAGCAGCAGCAGAGCAGCAGCAGCACAGCAGCAGCAGCAGCACAGCACCACCAGCACAGCAGCAGCACAGCAGCAGCAGCACAACCAAAGCAGCAGAACAGCAGCAGCAGCAGCACAGCAGCAGCACAGCAGCAGCTGCAGCACAGCAGCAGCAGTACAGCAGCTGCAGCAGCAGCGCAGCACAGCAGCAGCACAGCAGCGGCAGCACAGGAGCAGTAGCACAGCAGCACAGCAGCACAGCAGCGGCAGCACAGCAGCAGCAGCACAGCAGCAGCAGAGCAGCAGCAGCACAGCAGCAGCACAGCACCAGCAGCACAGCAGCAGCACAGCAGCAGCAGCAGCACAGCCACAGCAGCAGAACAGCAGCAGCAGCAGCACAGCAGCAGCAGCACAGCAGCAGCACAGCAGCAGCAGCACAGCAGCAGCAGCTGCAGCACAGCAGCAGCAGTACAGCAGCTGCAGCAGCAGCGCAGCACAGCAGCAGCGCAGCACAACAGCAGCAGCACAGCAGCAGCAGCACAGCAGCAGTAGCACAGCAGTAGCAGCAACACAGCAGCAGTAGCACAGCAGCAGCAGCATAGCAGCAGCACAGCAGCAGCATCACAGCAGCATCACAGCAGCAGCACAACAGCAGCAGCAGCACAGCAGCACAGCAGCAGCAGCACAGCAGCAGCACCAGCACAGCAGCAGCACAGCAGCACAGCAGCAGCAGTACAGCAGCACAGCAACAGCAGCACAACAGCACAGCAACAGCAGAGCAGCAGCAGCACAGCAGCAGCACAGCAGCAGCAGCAGCACAGCAGCATCGGCAGCACAGCAGCCGTAGCAGCAGCAGCAGCAGCACAGTAGCAGCAGCAGCAGCACAGCAGCACAGGAGCGGCAGCACAGCAGCAGCAGCACAGCAGCAGCAGAGCAGCAGCAGCACAGCAGCAGCAGCAGCACAGCACCACCAGCACAGCAGCAGCACAGCAGCAGCAGCACAACCAAAGCAGCAGAACAGCAGCAGCAGCAGCACAGCAGCAGCACAGCAGCAGCTGCAGCACAGCAGCAGCAGTACAGCAGCTGCAGCAGCAGCGCAGCACAGCAGCAGCACAGCAGCGGCAGCACAGCAGCAGTAGCACAGCAGCAGCAGCAACACAGCAGCAGTAGCACAGCAGCAGCAGCATAGCAGCAGCACAGCAGCAGCATCACAGCAGCAGCACAACAGCAGCAGCAGCACAGCAGCACAGCAGCAGCAGCATAACAGCAGCAGCAGAACAAAAAGAGTAGCAGCAGAGCAGCAGCAGCACAGCAGCCGCACAGCAGCAGCAGCACAGCAGCAGCAGCGGGAGCAGCACAGCAGCAGCACAGCAGCAGCAGCACAGCAGCAGCAGCAGCACAGCAGCAGCAGCAGCACAGCAGCAGCACAGCAGCAATAGTAGCACAGCAACAGCAGCACAGAAGCAGCAGCACAGCAACAGAGCAGCACAGCAGCAGCAGCACAACAGCAGCAGCAGCAGCAGCAGCACAGCAGCAGCAGCAGCACAACAGCAGCAGCAGCAACAGCAGCAGCACAGCAGCAGCAGAACAGCAGCAGCAGAAGCACAGCAGCAGCACAGCAGCAGCAGCACAGCAGCAGCAGCACAGCAGCAGCAGCACAGCAGCAGGAGCAACACAGCAGCAGCAGCACATCAGCACATCACAGCAGCACAGCAGCACAGCAGCAGCAGCAGCACAGCAGCAGCAGCACAGCAGCAGCACTAGCAGCAGCAGCAGCAGCAGCACAGCAGCAGCAGCACAGCAGCAGCAGCAGCACAGCAGCAGCAGCAGCAGCACAGGAGCAGCAGCACAGCAGCAGCAGCACAGCACCAGCAGCACAGCAGTAGGACAGCAGCAGCAGCAGCACAGCCACAGCAGCAGAACAACAGCAGCAGCAGCACAGCAGCAGCATCACAGCAGCAGCACAGCAGCAGCAGCAGCAGCACAGCAGCACAGCTGCAGCAGCAGCAGCACAACAGCAGCAGCACAGCAGCAGCAGCTCAGCAGCAGCATCACAGCAGCAGCAGCAGCACAGCAGCAGCAGCAGCACAGCAGTAGCAGCAGCACAACAGCACAGCAGCAGCAGCACAGCAGCAGCGGCAGCAGTATCAGCACAGCAGCAGCAGCAGCACAGCAGCAGCAGCAGCACAGCAGCAGGAGCAGCACAGCAGCAGCAGCAGCACAGCAGCAGCAGCACAACAGCAGCAGCACAGCAGCAGCAGCAGTACAGCAGCAGCAGCAGCAGCACAGCAGCAGCAGCAGCACAGCAGCAGCATAGCAGGAGCAGCACAGCAGCAGCAGCACAGCAGCAGCAGCAGGAGCAGCACAGGAGCAGCACAGCAGCAGCAGCACAACAGCAGCAGCAGCAGAAGCAGCAGCACAACAACAACAACAACAGCAGCAACAACAACAACAGCAGGAGCAGCACAGCAGCAGCAAAGCAGCAGGAGCAGCACAGCAGCAGCACAGCAGCGGCAGCAGCTCAGCAGCAGCAGCACAGCAGCAGCAGCCGCAGCACAGCAGCAGCAGCACAGCAGCAGCACAGCAGCAGCAGCACAGCAGCACAGCAGCAGCGCAACAGCAGCAGCAGCAGCTGCACAGCAGCACAGCAGCAGCAGCGGCTCAACAACAACAACAGCAGCAGCACAGCAGCAGCATCACAGCAGCAGCAGCAGCACAGCAGTAGCAGCAGCACAGCAGCAGCAGCACAGCAGCAGCAGCAGCACAGCAGCACAGCTGCAGCAGCAGCACAACAGCAGCAGTACAGCAACAGCAGCTCAGCAGCAGCATCACAGCAGCAGCAGCAGCACACAGCAGCAGCAGCACAGCAGCAGCAGCAGCACAGCAGCAGCAGCACAGCAGTATCAGCAGCACAGCAGCAGCAGCAGCAGCAGTACAGCAGCAGCAGCTCAGCAGCAGCAGCACAGCAGCAGCAGCAGCACATCAGCAGCACAGCAGCAGCAGCAGCACATCAGCAGCACAGCAACAGCAGCAGGAGCAGCACAGGAGCAGCACAGCAGCAGCAGCACAGCAGCAGCAGCAGCAGCAGCACAACAGCAGCAGCAGAAGCAGCAGCACAAGAACAACAACAACAATAACAACAACAACAGCAACAAGAGCAGCAAAGCAGCAGCAGCAGCACAGCAGCAGCACATCAGCACAACAGCAGCAGCACAGCAGCAGCAGCAGCTCAGCAGCAGCAGCACAGCAGCAGCAGCCGCAGCGCAGCAGCAGCAGCAGCAGCACAGCAGCAGCACGGCAGCAGCAGCACAGCAGCAGCGGCAGCACAGCAGCAGCAGCACAGCAGCAGCAGCAGCACAGCAGCAGCAGCACAGAAGCAGCAGCAGCACAGCAGCACAGCTGCAGCAGCAGCAGCACAACAGCAGCAGTACAGCAACAGCAGCTCAGCAGCAGCATCACAGCAGCAGCAGCACACAGCAGCAGCAGCACAGCAGCAGCAGCAGCAGCAGCACAGCAGCAGCAGCACAGCAGCAGCAGCATCAGTACAGCAGCAGCAGCTCAGCAGCAGCAGCACAGCAGCAGCAGCACATCAGCAGCACAGCAGCAGCAGCAGCACATCAGCAGCACAGCAGCAGCAGCAGGAGCAGCACAGGAGCAGCACAGCAGCAGCAGCACAGCAGCAGCAGCACAGCAGCAGCAGCAGCACAACAGCAGCAGCAGAAGCAGCAGCACAAGAACAACAACAACAATAACAACAACAACAACAGCAAGAGCAGCACAGCAGCAGCAAAGCAGCAGCAGCAGCACAGCAGCAGCAGCACAGCAGCAGCAGCACAGCAGCAGCACATCAGCACAGCAACAGCAGCACAACAGCACAGCAGCAGCAGAGCAGCAGCAGCACAGCAGCAGCACAGCAGCAGCAGCACAGCAGCATCAGCAGCACAGCAGCCGTAGCAGCAGCAGCAGCACAGTAGCAGCAGCGGCAGCACAGCAGCACAGCAGCGGCAGCACAGCAGCAGCAGCACAGCAGCAGCAGAGCAGCAGCAGCACAGCAGCAGCACAGCAGCAGCATCACAGCAGCAGCAGCAGCACAGCAGCAGCAGCAGTAGCTCAGCAGCAGCAGCAGCACAGCAGCAGCATAGCAGCAGCAGCACAGCAGCAGCAGCACAGCAGCAGCAGCAGCAGGAGCAGCACAGGAGCAGCACAGCAGCAGCAGCACAACAGCAGCAGCAGCAGCAGAAGCAGCAGCACAACAACAACAACAACAGCAGCAGCACAGCAGCAGCATCACAGCAGCAGCAGCAGCACAGCAGCAGCAGCAGTACAGCAGCAGCAGCAGCAGCAGCTCAGCAGCAGCAGCACAGCAGCAGCATAGCAGCAGCAGCACAGCAGCAGCAGCACAGCAGCAGCAGCAGCAGGAGCAGCACAGGAGCAGCACAGCAGCAGCAGCACAACAGCAGCAGCAGCAGAAGCAGCAGCACAACAACAACAACAACAGCAGCAACAACAACAACAGCAGGAGCAGCACAGCAGCAGCAAAGCAGCAGGAGCAGCACAGCAGCAGCACAGCAGCGGCAGCAGCTCAGCAGCAGCAGCACAGCAGCAGCAGCCGCAGCACAGCAGCAGCAGCACAGCAGCAGCACAGCAGCAGCAGCACAGCAGCACAGCAGCAGCAGCACAGCAGCAGCGCAACAGCAGCAGCAGCAGCTGCACAGCAGCACAGCAGCAGCAGCGGCTCAACAACAACAGCAGCAGCACAGCAGCAGCATCACAGCAGCAGCAGCAGCACAGCAGCAGCAGCAGCAGCAGCAGCACAGCAGCACAGCAGCAGCAGCAGCACAGCAGCACAGCTGCAGCAGCAGCAGCACAACAGCAGCAGTACAGCAACAGCAGCTCAGCAGCAGCAGCAGCAGCAGCACAGCAGCACAGCTGCAGCAGCAGCAGCACAACAGCAGCAGTACAGCAACAGCAGCTCAGCAGCAGCATCACAGCAGCAGCAGCAGCACACAGCAGCAGCAGCACAGCAGCAGCAGCAGCACAGCAGCAGCAGCACAGCAGTATCAGCAGCACAGCAGCAGCAGCAGCAGCAGTACAGCAGCAGCAGCTCAGCAGCAGCAGCACAGCAGCAGCAGCAGCACATCAGCAGCACAGCAGCAGCAGCAGCACATCAGCAGCACAGCAACAGCAGCAGGAGCAGCACAGGAGCAGCACAGCAGCAGCAGCACAGCAGCAGCAGCAGCACAACAGCAGCAGCAGAAGCAGCAGCACAAGAACAACAACAACAATAACAACAACAACAGCAACAAGAGCAGCAGCACAGCAGCAGCAGCAGCAGCTCAGCAGCAGCAGCACAGCAGCAGCAGCAGCAGCTCAGCATCAGCAGCACAGCAGCAGCAGCAGCAGCAGCACAGCAGCAGCACGGCAGCAGCAGCACAGCAGCAGCAGCAGCACAGCAGCAGCAGCACAGCAGCAGCAGCAGCACAGCAGCAGCAGCACAGAAGCAGCAACAGCACAGCAGCACAGCTGCAGCAGCAGCAGCAGCACAACAGCAGCAGTACAGCAACAGCAGCTCAGCAGCAGCATCACAGCAGCAGCAGCACACAGCAGCAGCAGCACAGCAGCAGCAGCAGCACAGCAGCAGCAGCACAGCAGCAGCAGCATCAGTACAGCAGCAGCAGCTCAGCAGCAGCAGCAGCACAGCAGCAGCAGCAGCACATCAGCAGCACAGCAGCAGCAGCAGCACATCAGCAGCACAGCAGCAGCAGCAGGAGCAGCACAGGAGCAGCACAGCAGCACAGCAGCAGCAGCAGCACAACAGCAGCAGCAGAAGCAGCAGCACAAGAACAACAACAACAATAACAACAACAACAACAGCAAGAGCAGCACAGCAGCAGCAAAGCAGCAGCAGCAGCACAGCAGCAGCAGCACAGCAGCAGCACAGCAGCAGCACAGCAGCACTGCAACAGCAGCACAACAGCACAGCAGCAGCAGAGCAGCAGCAGCACAGCAGCAGCACAGCAGCAGCAGCACAGCAGCATCAGCAGCACAGCAGCCGTAGCAGCAGCAGCAGCAGCACAGTAGCAGCAGCAGCAGCACAGCAGCGGCAGCACAGCAGCAGCAGCACAGCAGCAGCAGAGCAGCAGCAGCACAGCAGCAGCACAGCACCAGCAGCACAGCAGCAGCACAGCAGCAGCAGCAGCACAGCCACAGCAGCAGAACAGCAGCAGCAGCAGCACAGCAGCAGCAGCACAGCAGCACAGCAGCGGCAGCACAGCAGCAGCAGAGCAGCAGCAGCACAGCAGCAGCACAGCACCAGCAGCACAGCAGCAGCACAGCAGCAGCAGCAGCACAGCCACAGCAGCAGAACAGCAGCAGCAGCAGCAGCACAGCAGCAGCAGCAGTACAGCAGCACAGCAACAGCAGCACAACAGCACAGCAGCAGCAGAGCAGCAGCAGCACAGCAGCAGCACAGCAGCAGCAGCAGCACAGCAGCATCGGCAGCACAGCAGCCGTAGCAGCAGCAGCAGCAGCACAGTAGCAGCAGCAGCAGCACAGCAGCACAGGAGCGGCAGCACAGCAGCAGCAGCACAGCAGCAGCAGAGCAGCAGCAGCACAGCAGCAGCAGCAGCACAGCACCACCAGCACAGCAGCAGCACAGCAGCAGCAGCACAACCAAAGCAGCAGAACAGCAGCAGCAGCAGCACAGCAGCAGCACAGCAGCAGCTGCAGCACAGCAGCAGCAGTACAGCAGCTGCAGCAGCAGCGCAGCACAGCAGCAGCACAGCAGCGGCAGCACAGCAGCAGTAGCACAGCAGCAGCAGCAACACAGCAGCAGTAGCACAGCAGCAGCAGCATAGCAGCAGCACAGCAGCAGCATCACAGCAGCAGCACAACAGCAGCAGCAGCACAGCAGCACAGCAGCAGCAGCATAACAGCAGCAGCAGAACAAAAAGAGTAGCAGCAGAGCAGCAGCAGCACAGCAGCCGCACAGCAGCAGCAGCACAGCAGCAGCAGCGGGAGCAGCACAGCAGCAGCACAGCAGCAGCAGCACAGCAGCAGCAGCAGCACAGCAGCAGCAGCAGCACAGCAGCAGCACAGCAGCAATAGTAGCACAGCAACAGCAGCACAGAAGCAGCAGCACAGCAACAGAGCAGCACAGCAGCAGCAGCACAACAGCAGCAGCAGCAGCAGCAGCAGCACAGCAGCAGCAGCAGCACAACAGCAGCAGCAGCAACAGCAGCAGCACAGCAGCAGCAGAACAGCAGCAGCAGAAGCACAGCAGCAGCACAGCAGCAGCAGCACAGCAGCAGCAGCACAGCAGCAGGAGCAACACAGCAGCAGCAGCACATCAGCACATCACAGCAGCACAGCAGCACAGCAGCAGCAGCAGCACAGCAGCAGCAGCACAGCAGCAGCACTAGCAGCAGCAGCAGCACAGCAGCAGCAGCACAGCAGCAGCAGCACAGCAGCAGCAGCAGCAGCAGCACAGGAGCAGCAGCACAGCAGCAGCAGCACAGCAGCAGCAGCACAGCACCAGCAGCACAGCAGTAGGACAGCAGCAGCAGCAGCACAGCCACAGCAGCAGAACAACAGCAGCAGCAGCACAGCAGCAGCATCACAGCAGCATCACAGCAGCAGCAGCAGCACAGCAGCACAGCTGCAGCAGCAGCAGCACAACAACAGCAGCACAGCAGCAGCAGCTCAGCAGCAGCATCACAGCAGCAGCAGCAGCACAGCAGCAGCAGCACAGCAGTAGCAGCAGCACAACAGCACAGCAGCAGCAGCACAGCAGCAGCGGCAGCAGTATCAGCACAGCAGCAGCAGCAGCACAGCAGCAGCAGCAGCACAGCAGCAGGAGCAGCACAGCAGCAGCAGCAGCACAGCAGCAGCAGCACAACAGCAGCAGCACAGCAGCAGCAGCAGTACAGCAGCAGCAGCAGCAGCACAGCAGCAGCAGCAGCACAGCAGCAGCATAGCAGCAGCAGCACAGCAGCAGCAGCACAGCAGCAGCAGCAGGAGCAGCACAGGAGCAGCACAGCAGCAGCAGCACAACAGCAGCAGCAGCAGAAGCAGCAGCACAACAACAACAACAACAGCAGCAACAACAACAACAGCAGGAGCAGCACAGCAGCAGCAAAGCAGCAGGAGCAGCACAGCAGCAGCACAGCAGCGGCAGCAGCTCAGCAGCAGCAGCACAGCAGCAGCAGCCGCAGCACAGCAGCAGCAGCACAGCAGCAGCAGCACAGCAGCAGCAGCACAGCAGCAGCAGCACAGCAGCACAGCAGCAGCGCAACAGCAGCAGCAGCAGCTGCACAGCAGCACAGCAGCAGCAGCGGCTCAACAACAACAACAGCAGCAGCACAGCAGCAGCATCACAGCAGCAGCAGCAGCACAGCAGTAGCAGCAGCACAGCAGCAGCAGCACAGCAGCAGCAGCAGCAGCAGCACAGCAGCACAGCAGCAGCAGCAGCACAGCAGCACAGCTGCAGCAGCAGCAGCACAACAGCAGCAGTACAGCAACAGCAGCTCAGCAGCAGCATCACAGCAGCAGCAGCAGCACACAGCAGCAGCAGCACAGCAGCAGCAGCAGCACAGCAGCAGCAGCACAGCAGTATCAGCAGCACAGCAGCAGCAGCAGCAGCAGTACAGCAGCAGCAGCTCAGCAGCAGCAGCACAGCAGCAGCAGCAGCACATCAGCAGCACAGCAGCAGCAGCAGCACATCAGCAGCACAGCAACAGCAGCAGGAGCAGCACAGGAGCAGCACAGCAGCAGCAGCACAGCAGCAGCAGCAGCAGCAGCACAACAGCAGCAGCAGAAGCAGCAGCACAAGAACAACAACAACAATAACAACAACAACAGCAACAAGAGCAGCAAAGCAGCAGCAGCAGCACAGCAGCAGCACATCAGCACAACAGCAGCAGCACAGCAGCAGCAGCAGCTCAGCAGCAGCAGCACAGCAGCAGCAGCCGCAGCGCAGCAGCAGCAGCAGCAGCACAGCAGCAGCACGGCAGCAGCAGCACAGCAGCAGCGGCAGCACAGCAGCAGCAGCACAGCAGCAGCAGCAGCACAGCAGCAGCAGCACAGAAGCAGCAGCAGCACAGCAGCACAGCTGCAGCAGCAGCAGCACAACAGCAGCAGTACAGCAACAGCAGCTCAGCAGCAGCATCACAGCAGCAGCAGCACACAGCAGCAGCAGCACAGCAGCAGCAGCAGCAGCACAGCAGCAGCAGCACAGCAGCAGCAGCATCAGTACAGCAGCAGCAGCTCAGCAGCAGCAGCACAGCAGCAGCAGCAGCACATCAGCAGCACAGCAGCAGCAGCAGCACATCAGCAGCACAGCAGCAGCAGCAGGAGCAGCACAGGAGCAGCACAGCAGCAGCAGCACAGCAGCAGCAGCAGCACAACAGCAGCAGCAGAAGCAGCAGCACAAGAACAACAACAACAATAACAACAACAACAACAGCAAGAGCAGCACAGCAGCAGCAAAGCAGCAGCAGCAGCACAGCAGCAGCAGCACAGCAGCAGCAGCACAGCAGCAGCACAGCAGCAGCACATCAGCACAGCAACAGCAGCACAACAGCACAGCAGCAGCAGAGCAGCAGCAGCACAGCAGCAGCACAGCAGCAGCAGCACAGCAGCATCAGCAGCACAGCAGCCGTAGCAGCAGCAGCAGCACAGTAGCAGCAGCGGCAGCACAGCAGCACAGCAGCGGCAGCACAGCAACAGCAGCACAGCAGCAGCAGAGCAGCAGCAGCACAGCAGCAGCACAGCACCAGCAGCACAGCAGCAGCACAGCAGCAGCAGCAGCACAGCCACAGCAGCAGAACAGCAGCAGCAGCAGCAGCAAAGAAGCAGCAGCACAGCAGCAGCACAGCAGCAGCACAGCAGCAGCAGCAGCACAGCAGCAGCAGCTGCAGCACAGCAGCAGCAGTACAGCAGCTGCAGCAGCAGCGCAACACAGCAGCAGCGCAGCACAACAGCAGCAGCACAGCAGCAGCAGCACAGCAGTAGCACAGCAGTAGCAGCAACACAGCAGCAGTAGCACAGCAGCAGCATAGCAGCAGCACAGCAGCAGCATCACAGCAGCATCACAGCAGCAGCACAACAGCAGCAGCAGCACAGCAGCACAGCAGCAGCAGCACAGCAGCAGCACCAGCACAGCAGCAGCACAGCAGCACAGCAGCAGCAGTACAGCAGCACAGCAACAGCAGCACAACAGCACAGCAGCAGCAGAGCAGCAGCAGCACAGCAGCAGCACAGCAGCATCGGCAGCACAGCAGCCGTAGCAGCAGCAGCAGCACAGTAGCAGCAGCAGCAGCAGCACAGCAGCACAGGAGCGGCAGCACAGCAGCAGCAGCACAGCAGCAGCAGAGCAGCAGCAGCACAGCAGCAGCAGCAGCACAGCACCACCAGCACAGCAGCAGCACAGCAGCAGCAGCAGCACAACCAAAGCAGCAGAACAGCAGCAGCAGCAGCAGCACAGCAGCAGCAGCAGCACAGCAGCAGCACAGCAGCAGCTGCAGCACAGCAGCAGCAGTACAGCAGCTGCAGCAGCAGCGCAGCACAGCAGCAGCGCAGCACAGCAGCAGCACAGCAGCGGCAGCACAGCAGCAGTAGCACAGCAGCAGCAGCAACACAGCAGCACAGCAGCAGCAGCAGCAGCAGCAGGAGCACAGCAGTAGCAGCACAGCAGCAGCAGCACAGCAGCAGCACAGAACCAGCAGCACAGCAGCCGCAGCAGCACAGCAGGAGCACAGCAGCAACAGCAGCACAGCAGCAGCAGCAGCACAGCAGGAGCAGCAGCAGAGTGGCAGAGCCGGCGGCGGCGGCAGCAGCAGCAGCAGCAGCAGCAGCACAGCAGCAGCAGCACAGCAGCAGCAGCACAGCAGCAGCACAGCAGCAGCACCACAGCAGCAGCACCACCACAGCAGCAGCAGTACAGCAGCACAGCAACAGCAGCACAACAGCACAGCAGCAGCACAGCAGCAGCAGCACAGCAGCCGCAGCAGCAGCAGCACAGTAGCAGCAGCACAGCAGCAGCAGCAGCACAGCAGCGGCAGCACAGCAGCAGCAGCACAGCAGCAGCAGCAGCAGCAGAGCAGCAGCAGCAGCAGCAGCAGCAGCAGCAGCAGCAGCACAGGAGCAGCAGCACAGCAGCAGCAGCACAGCAGCAGCAGCACAGCACCAGCAGCACAGCAGTAGGACAGCAGCAGCAGCAGCAGCACAGCCACAGCAGCAGAACAACAGCAGCAGCAGCAGCACAGCAGCAGCATCACAGCAGCAGCAGCACAGCAGCAGCAGCAGCAGCAGCACAGCAGCAGCAGCAGCAGCACAGCAGCAGCAGCAGCAGCAGCACAGCAGCACAGCTGCAGCAGCAGCAGCACAACAGCAGCACAGCAGCAGCAGCTCAGCAGCAGCATCACAGCAGCAGCAGCACAGCAGCAGCAGCACAGCAGTAGCAGCAGCACAACAGCACAGCAGCAGCAGCACAGCAGCAGCGGCAGCAGTATCAGCACAGCAGCAGCAGCACAGCAGCAGCAGCAGCACAGCAGCAGGAGCAGCACAGCAGCAGCAGCAGCACAGCAGCAGCAGCACAACAGCAGCAGCACAGCAGCAGCAGCAGTACAGCAGCAGCAGCAGCAGCAGCACAGCAGCAGCAGCAGCCCAGCAGCAGCATAGCAGCAGCAGCACAGCAGCAGCAGCACAGCAACAGCAGCAGGAGCAGCACAGGAGCAGCACAGCAGCAGCAGCACAACAGCAGCAGCAGCAGCAGAAGCAGCAGCACAACAACAACAACAGCAGCAACAACAACAACAGCAGGAGCAGCACAGCAGCAGCAAAGCAGCAGGAGCAGCACAGCAGCAGCACAGCAGCGGCAGCAGCTCAGCAGCAGCAGCACAGCAGCAGCAGCCGCAGCACAGCAGCAGCAGCACAGCAGCAGCAGCCGCAGCGCAGCAGCAGCAGCAGCACAGCAGCAGCACGGCAGCAGCAGCACAGCAGCAGCGGCAGCACAGCAGCAGCAGCACAGCAGCAGCAGCAGCACAGCAGCAGCAGCACAGAAGCAGCAGCAGCACAGCAGCACAGCTGCAGCAGCAGCAGCACAACAGCAGCAGTACAGCAACACCAGCTCAGCAGCAGCATCACAGCAGCAGCAGCACACAGCAGCAGCAGCACAGCAGCAGCAGCAGCACAGCAGCAGCAGCACAGCAGCAGCAGCATCAGTACAGCAGCAGCAGCTCAGCAGCAGCAGCACAGCAGCAGCAGCAGCAGCACATCAGCAGCACAGCAGCAGCAGCAGCACATCAGCAGCACAGCAGCAGCAGCAGGAGCAGCACAGGAGCAGCACAGCAGCAGCAGCACAGCAGCAGCAGCAGCACAACAGCAGCAGCAGAAGCAGCAGCACAAGAACAACAACAACAATAACAACAACAACAACAGCAAGAGCAGCACAGCAGCAGCAAAGCAGCAGCAGCAGCACAGCAGCAGCAGCACAGCAGCAGCACAGCAGCAGCACATCAGCACAGCAACAGCAGCACAACAGCACAGCAGCAGCAGAGCAGCAGCAGCACAGCAGCAGCACAGCAGCAGCAGCACAGCAGCATCAGCAGCACAGCAGCCGTAGCAGCAGCAGCAGCACAGTAGCAGCAGCAGCAGCACAGCAGCACAGCAGCGGCAGCACAGCAGCAGCAGCACAGCAGCAGCAGAGCAGCAGCAGCACAGCAGCAGCACAGCACCAGCAGCACAGCAGCAGCACAGCAGCAGCAGCACCACAGCCACAGCAGCAGAACAGCAGCAGCAGCAGCAGCACAGAAGCAGCAGCACAGCAGCAGCACAGCAGCAGCACAGCAGCAGCAGCAGCACAGCAGCAGCAGCTGCAGCACAGCAGCAGCAGTACAGCAGCTGCAGCAGCAGCGCAGCACAGCAGCAGCGCAGCACAACAGCAGCAGCACAGCAGCAGCAGCACAGCAGCAGTAGCACAGCAGTAGCAGCAACACAGCAGCAGTAGCACAGCAGCAGCAGCATAGCAGCAGCACAGCAGCAGCATCACAGCAGCATCACAGCAGCAGCACAACAGCAGCAGCAGCACAGCAGCACAGCAGCAGCAGCACAGCAGCAGCACCAGCACAGCAGCAGCACAGCAGCACAGCAGCAGCAGTACAGCAGCACAGCAACAGCAGCACAACAGCACAGCAGCAGCAGAGCAGCAGCAGCACAGCAGCAGCACAGCAGCATCGGCAGCACAGCAGCCGTAGCAGCAGCAGCAGCAGCACAGTAGCAGCAGCAGCAGCACAGCAGCACAGGAGCGGCAGCACAGCAGCAGCAGCACAGCAGCAGCAGAGCAGCAGCAGCATAGCAGCAGCAGCAGCAGCACAGCACCACCAGCACAGCAGCAGCACAGCAGCAGCAGCAGCACAACCAAAGCAGCAGAACAGCAGCAGCAGCAGCAGCAGCAGCACAGCAGCAGCAGCAGCACAGCAGCAGCACAGCAGCAGCTGCAGCACAGCAGCAGCAGTACAGCAGCTGCAGCAGCAGCGCAGCACAGCAGCAGCGCAGCACAGCAGCAGCACAGCAGCGGCAGCACAGCAGCAGTAGCACAGCAGCAGCAGCAACACAGCAGCACAGCAGCAGCAGCAGCAGCAGGAGCACAGCAGTAGCAGCACAGCAGCAGCAGCACAGCAGCAGCACAGAACCAGCAGCACAGCAGCCGCAGCAGCACAGCAGGAGCACAGCAGCAACAGCAGCACAGCAGCAGCAGCAGCACAGCAGGAGCAGCAGCACAGTGGCAGAGCCGGCGGCGGCGGCAGCAGCAGCAGCAGCAGCAGCAGCACAGCAGCAGCAGCACAGCAGCAGCAGCACAGCAGCAGCACCACAGCAGCAGCACCACCACAGCAGCAGCAGTACAGCAGCACAGCAACAGCAGCACAACAGCACAGCAGCAGCACAGCAGCAGCAGCACAGCAGCCGCAGCAGCAGCAGCACAGTAGCAGCAGCACAGCAGCAGCAGAAGCACAGCAGCGGCAGCACAGCAGCAGCAGCACAGCAGCAGCAGCAGCAGCAGCAGAGCAGCAGCAGCAGCAGCAGCAGCAGCAGCAGCAGCAGCAGCAGCAGCAGCACAGGAGCAGCAGCACAGCAGCAGCAGCACAGCAGCAGCAGCACAGCACCAGCAGCACAGCAGTAGGACAGCAGCAGCAGCAGCACAGCCACAGCAGCAGAACAACAGCAGCAGCAGCAGCACAGCAGCAGCATCACAGCAGCAGCAGCAGCACAGCAGCAGCAGCAGCAGCACAGCAGCAGCAGCAGCAGCACAGCAGCAGCAGCAGCAGCACAGCAGCACAGCTGCAGCAGCAGCAGCACAACAGCAGCAGCACAGCAGCAGCAGCTCAGCAGCAGCATCACAGCAGCAGCAGCAGCAGCACAGCAGCAGCAGCACAGCAGTAGCAGCAGCACAACAGCACAGCAGCAGCAGCACAGCAGCAGCGGCAGCAGTATCAGCACAGCAGCAGCAGCACAGCAGCAGCCGCAGCACAGCAGCAGGAGCAGCACAGCAGCAGCAGCAGCACAGCAGCAGCAGCACAACAGCAGCAGCACAGCAGCAGCAGCAGTACAGCAGCAGCAGCAGCAGCACAGCAGCAGCAGCAGCACAGCAGCAGCATAGCAGCAGCAGCACAGCAGCAGCACAGCAGCAGCAGCAGGAGCAGCACAGGAGCAGCACAGCAGCAGCAGCAGCACAACAGCAGCAGCAGCAGAAGCAGCAGCACAACAACAACAACAACAGCAGCAACAACAACAGCAGGAGCAGCACAGCAGCAGCAAAGCAGCAGGAGCAGCACAGCAGCAGCACAGCAGCGGCAGCAGCTCAGCAGCAGCAGCACAGCAGCAGCAGCCGCAGCACAGCAGCAGCAGCACAGCAGCAGCAGCACAGCAGCACAGCAACAGCAGCACAGCAGCAGCGCAACAGCAGCAGCAGCAGCTGCACAGCAGCACAGCAGCAGCAGCGGCTCAACAACAACAACAGCAGCAGCACAGCAGCAGCATCACAGCAGCAGCAGCAGCACAGCAGTAGCAGCAGCACAGCAGCAGCAGCAGCACAGCAGCAGCAGCAGCACAGCAGCACAGCAGCAGCAGCAGCACAGCAGCACAGCTGCAGCAGCAGCAGCACAACAGCAGCAGTACAGCAACAGCAGCTCAGCAGCAGCATCACAGCAGCAGCAGCAGCACACAGCAGCAGCAGCACAGCAGCAGCAGCAGCACAGCAGCAGCAGCACAGCAGTATCAGCAGCACAGCAGCAGCAGCAGCAGCAGTACAGCAGCAGCAGCTCAGCAGCAGCAGCACAGCAGCAGCAGCAGCAGCACATCAGCAGCACAGCAGCAGCAGCAGCACATCAGCAGCACAGCAACAGCAGCAGGAGCAGCACAGGAGCAGCACAGCAGCAGCAGCACAGCAGCAGCAGCAGCACAACAGCAGCAGCAGAAGCAGCAGCACAAGAACAACAACAACAATAACAACAACAACAGCAACAAGAGCAATAAAGCAGCAGCAGCAGCACAGCAGCAGCACATCAGCACAACAGCAGCAGCACAGCAGCAGCAGCAGCTCAGCAGCAGCAGCACAGCAGCAGCAGCACAGCAGCAGCACGGCAGCAGCAGCACAGCAGCAGCAGCAGCACAGCAGCAGCAGCACAGCAGCAGCAGCACAGAAGCAGCAGCAGCACAGCAGCACAGCTGCAGCAGCAGCAGCACAACAGCAGCAGTACAGCAACAGCAGCTCAGCAGCAGCATCACAGCAGCAGCAGCACACAGCAGCAGCAGCACAGCAGCAGCAGCAGCACAGCAGCAGCAGCACAGCAGCAGCAGCATCAGTACAGCAGCAGCAGCTCAGCAGCAGCAGCACAGCAGCAGCAGCAGCACATCAGCAGCACAGCAGCAGCAGCAGGAGCAGCACAGGAGCAGCACAGCAGCAGCAGCAGCACAGCAGCAGCAGCAGCACAACAGCAGCAGCAGAAGCAGCAGCACAAGAACAACAACAACAATAACAACAACAACAACAGCAAGAGCAGCACAGCAGCAGCAAAGCAGCAGCAGCAGCACAGCAGCAGCACATCAGCACAGCAACAGCAGCACAACAGCACAGCAGCAGCAGAGCAGCAGCAGCACAGCAGCAGCACAGCAGCAGCAGCACAGCAGCATCAGCAGCACAGCAGCCGTAGCAGCAGCAGCAGCACAGTAGCAGCAGCAGCAGCACAGCAGCGGCAGCACAGCAGCAGCAGCACAGCAGCAGCAGAGCAGCAGCAGCACAGCAGCAGCACAGCACCAGCAGCACAGCAGCAGCACAGCAGCAGCAGCAGCACAGCCACAGCAGCAGAACAGCAGCAGCAGCAGCAGCACAGCAGCAGCAGCACAGCAGCAGCAGCTGCAGCACAGCAGCAGCAGTACAGCAGCTGCAGCAGCAGCGCAGCACAGCAGCAGCGCAGCACAACAGCAGCAGCACAGCAGCAGCAGCACAGCAGCAGTAGCACAGCAGTAGCAGCAACACAGCAGCAGTAGCACAGCAGCAGCAGCATAGCAGCAGCACAGCAGCAGCATCACAGCAGCATCACAGCAGCAGCACAACAGCAGCAGCAGCACAGCAGCACAGCAGCAGCAGTACAGCAGCACAGCAACAGCAGCACAACAGCACAGCAGCAGCAGAGCAGCAGCAGCACAGCAGCAGCACAGCAGCAGCAGCAGCAGCACAGCAGCATCGGCAGCACAGCAGCCGTAGCAGCAGCAGCAGCAGCAGCAGCAGCACAGTAGCAGCAGCAGCAGCACAGCAGCACAGGAGCGGCAGCACAGCAGCAGCAGCACAGCAGCAGCAGAGCAGCAGCAGCACAGCAGCAGCAGCAGCACAGCACCACCAGCACAGCAGCAGCACAGCAGCAGCAGCAGCACAACCAAAGCAGCAGAACAGCAGCAGCAGCAGCAGCAGCACAGCAGCAGCGGCAGCCCAGCAGCAGCACAGCAGCAGCTGCAGCATAGCAGCAGCAGTACAGCAGCTGCAGCAGCAGCGCAGCACAGCAGCAGCACAGCAGCGGCAGCACAGCAGCAGTAGCACAGCAGCAGCAGCAACACAGCAGCAGTAGCACAGCAGCAGCAGCATAGCAGCAGCACAGCAGCAGCATCACAGCAGCATCACAGCAGCAGCACAACAGCAGCAGCAGCACAGCAGCACAGCAGCAGCAGCATAACAGCAGCAGCAGAACAAAAAGAGTAGCAGCAGAGCAGCAGCAGCACAGCAGCAGCAGCGGGAGCAGCACAGCAGCAGCACAGCAGCAGGAGCACAGCAGCAGCAGCACAGCAGCAGCAGCAGCACAGCAGCAGCACAGCAGCAATAGCAGCACAGCAACAGCAGCACAGAAGCAGCAGCACAGCAACAGAGCAGCACAGCAGCAGCAGCACAACAGCAGCAGCACAGCAGCAGCAGCAGCACAGCAGCAGCAGCACAGCAGCAGCAGCAGCACAGCAGCAGCAGCACAACAGCAGCAGCAGCAGCACAACAGCAGCAGCAGCAACAGCAGCAGCAGCAGCAGAAACAGCAGCAGCAGCACAACAGCAGCAACAGCAGCAGCAGCAGCACAGCAGCAGCAGCAGCACAGCAGCAGCAGCACAGCAGCAGCACAGCAGCAGCAGCGCAGCAGCAGCACAGCAGCAGCAGAACAGCAGCAGCAGAAGCACAGCAGCAGCAGCACAGCAGCAGCAGCCCAGCAGCAGCAGCACAGCAGCAGCAGCAGCACAGCAGCAGGAGCAACACAGCAGCAGCAGCACATCAGCACATCACAGCAGCACAGCAGCACAGCAGCAGCAGCAGCACAGCAGCAGCGCAGCACAGCAGCAGCAGCAGCAGCAGCAGCAGCAGCACAGCAGCAGCACAGCAGCGGCAGCGGCGGCAGCAGTGGCGGGAGCAGCGGCGGCGGCGGCAGCAGCGGCAGCAGCGGCGGCGGCGGCAGCGGCAGCAGCATAGCAGCAGCACAGCAGCAGCACTAGCAGCAGCAGCAGCACAGCAGCAGCAGCACAGCAGCAGCAGCAGCGCAGCAGCAGCAACACAGCAGCAGCAGCAGCGCAGCAGCAGTACAGCACAGCAGCAGCAGCACAGCAGCAGCACAGCAGCAGCACAACAGCACAGCAGCAGCACAGCAGCAGCACAGCAGCACAGCAGCTGCACAGCAGTAGCACAGCAGCAGCAGCGCAGCAGCAGCAGCAGCCGCACAGCAGCAGCACAGCAGCAGCAGCAAAAGCACAGCAGCAGCAGCAGCACAGCAGCAGCAGCAGCACAGCAGCACATCACAGCAGCACAGCAGCAGCAGCAGCAGCAGCAGGAGCACAGCAGTAGCAGCACAGCAGCAGCAGCACAGCAGCAGCACAGAACCAGCAGCACAGCAGCCGCAGCAGCACAGCAGGAGCACAGCAGCAACAGCAGCACAGCAGCAGCAGCAGCACAGCAGGAGCAGCAGCACAGTGGCAGAGCCGGCGGCGGCGGCAGCAGCAGCAGCAGCAGCAGCAGCAGTACAGCAGCAGCAGCACAGCAGCAGCAGCACAGCAGCAGCACAGCAGCAGCACCACAGCAGCAGCACCACCACAGCAGCAGCAGTACAGCAGCACAGCAACAGCAGCACAACAGCACAGCAGCAGCACAGCAGCAGCAGCACAGCAGCCGCAGCAGCAGCAGCACAGCAGCAGCAGCAGCAGCACAGCAGCGGCAGCACAGCAGCAGCAGCACAGCAGCGGCAGCACAGCAGCAGCAGCAGCAGCAGAGCAGCAGCAGCAGCAGCAGCAGCAGCAGCAGCAGCACAGGCGCAGCAGCACAGCAGCAGCAGCGCAGCAGCAGCAGCACAGCACCAGCAGCACAGCAGTAGGACAGCAGCAGCAGCAGCACAGCCACAGCAGCAGAACAGCAGCAGCAGCACAGCAGCAGCATCACAGCAGCAGCAGCAGCACAGCAGCAGCAGCAGCAGCAGCACAGCAGCAGCAGCAGCACAGCAGCAGCAGCAGCAGCACAGCAGCACAGCTGCAGCAGCAGCACAACAGCAGCAGCACAGCAGCAGCAGCTCAGCAGCAGCATCAGAGCAGCAGCAGCAGCACAGCAGTAGCAGCAGCACAACAGCACAGCAGCAGCAGCACAGCAGCAGCGGCAGCAGTATCAGCACAGCAGCAGCAGCACAGCAGCAGCAGCAGCACAGCAGCAGGAGCAGCACAGCAGCAGCAGCAGCACAGCAGCAGCAGCACAACAGCAGCAGCACAGCAGCAGCAGCAGTACAGCAGCAGCAGCAGCAGCACAGCAGCAGCAGCAGCACAGCAGCAGCATAGCAGCAGCAGCACAGCAGCAGCAGCACAGCAGCAGCAGCACAGCAGCAGCAGCAGGAGCAGCACAGCAGCAGCAGCACAACAGCAGCAGCAGCAGAAGCAGCAGCACAACAACAACAACAGCAGCAACAACAACAACAGCAGGAGCAGCACAGCAGCAGCAAAGCAGCAGGAGCAGCACAGCAGCAGCACAGCAGCGGCAGCAGCTCAGCAGCAGCAGCACAGCAGCAGCAGCCGCAGCACAGCAGCAGCAGCACAGCAGCAGCAGCACAGCAGCAGCAGCACAGCAGCACAGCAGCAGCAGCACAGCAGCAGCGCAACAGCAGCAGCAGCAGCTGCACAGCAGCACAGCAGCAGCAGCGGCTCAACAACAACAACAGCAGCAGCACAGCAGCAGCATCACAGCAGCAGCAGCAGCACAGCAGTAGCAGCAGCACAGCAGCAGCAGCACAGCAGCAGCAGCAGCACAGCAGCACAGCAGCAGCAGCAGCACAGCAGCACAGCTGCAGCAGCAGCAGCACAACAGCAGCAGTACAGCAACAGCAGCTCAGCAGCAGCATCACAGCAGCATCACAGCAGCACACAGCAGCAGCAGCACAGCAGCAGCAGCAGCACAGCAGGAGCAGCACAGCAGTATCAGCAGCACAGCAGCAGCAGCACAGCAGCAGCAGCGCAGCAGCAGCAACACAGCAGCAGCAGCAGCGCAGCAGCAGTACAGCACAGCAGCAGCAGCACAGCAGCAGCACAGCAGCAGCACAACAGCACAGCAGCAGCACAGCAGCAGCACAGCAGCACAGCAGCTGCACAGCAGTAGCACAGCAGCAGCAGCGCAGCAGCAGCAGCACAGCAGCAGCAGCAGCAAAAGCACAGCAGCAGCAGCACAGCAGCAGCAGCAGCACAGCAGCACATCACAGCAGCACAGCAGCAGCAGCAGCAGCAGCAGCAGGAGCACAGCAGTAGCAGCACAGCAGCAGCAGCACAGCAGCAGCACAGAACCAGCAGCACAGCAACCGCAGCAGCACAGCAGGAGCACAGCAGCAACAGCAGCACAGCAGCAGCAGCACAGCAGGAGCACCAGCACAGTGGCAGAGCCGGCGGCGGCGGCAGCAGCAGCAGCAGCAGCAGCAGCACAGCAGCAGCAGCACAGCAGCAGCACAGCAGCAGCACCACAGCAGCAGCACCACCACAGCAGCAGCAGTACAGCAGCACAGCAACAGCAGCACAACAGCACAGCAGCAGCACAGCAGCAGCAGCAGCAGCAGCACAGTAGCAGCAGCACAGCAGCAGCAGCAGCACAGCAGCGGCAGCACAGCAGCAGCAGCACAGCAGCAGCAGCAGCAGCAGAGCAGCAGCAGCAGCAGCAGCAGCAGCAGCAGCAGCACAGGAGCAGCAGCACAGCAGCAGCAGCGCAGCAGCAGCAGCACAGCACCAGCAGCACAGCAGTAGGACAGCAGCAGCAGCAGCACAGCCACAGCAGCAGAACAGCAGCAGCAGCACAGCAGCAGCATCACAGCAGCAGCAGCAGCACAGCAGCAGCAGCAGCAGCAGCACAGCAGCAGCAGCACAGCAGCAGCAGCAGCAGCAGCAAAGCAGCACAGCTGCAGCAGCAGCAGCACAACAGCAGCAGCACAGCAGCAGCAGCTCAGCAGCAGCATCAGAGCAGCAGCAGCAGCACAGCAGCAGCAGCACAGCAGTAGCAGCAGCACAACAGCACAGCAGCAGCAGCACAGCAGCAGCAGCACAGCAGCAGCAGCACAACAGCAGCAGCACAGCAGCAGCAGCAGTACAGCAGCAGCAGCAGCAGCACAGCAGCAGCAGCAGCACAGCAGCAGCATAGCAGCAGCAGCACAGCAGCAGCAGCACAGCAGCAGCAGCACAGCAGCAGCAGCAGGAGCAGCACAGCAGCAGCAGCACAACAGCAGCAGCAGCAGAAGCAGCAGCACAACAACAACAACAGCAGCAACAACAACAACAGCAGGAGCAGCACAGCAGCAGCAAAGCAGCAGGAGCAGCACAGCAGCAGCACAGCAGCGGCAGCAGCTCAGCAGCAGCAGCACAGCAGCAGCAGCCGCAGCACAGCAGCAGCAGCACAGCAGCAGCAGCACAGCAGCAGCAGCACAGCAGCAGCAGCAGCAGCAGCACAGCAGCAGCGCAACAGCAGCAGCAGCAGCTGCACAGCAGCACAGCAGCAGCAGCGGCTCAACAACAACAACAGCAGCAGCACAGCAGCAGCATCACAGCAGCAGCAGCAGCACAGCAGTAGCAGCAGCACAGCAGCAGCAGCACAGCAGCAGCAGCAGCACAGCAGCACAGCAGCAGCAGCAGCACAGCAGCACAGCTGCAGCAGCAGCAGCACAACAGCAGCAGTACAGCAACAGCAGCTCAGCAGCAGCATCACAGCAGCAGCAGCAGCAGCAGCAGCACACAGCAGCAGCAGCACAGCAGCAGCAGCACAGCAGGAGCAGCACAGCAGTATCAGCAGCACAGCAGCAGCAGCAGCAGCAGTACAGCAGCAGCAGCTCAGCAGCAGCAGCACAGCAGCAGCAGCAGCACATCAGCAGCACAGCAGCAGCAGCAGCACATCAGCAGCACAGCAACAGCAGCAGGAGCAGCACAGGAGCAGCACAGCAGCAGCAGCACAGCAGCAGCAGCAGCAGCACAACAGCAGCAGCAGAAGCAGCAGCACAAGAACAACAACAACAATAACAACAACAACAGCAACAAGAGCAGCAAAGCAGCAGCAGCAGCAGATCAGCACAACAGCAGCAGCACAGCAGCAGCAGCAGCTCAGCAGCAGCAGCACAGCAGCAGCAGCCGCAGCGCAGCAGCAGCAGCAGCAGCACAGCAGCAGCACGGCAGCAGCAGCACAGCAGCAGCAGCAGCAGCACAGCAGCAGCAGCACAGCAGCAGCAGCAGCACAGCAGCAGCAGCACAGAAGCAGCAGCACAGCAGCACAGCTGCAGCAGCAGCACAACAGCAGCAGTACAGCAACAGCAGCTCAGCAGCAGCATCACAGCAGCAGCAGCACACAGCAGCAGCAGCACAGCAGCAACAGCAGCACAGCAGCAGCAGCACAGCAGCAGCAGCATCAGTACAGCAGCAGCAGCTCAGCAGCAGCAGCACAGCAGCAGCAGCAGCACATCAGCAGCACAGCAGCAGCAGCAGCACATCAGCAGCACAGCAGCAGCAGCAGGAGCAGCACAGGAGCAGCACAGCAGCAGCAGCACAGCAGCAGCAGCAGCACAACAGCAGCAGCAGAAGCAGCAGCACAAGAACAACAACAACAATAACAACAACAACAACAACAGCAAGAGCAGCACAGCAGCAGCAAAGCAGCAGCAGCAGCACAGCAGCAGCAGCACAGCAGAAGCAGCACAGCAGCAGCACAGCAGCAGCACATCAGCACAGCAACAGCAGCACAACAGCACAGCAGCAGCAGAGCAGCAGCAGCACAGCAGCAGCACAGCAGCATCAGCAGCACAGCAGCCGTAGCAGCAGCAGCAGCACAGTAGCAGCAGCAGCAGCACAGCAGCACAGCAGCGGCAGCACAGCAGCAGCAGCACAGCAGCAGCAGAGCAGCAGCAGCACAGCAGCAGCACAGCACCAGCAGCACAGCAGCAGCACAGCAGCAGCAGCAGCACAGCCACAGCAGCAGAACAGCAGCAGCACAGCAGCAGCAGCAGCACAGCAGCAGCATAGCAGCAGCAGCACAGCAGCAGCAGCACAGCAGCAGCAGCACAGCAGCAGCAGCAGGAGCAGCACAGCAGCAGCAGCACAACAGCAGCAGCAGCAGAAGCAGCAGCACAACAACAACAACAGCAGCAACAACAACAACAGCAGGAGCAGCACAGCAGCAGCAAAGCAGCAGGAGCAGCACAGCAGCAGCACAGCAGCGGCAGCAGCTCAGCAGCAGCAGCACAGCAGCAGCAGCCGCAGCACAGCAGCAGCAGCACAGCAGCAGCAGCACAGCAGCAGCAGCACAGCAGCAGCAGCAGTAGCACAGCAGCAGCGCAACAGCAGCAGCAGCAGCTGCACAGCAGCACAGCAGCAGCAGCGGCTCAACAACAACAACAGCAGCAGCACAGCAGCAGCATCACAGCAGCAGCAGCAGCACAGCAGTAGCAGCAGCACAGCAGCAGCAGCACAGCAGCAGCAGCAGCACAGCAGCACAGCAGCAGCAGCAGCACAGCAGCACAGCTGCAGCAGGAGCAGCACAACAGCAGCAGTACAGCAACAGCAGCTCAGCAGCAGCATCACAGCAGCAGCAGCAGCAGCAGCACACAGCAGCAGCAGCACAGCAGCAGCAGCAGCACAGCAGGAGCAGCACAGCAGTATCAGCAGCCCAGCAGCAGCAGCAGCAGCAGTACAGCAGCAGCAGCTCAGCAGCAGCAGCACAGCAGCAGCAGCAGCACATCAGCAGCACAGCAGCAGCAGCAGCACATCAGCAGCACAGCAACAGCAGCAGGAGCAGCACAGGAGCAGCACAGCAGCAGCAGCACAGCAGCAGCAGCAGCAGCACAACAGCAGCAGCAGAAGGACAGCACAAGAACAACAACAACAATAACAACAACAACAGCAACAAGAGCAGCAAAGCAGCAGCAGCAGCAGCAGATCAGCACAACAGCAGCAGCACAGCAGCAGCAGCAGCTCAGCAGCAGCAGCACAGCAGCAGCAGCCGCAGCGCAGCAGCAGCAGCAGCAGCACAGCAGCAGCACGGCAGCAGCAGCACAGCAGCAGCAGCAGCACAGCAGCAGCAGCAGCACAGCAGCAGCAGCACAGAAGCAGCAGCAGCACAGCAGCACAGCTGCAGCAGCAGCACAACAGCAGCAGTACAGCAACAGCAGCTCAGCAGCAGCATCACAGCAGCAGCAGCACACAGCAGCAGCAGCACAGCAGCAACAGCAGCACAGCAGCAGCAGCACAGCAGCAGCAGCATCAGTACAGCAGCAGCAGCTCAGCAGCAGCAGCACAGCAGCAGCAGCAGCACATCAGCAGCACAGCAGCAGCAGCAGCACATCAGCAGCACAGCAGCAGCAGCAGGAGCAGCACAGGAGCAGCACAGCAGCAGCAGCACAGCAGCAGCAGCAGCACAACAGCAGCAGCAGAAGCAGCAGCACAAGAACAACAACAACAATAACAACAACAACAACAGCAAGAGCAGCACAGCAGCAGCAAAGCAGCAGCAGCAGCACAGCAGCAGCAGCACAGCAGCAGCAGCACAGCAGCAGCACAGCAGCAGCACATCAGCACAGCAACAGCAGCACAACAGCACAGCAGCAGCAGAGCAGAAGCAGCACAGCAGCAGCACAGCAGCATCAGCAGCACAGCAGCCGTAGCAGCAGCAGCAGCACAGTAGCAGCAGCAGCAGCACAGCAGCACAGCAGCGGCAGCACAGCAGCAGCAGCACAGCAGCAGCAGAGCAGCAGCAGCACAGCAGCAGCACAGCACCAGCAGCACAGCAGCAGCAGCAGCACAGCCACAGCAGCAGAACAGCAGCAGCAGCAGCAGCACAGCAGCAGCAGCACAGCAGCAGCACAGCAGCAGCACAGCAGCAGCAGCTGCAGCACAGCAGCAGCAGTACAGCAGCTGCAGCAGCAGCGCAGCACAGCAGCAGCGCAGCACAACAGCAGCAGCACAGCAGCAGCAGCACAGCAGCAGTAGCACAGCAGTAGCAGCAACACAGCAGCAGTAGCACAGCAGCAGCAGCATAGCAGCAGCACAGCAGCAGCATCACAGCAGCATCACAGCAGCAGCACAACAGCAGCAGCAGCACAGCAGCACAGCAGCAGCAGCACAGCAGCAGCACCAGCACAGCAGCAGCACAGCAGCACAGCAGCAGCAGTACAGCAGCACAGCAACAGCAGCACAACAGCACAGCAGCAGCAGAGCAGCAGCAGCACAGCAGCAGCACAGCAGCAGCAGCAGCACAGCAGCATCGGCAGCACAGCAGCCGTAGCAGCAGCAGCAGCACAGTAGCAGCAGCAGCAGCAGCACAGCAGCACAGGAGCGGCAGCACAGCAGCAGCAGCAGCACAGCAGCAGCAGAGCAGCAGCAGCACAGCAGCAGCAGCAGCACAGCACCACCAGCACAGCAGCAGCACAGCAGCAGCAGCAGCAGCAGCAGCAGAACAGCAGCAGCAGCAGCAGCACAGCAGCAGCAGCAGCACAGCAGCAGCACAGCAGCAGCTGCAGCACAGCAGCAGCAGTACAGCAGCTGCAGCAGCAGCGCAGCACAGCAGCAGCACAGCAGCGGCAGCACAGCAGCAGTAGCACAGCAGCAGCAGCAACACAGCAGCACAGCAGCAGCAGCAGCAGCAGCAGGAGCACAGCAGTAGCAGCACAGCAGCAGCAGCACAGCAGCAGCACAGAACCAGCAGCACAGCAGCCGCAGCAGCACAGCAGGAGCAGCAGCACAGTGGCAGAGCCGGCGGCGGCGGCAGCAGCAGCAGCAGCAGCAGCACAGCAGCAGCAGCACAGCAGCAGCAGCACAGCAGCAGCACAGCAGCAGCACCACAGCAGCAGCAGTACAGCAGCACAGCAACAGCAGCCGCAGCAGCAGCAGCACAGTAGCAGCAGCACAGCAGCAGCAGCAGCACAGCAGCGGCAGCACAGCAGAAGAAGCACAGCAGCAGCAGCAGCAGCAGAGCAGCAGCAGCAGCAGCACAGGAGCAGCAGCACAGCAGCAGCAGCACAGCACCAGCAGCACAGCAGTAGGACAGCAGCAGCAGCAGCACAGCCACAGCAGCAGAACAACAGCAGCAGCAGCACAGCAGCAGCATCACAGCAGCAGCAGCAGCAGCAGCACAGCAGCAGCAGCAGCAGCACAGCAGCAGCAGCAGCACAGCAGCAGCAGCAGCACAGCAGCACAGCTGCAGCAGCAGCAGCACAACAGCAGCAGCACAGCAGCAGCAGCTCAGCAGCAGCATCACAGCAGCAGCAGCACAGCAGCAGCAGCACAGCAGTAGCAGCAGCACAACAGCACAGCAGCAGCAGCACAGCAGCAGCGGCAGCAGTATCAGCACAGCAGCAGCAGCACAGCAGCAGCAGCAGCACAGCAGCAGGAGCAGCACAGCAGCAGCAGCAGCAGCACAGCAGCAGCAGCACAACAGCAGCAGCACAGCAGCATCAGCAGTACAGCAGCAGCAGCAGCAGCACAGCAGCAGCAGCAGCACAGCAGCAGCATAGCAGCAGCAGCACAGCAGCAGCAGCACAGCAGCAGCAGCAGGAGCAGCACAGGAGCAGCACAGCAGCAGCAGCACAACAGCAGCAGCAGCAGAAGCAGCAGCACAACAACAACAACAACAGCAGCAACAACAACAACAGCAGGAGCAGCACAGCAGCAGCAAAGCAGCAGGAGCAGCACAGCAGCAGCACAGCAGCGGCAGCAGCTCAGCAGCAGCAGCACAGCAGCAGCAGCCGCAGCACAGCAGCAGCAGCACAGCAGCAGCAGCACAGCAGCAGCAGCACAGCAGCACAGCAGCAGCAGCACAGCAGCAGCAGCAGCTGCACAGCAGCACAGCAGCAGCAGCGGCTCAACAACAACAACAGCAGCAGCACAGCAGCAGCAGCACAGCAGCAGCAGCAGCACAGCAGCACAGCAGCAGCAGCAGCACAGCAGCACAGCTGCAGCAGCAGCAGCACAACAGCAGCAGTACAGCAACAGCAGCTCAGCAGCAGCATCACAGCAGCAGCAGCACACAGCAGCAGCAGCACAGCAGCAGCAGCAGCACAGCAGCAGCAGCACAGCAGTATCAGCAGCACAGCAGCAGCAGCAGCAGTACAGCAGCAGCAGCTCAGCAGCAGCAGCACAGCAGCAGCAGCAGCACATCAGCAGCACAGCAGCAGCAGCAGCACATCAGCAGCACAGCAACAGCAGCAGGAGCAGCGCAGGAGCAGCACAGCAGCAGCAGCACAGCAGCAGCAGCAGCACAACAGCAGCAGCAGAAGCAGCAGCACTAGAACAACAACAACAATAACAACAACAACAGCAACAAGAGCAGCAAAGCAGCAGCAGCAGCACAGCAGCAGCACATCAGCACAACAGCAGCAGCACAGCAGCAGCAGCAGCAGCTCAGCAGCAGCAGCAGCAGCAGCAGCACAGCAGCAGCACGGCAGCAGCAGCACAGCAGCAGCAGCAGCACAGCAGCAGCAGCACAGCAGCAGCAGCAGCACAGCAGCAGCAGCACAGAAGCAGCAGCAGCACAGCAGCACAGCTGCAGCAGCAGCAGCACAACAGCAGCAGTACAGCAACAGCAGCTCAGCAGCAGCATCACAGCAGCAGCAGCACACAGCAGCAGCAGCACAGCAGCAGCAGCAGCACAGCAGCAGCAGCACAGCAGCAGCAGCATCAGTACAGCAGCAGCAGCTCAGCAGCAGCAGCACAGCAGCAGCAGCAGGAGCAGCACAGGAGCAGCACAACAGCAGCAGCAGAAGCAGCAGCACAAGAACAACAACAACAATAACAACAACAACAACAGCAAGAGCAGCACAGCAGCAGCAAAGCAGCAGCAGCAGCACAGCAGCAGCAGCACAGCAGCAGCACAGCAGCAGCACATCAGCACAGCAACAGCAGCACAACAGCACAGCAGCAGCAGAGCAGCAGCAGCACAGCAGCAGCTCAGCAGCAGCAGCACAGCAGCATCAGCAGCACAGCAGCCGTAGCAGCAGCAGCAGCACAGTAGCAGCAGCAGCAGCACAGCAGCACAGCAGCGGCAGCACAGCAGCAGCACAGCAGCAGCAGAGCAGCAGCAGCACAGCAGCAGCACAGCACCAGCAGCACAGCAGCAGCACAGCAGCAGCAGCAGCACAGCCACAGCAGCAGAACAGCAGCAGCAGCAGCACAGCAGCAGCAGCACAGCAGCAGCACAGCAGCAGCACAGCAGCAGCAGCAGCAGCAGCAGCACAGCAGCAGCAGCTGCAGCACAGCAGCAGCAGTACAGCAGCTGCAGCAGCAGCGCAGCACAGCAGCAGCGCAGCACAACAGCAGCAGCACAGCAGCAGCACAGCAGCAGTAGCACAGCAGTAGCAGCAACACAGCAGCAGTAGCACAGCAGCAGCAGCATAGCAGCAGCACAGCAGCAGCATCACAGCAGCATCACAGCAGCAGCACAACAGCAGCAGCAGCACAGCAGCACAGCAGCAGCAGCACAGCAGCAGCACCAGCACAGCAGCAGCACAGCAGCACAGCAGCAGCAGTACAGCAGCACAGCAACAGCAGCACAACAGCACAGCAGCAGCAGAGCAGCAGCAGCACAGCAGCAGCACAGCAGCAGCAGCAGCACAGCAGCATCGGCAGCACAGCAGCCGTAGCAGCAGCAGCAGCAGCACAGTAGCAGCAGCAGCAGCACAGCAGCACAGGAGCGGCAGCACAGCAGCAGCAGCACAGCAGCAGCAGAGCAGCAGCAGCACAGCAGCAGCAGCAGCAGCACAGCACCACCAGCACAGCAGCAGCACAGCAGCAGCAGCAGCACAACCAAAGCAGCAGAACAGCAGCAGCAGCAGCAGCAGCACAGCAGCAGCACAGCAGCAGCTGCAGCAGAGCAGCAGCAGTACAGCAGCTGCAGCAGCAGCGCAGCACAGCAGCAGCGCAGCACAGCAGCAGCGCAGCACAGCAGCAGCACAGCAGCGGCAGCACACCAGCAGTAGCACAGCAGCAGCAGCAACACAGCAGCAGTAGCACAGCAGCAGCAGCATAGCAGCAGCACAGCAGCAGCATCACAGCAGCATCACAGCAGCAGCACAACAGCAGCAGCAGCACAGCAGCACAGCAGCAGCAGCATAATAGCAGCAGCAGAACAAAAAGAGTAGCAGCAGAGCAGCAGCAGCACAGCAGCCGCACAGCAGCAGCAGCAGCACAGCAGCAGCAGCGGGAGCAGCACAGCAGCAGCACAGCAGCAGCAGCAGCACAGCAGCAGCAGCAGCACAGCAGCAGCACAGCAGCAATAGCAGCACAGCAACAGCAGCACAGAAGCAGCAGCACAGCAACAGAGCAGCACAGCAGCAGCAGCACAACAGCAGCAGCACAGCAGCAGCAGCAGCACAGCAGCAGCAGCACAGCAGCAGCAGCACAACAGCAGCAGCAGCAGCACAACAGCAGCAGCAGCAACAGCAGCAGCATCAGCAGAAACAGCAGCAGCAGCACAACAGCAGCAACAGCAGCAGCAGCAGCACAGCAGCAGCAGCAGCACAGCAGCAGCAGCACAGCAGCAGCACAGCAGCAGCAGCGCAGCAGCAGCACAGCAGCAGCAGAACAGCAGCAGCAGAAGCACAGCAGCAGCAGCACAGCAGCAGCAGCCCAGCAGCAGCAGCAGCACAGCAGCAGCAGCACAGCAGCAGCAGCACAGCAGCAGGAGCAACACAGCAGCAGCAGCACATCAGCACATCACAGCAGCACAGCAGCACAGCAGCAGCAGCAGCACAGCACAGCAGCAGCGCAGCACAGCAGCAGCAGCAGCAGCAGCACAGCAGCAGCACAGCAGCGGCAGCGGCGGCAGCAGTGGCGGGAGCAGCGGCGGCGGCGGCAGCAGCGGCAGCAGCGGCGGCGGCGGCAGCGGCAGCGGCGGCGGCGGCAGCGGCAGCAGCACAGCAGCAGCAGCACAGCAGCAGCAGCACAGCAGCAGCACTAGCAGCAGCAGCAGCACAGCAGCAGCAGCACAGCAGCAGCAGCAGCAGCAGCACAGGAGCAGCAGCACAGCAGCAGCAGCACAGCAGCAGCAGCACAGCACCAGCAGCACAGCAGTAGGACACCAGCAGCAGCAGCACAGCCACAGCAGCAGAACAACAGCAGCAGCAGCACAGCAGCAGCATCACAGCAGCAGCAGCAGCACAGCAGCAGCAGCAGCAGCAGCACAGCAGCAGCAGCAGCACAGCAGCAGCAGCAGCACAGCAGCACAGCTGCAGCAGCAGCAGCACAACAGCAGCAGCACAGCAGCAGCAGCTCAGCAGCAGCATCACAGCAGCAGCAGCAGCACAGCAGCAGCAGCACAGCAGTAGCAGCAGCACAGCAGCACAGCAGCAGCAGCAGCACAGCAGCACAGCTGCAGCAGCAGCAGCACAACAGCAGCAGTACAGCAACAGCAGCTCAGCAGCAGCATCACAGCAGCAGCAGCACACAGCAGCAGCAGCACAGCAGCAGCAGCACAGCAGCAGCAGCACAGCAGTATCAGCAGCACAGCAGCAGCAGCAGCAGCAGTACAGCAGCAGCAGCTCAGCAGCAGCAGCACAGCAGCAGCAGCAGCACATCAGCAGCACAGCAGCAGCAGCAGCACATCAGCAGCACAGCAACAGCAGCAGGAGCAGCACAGGAGCAGCACAGCAGCAGCAGCACAGCAGCAGCAGCAGCACAACAGCAGCAGCAGAAGCAGCAGCACAAGAACAACAACAACAATAACAACAACAACAGCAACAAGAGCAGCAAAGCAGCAGCAGCAGCACAGCAGCAGCACATCAGCACAACAGCAGCAGCACAGCAGCAGCAGCAGCAGCTCAGCAGCAGCAGCACAGCAGCAGCAGCAGCAGCAGCAGCACAGCAGCAGCACGGCAGCAGCAGCACAGCAGCAGCAGCAGCACAGCAGCAGCAGCACAGCAGCAGCAGCAGCACAGCAGCAGCAGCACAGAAGCAGCAGCAGCACAGCAGCACAGCTGCAGCAGCAGCAGCACAACAGCAGCAGTACAGCAACAGCAGCTCAGCAGCAGCATCACAGCAGCAGCAGCACACAGCAGCAGCAGCACAGCAGCAGCAGCAGCACAGCAGCAGCAGCACAGCAGCAGCAGCATCAGTACAGCAGCAGCAGCTCAGCAGCAGCAGCACAGCAGCAGCAGCAGCACATCAGCAGCACAGCAGCAGCAGCAGCACATCAGCAGCACAGCAGCAGCAGCAGGAGCAGCACAGGAGCAGCACAACAGCAGCAGCAGAAGCAGCAGCACAAGAACAACAACAACAATAACAACAACAACAACAGCAAGAGCAGCACAGCAGCAGCAAAGCAGCAGCAGCAGCACAGCAGCAGCAGCACAGCAGCAGCACAGCAGCAGCACATCAGCACAGCAACAGCAGCACAACAGCACAGCAGCAGCAGAGCAGCAGCAGCACAGCAGCAGCTCAGCAGCAGCAGCACAGCAGCATCAGCAGCACAGCAGCCGTAGCAGCAGCAGCAGCACAGTAGCAGCAGCAGCAGCACAGCAGCACAGCAGCGGCAGCACAGCAGCAGCAGCACAGCAGCAGCAGAGCAGCAGCAGCACAGCAGCAGCACAGCACCAGCAGCACAGCAGCAGCACAGCAGCAGCAGCAGCACAGCCACAGCAGCAGAACAGCAGCAGCAGCAGCACAGCAGCAGCAGCACAGCAGCAGCACAGCAGCAGCAGCAGCAGCACAGCAGCAGCAGCTGCAGCACAGCAGCAGCAGTACAGCAGCTGCAGCAGCAGCGCAGCACAGCAGCAGCGCAGCACAACAGCAGCAGCACAGCAGCAGCAGCACAGCAGCAGTAGCACAGCAGTAGCAGCAACACAGCAGCAGTAGCACAGCAGCAGCAGCATAGCAGCAGCACAGCAGCAGCATCACAGCAGCATCACAGCAGCAGCACAACAGCAGCAGCAGCACAGCAGCACAGCAGCAGCAGCACAGCAGCAGCACCAGCACAGCAGCAGCACAGCAGCACAGCAGCAGCAGTACAGCAGCACAGCAACAGCAGCACAACAGTACAGCAGCAGCAGAGCAGCAGCAGCACAGCAGCAGCACAGCAGCAGCAGCAGCACAGCAGCATCGGCAGCACAGCAGCCGTAGCAGCAGCAGCAGCAGCAGCACAGTAGCAGCAGCAGCAGCACAGCAGCACAGGAGCGGCAGCACAGCAGCAGCAGCACAGCAGCAGCAGAGCAGCAGCAGCACAGCAGCAGCAGCAGCACAGCACCACCAGCACAGCAGCAGCACAGCAGCAGCAGCAGCACAACCAAAGCAGCAGAACAGCAGCAGCAGCAGCAGCAGCAGCACAGCAGCAGCACAGCAGCAGCACAGCAGCAGCTGCAGCACAGCAGCAGCAGTACAGCAGCTGCAGCAGCAGCGCAGCACAGCAGCAGCGCAGCACAGCAGCAGCGCAGCACAGCAGCAGCACAGCAGCAGCAGCACAGCAGCATCAGCAGCACAGCAGCCGTAGCAGCAGCAGCAGCACAGTAGCAGCAGCAGCAGCACAGCAGCACAGCAGCGGCAGCACAGCAGCAGCAGCACAGCAGCAGCAGAGCAGCAGCAGCACAGCAGCAGCACAGCACCAGCAGCACAGCAGCAGCACAGCAGCAGCAGCAGCACAGCCACAGCAGCAGAACAGCAGCAGCAGCAGCACAGCAGCAGCAGCACAGCAGCAGCACAGCAGCAGCACAGCAGCAGCAGCAGCAGCACAGCAGCAGCAGCTGCAGCACAGCAGCAGCAGTACAGCAGCTGCAGCAGCAGCGCAGCACAGCAGCAGCGCAGCACAACAGCAGCAGCACAGCAGCAGCAGCACAGCAGCAGTAGCACAGCAGTAGCAGCAACACAGCAGCAGTAGCACAGCAGCAGCAGCATAGCAGCAGCACAGCAGCAGCATCACAGCAGCATCACAGCAGCAGCACAACAGCAGCAGCAGCACAGCAGCAGCAGCACAGCAGCAGCACCAGCACAGCAGCAGCACAGCAGCACAGCAGCAGCAGTACAGCAGCACAGCAACAGCAGCACAACAGCACAGCAGCAGCAGAGCAGCAGCAGCACAGCAGCAGCACAGCAGCAGCAGCAGCACAGCAGCATCGGCAGCACAGCAGCCGTAGCAGCAGCAGCAGCAGCACAGTAGCAGCAGCAGCAGCACAGCAGCACAGGAGCGGCAGCACAGCAGCAGCAGCACAGCAGCAGCAGAGCAGCAGCAGCACAGCAGCAGCAGCAGCACAGCACCACCAGCACAGCAGCAGCACAGCAGCAGCAGCAGCACAACCAAAGCAGCAGAACAGCAGCAGCAGCAGCAGCAGCACAGCAGCAGCACAGCAGCAGCACAGCAGCAGCTGCAGCACAGCAGCAGCAGTACAGCAGCTGCAGCAGCAGCGCAGCACAGCAGCAGCGCAGCACAGCAGCAGCGCAGCACAGCAGCAGCACAGCAGCGGCAGCACAGCAGCAGTAGCACAGCAGCAGCAGCAACACAGCAGCAGTAGCACAGCAGCAGCAGCATAGCAGCAGCACAGCAGCAGCATCACAGCAGCATCACAGCAGCAGCACAACAGCAGCAGCAGCACAGCAGCACAGCAGCAGCAGCATAATAGCAGCAGCAGAACAAAAAGAGTAGCAGCAGAGCAGCAGCAGCACAGCAGCCGCACAGCAGCAGCAGCACAGCAGCAGCAGCGGGAGCAGCACAGCAGCAGCACAGCAGCAGCAGCCCAGCAGCAGCAGCAGCACAGCAGCAGCAGCACAGCAGCAGCAGCACAGCAGCAGGAGCAACACAGCAGCAGCAGCACATCAGCACATCACAGCAGCACAGCAGCACAGCAGCAGCAGCAGCACAGCACAGCAGCAGCGCAGCACAGCAGCAGCAGCAGCAGCAGCAGCAGCAGCAGCAGCACAGCAGCAGCACAGCAGCGGCAGCGGCGGCAGCAGTGGCGGGAGCAGCGGCGGCGGCGGCAGCAGCGGCGGCGGCGGCAGCGGCAGCGGCGGCGGCGGCAGCGGCAGCAGCACAGCAGCAGCAGCACAGCAGCAGCAGCACAGCAGCAGCACTAGCAGCAGCAGCAGCACAGCAGCAGCAGCACAGCAGCAGCAGCACAGCAGCAGCAGCAGCAGCACAGGAGCAGCAGCACAGCAGCAGCAGCACAGCAGCAGCAGCACAGCACCAGCAGCACAGCAGTAGGACACCAGCAGCAGCAGCACAGCCACAGCAGCAGAACAACAGCAGCAGCAGCACAGCAGCAGCATCACAGCAGCAGCAGCAGCACAGCAGCAGCAGCAGCAGCAGCACAGCAGCAGCAGCACAGCAGCACAGCTGCAGCAGCAGCAGCACAACAGCAGCAGCACAGCAGCAGCAGCTCAGCAGCAGCATCACAGCAGCAGCAGCAGCACAGCAGCAGCAGCACAGCAGTAGCAGCAGCACAGCAGCACAGCAGCAGCAGCAGCACAGCAGCACAGCTGCAGCAGCTGCAGCACAACAGCAGCAGTACAGCAACAGCAGCTCAGCAGCAGCATCACAGCAGCAGCAGCACACAGCAGCAGCAGCACAGCAGCAGCAGCAGCACAGCAGCAGCAGCACAGCAGTATCAGCAGCACAGCAGCAGCAGTACAGCAGCAGCAGCTCAGCAGCAGCAGCACAGCAGCAGCAGCAGCACATCAGCAGCACAGCAGCAGCAGCAGCACATCAGCAGCACAGCAACAGCAGCAGGAGCAGCACAGGAGCAGCACAGCAGCAGCAGCACAGCAGCAGCAGCAGCACAACAGCAGCAGCAGAAGCAGCAGCACAAGAACAACAACAACAATAACAACAACAACAGCAACAAGAGCAGCAAAGCAGCAGCAGCAGCACAGCAGCAGCACATCAGCACAACAGCAGCAGCACAGCAGCAGCAGCAGCAGCTCAGCAGCAGCAGCACAGCAGCAGCAGCAGCAGCAGCAGCACAGCAGCAGCACGGCAGCAGCAGCACAGCGGCAGCAGCAGCACAGCAGCAGCAGCACAGCAGCAGCAGCAGCACAGCAGCAGCAGCACAGAAGCAGCAGCAGCACAGCAGCACAGCTGCAGCAGCAGCAGCAGCACAACAGCAGCAGTACAGCAACAGCAGCTCAGCAGCAGCATCACAGCAGCAGCAGCAGCAGCACAGCAGCACAACAGCAGCAGCACAGCAGCAGCACCAGCACAGCAGCAGCACAGCAGCACAGCAGCAGCAGTACAGCAGCACAGCAACAGCAGCACAACAGCACAGCAGCAGCAGAGCAGCAGCAGCACAGCAGCAGCACAGCAGCAGCAGCACAGCAGCATCGGCAGCACAGCAGCCGTAGCAGCAGCAGCAGCAGCAGCACAGTAGCAGCAGCAGCAGCACAGCAGCACAGGAGCGGCAGCACAGCAGCAGCAGCACAGCAGCAGCAGAGCAGCAGCAGCACAGCAGCAGCAGCAGCACAGCACCACCAGCACAGCAGCAGCACAGCAGCAGCAGCAGCACAACCAAAGCAGCAGAACAGCAGCAGCAGCAGCAGCACAGCAGCAGCACAGCAGCAGCACAGCAGCAGCTGCAGCACAGCAGCAGCAGTACAGCAGCTGCAGCAGCAGCGCAGCACAGCAGCAGCGCAGCACAGCAGCAGCACAGCAGCGGCAGCACAGCAGCAGTAGCACAGCAGCAGCAGCAACACAGCAGCAGTAGCACAGCAGCAGCAGCATAGCAGCAGCACAGCAGCAGCATCACAGCAGCATCACAGCAGCAGCACAACAGCAGCAGCAGCACAGCAGCACAGCAGCAGCAGCATAATAGCAGCAGCAGAACAAAAAGAGTAGCAGCAGAGCAGCAGCAGCACAGCAGCCGCACAGCAGCAGCAGCACAGCAGCAGCACAGCAGCAGCACAGCAGCAGCAGCAGCACAGCAGCAGCAGCAGCACAGCAGCAGGACAGCAGCAATAGCAGCACAGCAACAGCAGCACAGAAGCAGCAGCACAGCAACAGAGCAGCACAGCAGCAGCAGCACAACAGCAGCAGCACAGCAGCAGCAGCAGCAGCACAGCAGCAGCAGCACAGCAGCAGCAGCAGCACAGCAGCAGCAGCACAACAGCAGCAGCAGCACAACAGCAGCAGCAGCAACAGCAGCAGCAGCAGCAGAAACAGCAGCAGCAGCACAACAGCAGCAACAGCAGCAGCAGCAGCACAGCAGCAGCAGCACAGCAGCAGCAGCACAGCAGCAGCACAGCAGCAGCAGCGCAGCAGCAGCACAGCAGCAGCAGAACAGCAGCAGCAGAACAGCAGCAGCAGAAGCACAGCAGCAGCAGCACAGCAGCAGCAGCCCAGCAGCAGCAGCACAGCAGCAGCAGCACAGCAGCAGCAGCACAGCAGCAGGAGCAACACAGCAGCAGCAGCACATCAGCACATCACAGCAGCACAGCAGCACAGCAGCAGCAGCAGCACAGCACAGCAGCAGCGCAGCACAGCAGCAGCAGCAGCAGCAGCACAGCAGCAGCACAGCAGCGGCAGCGGCGGCAGCAGTGGCGGGAGCAGCGGCGGCGGCGGCAGCAGCGGCAGCAGCGGCGGCGGCGGCAGCGGCAGCAGCACAGCAGCAGCAGCACAGCAGCAGCAGCACAGCAGCAGCACTAGCAGCAGCAGCAGCACAGCAGCAGCAGCACAGCAGCAGCAGCACAGCAGCAGCAGCAGCAGCAGCAGCAGCACAGGAGCAGCAGCACAGCAGCAGCAGCACAGCAGCAGCAGCACAGCACCAGCAGCACAGCAGTAGGACACCAGCAGCAGCAGCACAGCCACAGCAGCAGAACAACAGCAGCAGCAGCACAGCAGCAGCATCACAGCAGCAGCAGCACAGCAGCAGCAGCAGCAGCACAGCAGCAGCAGCAGCACAGCAGCAGCAGCAGCACAGCAGCACAGCTGCAGCAGCAGCAGCACAACAGCAGCAGCACAGCAGCAGCAGCTCAGCAGCAGCATCACAGCAGCAGCAGCAGCACAGCAGCAGCAGCACAGCAGTAGCAGCAGCACAACAGCACAGCAGCAGCAGCACAGCAGCAGCGGCAGCAGTATCAGCACAGCAGCAGCAGCACAGCAGCAGCAGCAGCACAGCAGCAGGAGCAGTACAGCAGCAGCAGCAGCACAGCAGCAGCAGCACAACAGCAGCAGCACAGCAGCAGCAGCAGTACAGCAGCAGCAGCAGCACAGCAGCAGCAGCAGCACAGCAGCAGCATAGCAGGAGCAGCACAGCAGCAGCAGCACAGCAGCAGCAGCAGGAGCAGCACAAAAGCAGCACAGCAGCAGCAGCACAACAGCAGCAGCAGCAGAAGCAGCAGCACAACAACAACAACAACAGCAGCAACAACAACAACAGCAGGAGCAGCACAGCAGCAGCAAAGCAGCAGGAGCAGCACAGCAGCAGCACAGCAGCGGCAGCAGCTCAGCAGCAGCAGCACAGCAGCAGCAGCCGCAGCACAGCAGCAGCAGCACAGCAGCAGCAGCACAGCAGCACAGCAGCAGCAGCACAGCAGCAGCGCAACAGCAGCAGCAGCAGCTGCACAGCAGCACAGCAGCAGCATCACAGCAGCAGCAGCAGCACAGCAGTAGCAGCAACACAGCAGCAGCAGCACAGCAGCAGCAGCAGCACAGCAGCACAGCAGCAGCAGCAGCACAGCAGCACAGCTGCAGCAGCAGCAGCACAACAGCAGCAGTACAGCAACAGCAGCTCAGCAGCAGCATCACAGCAGCAGCAGCAGCAGCACACAGCAGCAGCAGCAGCACAGCAGCAGCAGCACAGCAGTATCAGCAGCACAGCAGCAGCAGCAGCAGTATCAGCAGCACAGCAGCAGCAGCAGCAGCAGTACAGCAGCAGCAGCAGCACATCAGCAGCACAGCAGCAGCAGCAGCACATCAGCAGCACAGCAACAGCAGCAGGAGCAGCACAGGAGCAGCACAGCAGCAGCAGCACAGCAGCAGCAGCAGCAGCAGCACAACAGCAGCAGCAGAAGCAGCAGCACAAGAACAACAACAACAATAACAACAACAACAACAGCAACAAGAGCAGCAAAGCAGCAGCAGCACAGCAGCAGCACATCAGCACAACAGCAGCAGCACAGCAGCAGCAGCAGCAGCACAGCAGCAGCAGCCGCAGCGCAGCAGCAGCAGCAGCAGCACAGCAGCAGCACGGCAGCAGCAGCACAGCAGCAGCAGCACAGCAGCAGCAGCACAGCAGCAGCAGCAGCACAGCAGCAGCACAGAAGCAGCAGCAGCACAGCAGCACAGCTGCAGCAGCAGCAGCACAACAGCAGCAGTACAGCAACAGCAGCTCAGCAGCAGCATCACAGCAGCAGCACACAGCAGCAGCAGCACAGCAGCAGCAGCAGCACAGCAGCAGCAGCACAGCAGCAGCAGCATCAGTACAGCAGCAGCAGCTCAGCAGCAGCAGCACAGCAGCAGCAGCACATCAGCAGCACAGCAGCAGCAGCAGCACATCAGCAGCACAGCAGCAGCAGCAGGAGCAGCACAGGAGCAGCACAGCAGCAGCAGCACAGCAGCAGCAGCAGCACAACAGCAGCAGCAGAAGCAGCAGCACAAGAACAACAACAACAATAACAACAACAACAACAGCAAGAGCAGCACAGCAGCAGCAAAGCAGCAGCAGCAGCACAGCAGCAGCAGCACAGCAGCAGCACAGCAGCAGCACATCAGCACAGCAACAGCAGCACAACAGCACAGCAGCAGCAGAGCAGCAGCAGCACAGCAGCAGCACAGCAGCAGCAGCACAGCAGCATCAGCAGCACAGCAGCCGTAGCAGCAGCAGCAGCACAGTAGCAGCAGCAGCAGCACAGCAGCACAGCAGCGGCAGCACAGCAGCAGCAGCACAGCAGCAGCAGCACAGCAGCAGCAGCACAGCAGCAGCACAGCACCAGCAGCACAGCAGCAGCAGCAGCACAGCCACAGCAGCAGAACAGCAGCAGCAGCAGCAGCACAGCAGCAGCAGCACAGCAGCAGCACAGCAGCAGCAGCAGCACAGCAGCAGCAGCTGCAGCACAGCAGCAGCAGTACAGCAGCTGCAGCAGCAGCGCAGCACAGCAGCAGTAGCACAGCAGCAGCAGCAACACAGCAGCAGTAGCACAGCAGCAGCAGCATAGCAGCAGCACAGCAGCAGCATCACAGCAGCATCACAGCAGCAGCACAACAGCAGCAGCAGCACAGCAGCACAGCAGCAGCAGCATAATAGCAGCAGCAGAACAAAAAGAATAGCAGCAGAGCAGCAGCAGCACAGCAGCCGCACAGCAGCAGCAGCACAGCAGCAGCAGCGGGAGCAGCACAGCAGCAGCACAGCAGCAGCAGCAGCAGCACAGCAGCAGCACAGCAGCAATAGCAGCACAGCAACAGCAGCACAGAAGCAGCAGCACAGCAACAGAGCAGCACAGCAGCAGCAGCACAACAGCAGCAGCACAGCAGCAGCAGCAGCACAGCAGCAGCAGCACAGCAGCAGCAGCAGCACAGCAGCAGCAGCACAACAGCAGCAGCAGCAGCACAACAGCAGCAGCAGCAACAGCAGCAGCAGCAGCAGAAACAGCAGCAGCAGCAGCACAGCAGCAGCAGCACAGCAGCAGCAGCACAGCAGCAGCACAGCAGCAGCAGCGCAGCAGCAGCACAGCAGCAGCAGAACAGCAGCAGCAGAAGCACAGCAGCAGCAGCACAGCAGCAGCAGCCCAGCAGCAGCAGCAGCACAGCAGCAGCAGCACAGCAGCAGCAGCACAGCAGCAGGAGCAACACAGCAGCAGCAGCACATCAGCACATCACAGCAGCACAGCAGCACAGCAGCAGCAGCAGCACAGCACAGCAGCAGCGCAGCACAGCAGCAGCAGCAGCAGCAGCAGCAGCAGCAGCAGCAGCAGCAGCAGCAGCAGCAGCAGCAGCACAGCAGCAGCACAGCAGCGGCAGCGGCGGCAGCAGTGGCGGGAGCAGCGGCGGCGGCGGCAGCAGCGGCAGCAGCGGCGGCGGCGGCAGCGGCAGCGGCGGCGGCGGCAGCGGCAGCAGCACAGCAGCAGCAGCACAGCAGCAGCAGCACAGCAGCAGCACTAGCAGCAGCAGCAGCACAGCAGCAGCAGCACAGCAGCAGCAGCACAGCAGCAGCAGCAGCAGCAGCACAGGAGCAGCAGCACAGCAGCAGCAGCACAGCACCAGCAGCACAGCAGTAGGACACCAGCAGCAGCAGCACAGCCACAGCAGCAGAACAACAGCAGCAGCAGCACAGCAGCAGCATCACAGCAGCAGCAGCACAGCAGCAGCAGCAGCAGCAGCACAGCAGCAGCAGCACAGCAGCACAGCTGCAGCAGCAGCAGCACAACAGCAGCAGCACAGCAGCAGCAGCTCAGCAGCAGCATCACAGCAGCAGCAGCAGCACAGCAGCAGCAGCACAGCAGTAGCAGCAGCACAGCAGCACAGCAGCAGCAGCAGCACAGCAGCACAGCTGCAGCAGCAGCAGCACAACAGCAGCAGTACAGCAACAGCAGCTCAGCAGCAGCATCACAGCAGCAGCAGCACACAGCAGCAGCAGCACAGCAGCAGCAGCAGCACAGCAGCAGCAGCACAGCAGTATCAGCAGCACAGCAGCAGCAGCAGCAGCAGTACAGCAGCAGCAGCTCAGCAGCAGCAGCACAGCAGCAGCAGCACATCAGCAGCACAGCAGCAGCAGCAGCACATCAGCAGCACAGCAACAGCAGCAGGAGCAGCACAGGAGCAGCACAGCAGCAGCAGCACAGCAGCAGCAGCAGCACAACAGCAGCAGCAGAAGCAGCACCACAAGAACAACAACAACAATAACAACAACAACAGCAACAAGAGCAGCAAAGCAGCAGCAGCAGCACAGCAGCAGCACATCAGCACAACAGCAGCAGCACAGCAGCAGCAGCAGCAGCTCAGCAGCAGCAGCACAGCAGCAGCAGCACGGCAGCAGCAGCACAGCGGCAGCAGCAGCACAGCAGCAGCAGCACAGCAGCAGCAGCAGCACAGCAGCAGCAGCACAGAAGCAGCAGCAGCACAGCAGCACAGCTGCAGCAGCAGCAGCAGCACAACAGCAGCAGTACAGCAACAGCAGCTCAGCAGCAGCATCACAGCAGCAGCAGCAGCAGCACAGCAGCACAGCAGCAGCAGCACAGCAGCAGCACCAGCACAGCAGCAGCACAGCAGCACAGCAGCAGCAGTACAGCAGCACAGCAACAGCAGCACAACAGCACAGCAGCAGCAGAGCAGCAGCAGCACAGCAGCAGCACAGCAGCATCGGCAGCACAGCAGCCGTAGCAGCAGCAGCAGCAGCACAGTAGCAGCAGCAGCAGCACAGCAGCACAGGAGCGGCAGCACAGCAGCAGCAGCACAGCAGCAGCAGAGCAGCAGCAGCACAGCAGCAGCAGCAGCACAGCACCACCAGCACAGCAGCAGCACAGCAGCAGCAGCAGCACAACCAAAGCAGCAGAACAGCAGCAGCAGCAGCAGCAGCACAGCAGCAGCACAGCAGCAGCACAGCAGCAGCTGCAGCACAGCAGCAGCAGTACAGCAGCTGCAGCAGCAGCGCAGCACAGCAGCAGCGCAGCACAGCAGCAGCACAGCAGCGGCAGCACAGCAGCAGTAGCACAGCAGCAGCAGCAACACAGCAGCAGTAGCACAGCAGCAGCAGCATAGCAGCAGCACAGCAGCAGCATCACAGCAGCATCACAGCAGCAGCACAACAGCAGCAGCAGCACAGCAGCACAGCAGCAGCAGCATAATAGCAGCAGCAGAACAAAAAGAGTAGCAGCAGAGCAGCAGCAGCACAGCAGCCGCACAGCAGCAGCAGCACAGCAGCAGCACAGCAGCAGCACAGCAGCAGCAGCAGCACAGCAGCAGCAGCAGCACAGCAGCAGGACAGCAGCAATAGCAGCACAGCAACAGCAGCACAGAAGCAGCAGCACAGCAACAGAGCAGCACAGCAGCAGCAGCACAACAGCAGCAGCACAGCAGCAGCAGCAGCAGCACAGCAGCAGCAGCACAGCAGCAGCAGCAGCACAGCAGCAGCAGCACAACAGCAGCAGCAGCACAACAGCAGCAGCAGCAACAGCAGCAGCAGCAGCAGAAACAGCAGCAGCAGCACAACAGCAGCAACAGCAGCAGCAGCAGCACAGCAGCAGCAGCAGCACAGCAGCAGCACAGCAGCAGCAGCGCAGCAGCAGCACAGCAGCAGCAGAACAGCAGCAGCAGAAGCACAGCAGCAGCAGCACAGCAGCAGCAGCCCAGCAGCAGCAGCACAGCAGCAGCAGCACAGCAGCAGCAGCACAGCAGCAGGAGCAACACAGCAGCAGCAGCACATCAGCACATCACAGCAGCACAGCAGCACAGCAGCAGCAGCAGCACAGCACAGCAGCAGCGCAGCACAGCAGCAGCAGCAGCAGCAGCAGCAGCACAGCAGCAGCACAGCAGCGGCAGCGGCGGCAGCAGTGGCGGGAGCAGCGGCGGCGGCGGCAGCAGCGGCAGCAGCGGCGGCGGCGGCAGCGGCAGCAGCACAGCAGCAGCAGCACAGCAGCAGCAGCACAGCAGCAGCACTAGCAGCAGCAGCAGCACAGCAGCAGCAGCACAGCAGCAGCAGCAGCAGCAGCAGCAGCAGCACAGGAGCAGCAGCACAGCAGCAGCAGCACAGCAGCAGCAGCACAGCACCAGCAGCACAGCAGTAGGACACCAGCAGCAGCAGCACAGCCACAGCAGCAGAACAACAGCAGCAGCAGCACAGCAGCAGCATCACAGCAGCAGCAGCACAGCAGCAGCAGCAGCAGCAGCACAGCAGCAGCAGCAGCACAGCAGCAGCAGCAGCACAGCAGCACAGCTGCAGCAGCAGCAGCACAACAGCAGCAGCACAGCAGCAGCAGCTCAGCAGCAGCATCACAGCAGCAGCAGCAGCACAGCAGCAGCAGCACAGCAGTAGCAGCAGCACAACAGCACAGCAGCAGCAGCACAGCCACAGCAGCAGAACAACAGCAGCAGCAGCACAGCAGCAGCATCACAGCAGCAGCAGCACAGCAGCAGCAGCAGCAGCACAGCAGCAGGAGCAGTACAGCAGCAGCAGCAGCACAGCAGCAGCACAACAGCAGCAGCACAGCAGCAGCAGCAGTACAGCAGCAGCAGCAGCACAGCAGCAGCAGCAGCACAGCAGCAGCATAGCAGGAGCAGCACAGCAGCAGCAGCACAGCAGCAGCAGCAGGAGCAGCACAAAAGCAGCACAGCAGCAGCAAAGCAGCAGGAGCAGCACAGCAGCAGCACAGCAGCGGCAGCAGCTCAGCAGCAGCAGCACAGCAGCAGCAGCCGCAGCACAGCAGCAGCAGCACAGCAGCAGCAGCACAGCAGCACAGCAGCAGCAGCACAGCAGCAGCGCAACAGCAGCAGCAGCAGCTGCACAGCAGCACAGCAGCAGCATCACAGCAGCAGCAGCAGCACAGCAGTAGCAGCAACACAGCAGCAGCAGCACAGCAGCAGCAGCAGCACAGCAGCACAGCAGCAGCAGCAGCACAGCAGCACAGCTGCAGCAGCAGCAGCACAACAGCAGCAGTACAGCAACAGCAGCTCAGCAGCAGCATCACAGCAGCAGCAGCAGCAGCACACAGCAGCAGCAGCAGCACAGCAGCAGCAGCACAGCAGTATCAGCAGCACAGCAGCAGCAGCAGCAGCAGTATCAGCAGCACAGCAGCAGCAGCAGCAGCAGTACAGCAGCAGCAGCAGCAGCACATCAGCAGCACAGCAGCAGCAGCAGCACATCAGCAGCACAGCAACAGCAGCAGGAGCAGCACAGGAGCAGCACAGCAGCAGCAGCACAGCAGCAGCAGCAGCACAACAGCAGCAGCAGAAGCAGCAGCACAAGAACAACAACAACAATAACAACAACAACAACAGCAACAAGAGCAGCAAAGCAGCAGCAGCACAGCAGCAGCACATCAGCACAACAGCAGCAGCACAGCAGCAGCAGCAGCAGCACAGCAGCAGCAGCCGCAGCGCAGCAGCAGCAGCAGCAGCACAGCAGCAGCACGGCAGCAGCAGCACAGCAGCAGGAGCACAGCAGCAGCAGCACAGCAGCAGCAGCAGCACAGCAGCAGCACAGAAGCAGCAGCAGCACAGCAGCACAGCTGCAGCAGCAGCAGCACAACAGCAGCAGTACAGCAACAGCAGCTCAGCAGCAGCATCACAGCAGCAGCAGCACACAGCAGCAGCAGCACAGCAGCAGCAGCAGCACAGCAGCAGCAGCACAGCAGCAGCAGCATCAGTACAGCAGCAGCAGCTCAGCAGCAGCAGCACAGCAGCAGCAGCAGCACATCAGCAGCACAGCAGCAGCAGCACATCAGCAGCACAGCAGCAGCAGCAGGAGCAGCACAGGAGCAGCACAGCAGCAGCAGCACAGCAGCAGCAGCACAACAGCAGCAGCAGAAGCAGCAGCACAAGAACAACAACAACAATAACAACAACAACAGCAAGAGCAGCACAGCAGCAGCAAAGCAGCAGCAGCAGCACAGCAGCAGCAGCACAGCAGCAGCACAGCAGCAGCACATCAGCACAGCAACAGCAGCACAACAGCACAGCAGCAGCAGAGCAGCAGCAGCACAGCAGCAGCACAGCAGCAGCAGCACAGCAGCATCAGCAGCACAGCAGCCGTAGCAGCAGCAGCAGCACAGTAGCAGCAGCAGCAGCACAGCAGCACAGCCGCGGCAGCACAGCAGCAGCAGCACAGCAGCAGCAGAGCAGCAGCAGCACAGCAGCAGCACAGCACCAGCAGCACAGCAGCAGCAGCAGCACAGCCACAGCAGCAGAACAGCAGCAGCAGCAGCAGCACAGCAGCAGCAGCACAGCAGCAGCAGCACAGCAGCAGCACAGCAGCAGCACAGCAGCAGCAGCAGCACAGCAGCAGCAGCTGCAGCACAGCAGCAGCAGTACAGCAGCTGCAGCAGCAGCGCAGCACAGCAGCAGCGCAGCACAACAGCAGCAGCACAGCAGCAGCAGCACAGCAGCAGTAGCACAGCAGTAGCAGCAACACAGCAGCAGTAGCACAGCAGCAGCAGCATAGCAGCAGCACAGCAGCAGCATCACAGCAGCATCACAGCAGCAGCACAACAGCAGCAGCAGCACAGCAGCACAGCAGCAGCAGCACAGCAGCAGCACCAGCACAGCAGCAGCACAGCAGCACAGCAGCAGCAGTACAGCAGCACAGCAACAGCAGCACCAAGCACAGCAGCAGCAGAGCAGCAGCAGCATAGCAGCAGCACAGCAGCAGCACAGCAGCATCGGCAGCACAGCAGCCGTAGCAGCAGCAGCAGCAGCAGCACAGTAGCAGCAGCAGCACAGCAGCACAGGAGCGGCAGCACAGCAGCAGCAGCACAGCAGCAGCAGAGCAGCAGCAGCACAGCAGCAGCAGCAGCACAGCACCACCAGCACAGCAGCAGCACAGCAGCAGCAGCAGCACAACCAAAGCAGCAGAACAGCAGCAGCAGCAGCAGCAGCAGCAGCACAGCAGCAGCAGCAGCACAGCAGCAGCACAGCAGCAGCTGCAGCACAGCAGCAGCAGTACAGCAGCTGCAGCAGCAGCGCAGCACAGCAGCAGCGCAGCACAGCAGCAGCACAGCAGCGGCAGCACAGCAGCAGTAGCACAGCAGCAGCAGCAACACAGCAGCACAGCAGCAGCAGCAGCAGCAGCAGCAGGAGCACAGCAGTAGCAGCACAGCAGCAGCAGCACAGCAGCAGCACAGAACCAGCAGCACAGCAGCCGCAGCAGCACAGCAGGAGCACAGCAGCAACAGCAGCACAGCAGCAGCAGCAGCACAGCAGGAGCAGCAGCACAGTGGCAGAGCCGGCGGCGGCGGCAGCAGCAGCAGCAGCAGCAGGACAGCAGCAGCAGCACAGCAGCAGCAGCACAGCAGCAGCAGAGCAGCAGCAGCACAGCAGCAGCACAGCACCAGCAGCACAGCAGCAGCACAGCAGCAGCAGCAGCAGCACAGCCACAGCAGCAGAACAGCAGCAGCAGCAGCAGCACAGCAGCAGCAGCACAGCAGCAGCACAGCAGCAGCAGCTGCAGCACAGCAGCAGCAGTACAGCAGCAGCACAGCAGCAGTAGCACAGCAGTAGCAGCAACACAGCAGCAGTAGCACAGCAGCAGCAGCATAGCAGCAGCACAGCAGCAGCATCACAGCAGCATCACAGCAGCAGCACAACAGCAGCAGCAGCACAGCAGCACAGCAGCAGCAGCAGCAGCACAGCAGCAGCACCAGCACAGCAGCAGCACAGCAGCACAGCAGCAGCAGTACAGCAGCACAGCAACAGCAGCACAACAGCACAGCAGCAGCAGAGCAGCAGCAGCACAGCAGCAGCACAGCAGCAGCAGCAGCACAGCAGCATCGGCAGCACAGCAGCCGTAGCAGCAGCAGCAGCAGCAGCACAGTAGCAGCAGCAGCAGCACAGCAGCACAGGAGCGGCAGCACAGCAGCAGCAGCACAGCAGCAGCAGAGCAGCAGCAGCACAGCAGCAGCAGCAGCACAGCACCACCAGCACAGCAGCAGCACAGCAGCAGCAGCAGCAGAACAGCAGCAGCAGCAGCAGCAGCACAGCAGCAGCAGCAGCACAGCAGCAGCACAGCAGCAGCTGCAGCACAGCAGCAGCAGTACAGCAGCTGCAGCAGCAGCGCAGCACAGCAGCAGCGCAGCACAGCAGCAGCACAGCAGCGGCAGCACAGCAGCAGTAGCACAGCAGCAGCAGCAGCAGCAACACAGCAGCACAGCAGCAGCAGCAGCAGCAGCAGGAGCACAGCAGTAGCAGCACAGCAGCAGCAGCACAGCAGCAGCACAGAACCAGCAGCACAGCAGCCGCAGCAGCACAGCAGGAGCACAGCAGCAACAGCAGCACAGCAGCAGCAGCAGCACAGCAGGAGCAGCAGCACAGTGGCAGAGCCGGCGGCGGCGGCAGCAGCAGCAGCAGCAGCAGCACAGCAGCAGCAGCACAGCAGCAGCAGCACAGCAGCAGCAGCACAGCAGCAGCACAGCAGCAGCACCACAGCAGCAGCATCACCACAGCAGCAGCAGTACAGCAGCACAGCAACAGCAGCACAACAGCACAGCAGCAGCACAGCAGCAGCAGCACAGCAGCCGCAGCAGCAGCAGCACAGTAGCAGCAGCACAGCAGCAGCAGCAGCACAGCAGCGGCAGCACAGCAGCAGCAGCACAGCAGCAGCAGCAGCAGCAGCAGCAGAGCAGCAGCAGCAGCAGCAGCAGCACAGGAGCAGCAGCACAGCAGCAGCAGCACAGCACCAGCAGCACAGCAGTAGGACAGCAGCAGCAGCAGCACAGCCACAGCAGCAGAACAACAGCAGCAGCAGCACAGCAGCAGCATCACAGCAGCAGCAGCAGCAGCAGCAGCAGCACAGCAGCAGCAGCAGCACAGCAGCAGCAGCAGCACAGCAGCAGCAGCAGCAGCACAGCAGCACAGCTGCAGCAGCAGCAGCAGCACAACAGCAGCAGCACAGCAGCAGCAGCTCAGCAGCAGCATCACAGCAGCAGCAGCACAGCAGCAGCAGCACAGCCACAGCAGCAGAACAACAGCAGCAGCAGCACAGCAGCAGCATCACAGCAGCAGCAGCAGCACAGCAGCAGCAGCAGCACAGCAGCAGCAGCAGCACAGCAGCAGCATCACAGCAGCAGCAGCAGCAGCACAGCAGCAGCAGCAGCAGCACAGCAGCAGCAGCAGCACAGCAGCAGCAGCAGCAGCACAGCAGCACAGCTGCAGCAGCAGCAGCAGCACAACAGCAGCAGCACAGCAGCAGCAGCTCAACAGCAGCATCACAGCAGCAGCAGCACAGCAGCAGCAGCACAGCAGTAGCAGCAGCACAACAGCACAGCAGCAGCAGCACAGCAGCAGCGGCAGCAGTATCAGCACAGCAGCAGCAGCACAGCAGCAGCAGCAGCACAGCAGCAGGAGCAGCACAGCAGCAGCAGCAGCACAGCAGCAGCAGCACAACAGCAGCAGCACAGCAGCAGCAGCAGTACAGCAGCAGCAGCAGCAGCACAGCAGCAGCAGCACAGCAGCAGCATAGCAGCAGCAGCACAGCAGCAGCAGCACAGCAGCAGCAGCAGGAGCAGCACAGGAGCAGCACAGCAGCAGCAGCAGCACAACAGCAGCAGCAGCAGAAGCAGCAGCACAACAACAACAACAACAGCAGCAACAACAACAACAGCAGGAGCAGCACAGCAGCAGCAAAGCAGCAGGAGCAGCACAGCAGCAGCACAGCAGCGGCAGCAGCTCAGCAGCAGCAGCACAGCAGCAGCAGCCGCAGCACAGCAGCAGCAGCACAGCAGCAGCAGCACAGCAGCAGCAGCACAGCAGCACAGCAGCAGCAGCACAGCAGCAGCGCAACAGCAGCAGCAGCAGCTGCACAGCAGCACAGCAGCAGCAGCGGCTCAACAACAACAACAGCAGCAGCACAGCAGCAGCATCACAGCAGCAGCAGCACAGCAGTAGCAGCAGCACAGCAGCAGCAGCACAGCAGCAGCAGCAGCACAGCAGCAGCAGCAGCACAGCAGCACAGCTGCAGCAGCAGCACAACAGCAGCAGTACAGCAACAGCAGCTCAGCAGCAGCATCACAGCAGCAGCAGCACACAGCAGCAGCAGCACAGCAGCAGCAGCACAGCAGCAGCAGCACAGCAGTATCAGCAGCACAGCAGCAGCAGCAGCAGCAGTACAGCAGCAGCAGCTCAGCAGCAGCAGCACAGCAGCAGCAGCAGCACATCAGCAGCACAGCAGCAGCAGCAGCACATCAGCAGCACAGCAACAGCAGCAGGAGCAGCACAGGAGCAGCACAGCAGCAGCAGCACAGCAGCAGCAGCAGCACAACAGCAGCAGCAGAAGCAGCAGCACAAGAACAACAACAACAATAACAACAACAACAGCAACAAGAGCAGCAAAGCAGCAGCAGCAGCACAGCAGCAGCACATCAGCACAACAGCAGCAGCACAGCAGCAGCAGCAGCAGCTCAGCAGCAGCAGCACAGCAGCAGCAGCAGCAGCAGCACAGCAGCAGCACGGCAGCAGCAGCACAGCAGCAGCAGCAGCACAGCAGCAGCAGCACAGCAGCAGCAGCAGCACAGCAGCAGCAGCACAGAAGCAGCAGCAGCACAGCAGCACAGCTGCAGCAGCAGCAGCACAACAGCAGCAGTACAGCAACAGCAGCTCAGCAGCAGCATCACAGCAGCAGCAGCACACAGCAGCAGCAGCACAGCAGCAGCAGCAGCACAGCAGCAGCAGCACAGCAGCAGCAGCATCAGTACAGCAGCAGCAGCTCAGCAGCAGCAGCACAGCAGCAGCAGCAGCACATCAGCAGCACAGCAGCAGCAGCAGCACATCAGCAGCACAGCAGCAGCAGCAGCACATCAGCAGCACAGCAGCAGCAGCAGGAGCAGCACAGGAGCAGCACAACAGCAGCAGCAGAAGCAGCAGCACAAGAACAACAACAACAATAACAACAACAACAACAGCAAGAGCAGCACAGCAGCAGCAAAGCAGCAGCAGCAGCACAGCAGCAGCAGCACAGCAGCAGCACATCAGCACAGCAACAGCAGCACAACAGCACAGCAGCAGCAGAGCAGCAGCAGCACAGCAGCAGCTCAGCAGCAGCAGCACAGCATCAGCAGCACAGCAGCCGTAGCAGCAGCAGCAGCACAGTAGCAGCAGCAGCACAGCAGCACAGCAGCGGCAGCACAGCAGCAGCACCACAGCAGCAGCAGAGCAGCAGCAGCACAGCAGCAGCACAGCACCAGCAGCACAGCAGCAGCACAGCAGCAGCAGCAGCACAGCCACAGCAGCAGAACAGCAGCAGCAGCACAGCAGCAGCAGCACAGCAGCAGCACAGCAGCAGCACAGCAGCAGCAGCAGCAGCAGCAGCACAGCAGCAGCAGCTGCAGCACAGCAGCAGCAGTACAGCAGCTGCAGCAGCAGCGCAGCACAGCAGCAGCGCAGCACAACAGCAGCAGCACAGCAGCAGCAGCACAGCAGCAGTAGCACAGCAGTAGCAGCAACACAGCAGCAGTAGCACAGCAGCAGCAGCATAGCAGCAGCACAGCAGCAGCATCACAGCAGCATCACAGCAGCAGCACAACAGCAGCAGCAGCACAGCAGCACAGCAGCAGCAGCACAGCAGCAGCACCAGCACAGCAGCAGCACAGCAGCACAGCAGCAGCAGTACAGCAGCACAGCAACAGCAGCACAACAGCACAGCAGCAGCAGAGCAGCAGCAGCACAGCAGCAGCACAGCAGCAGCAGCAGCACAGCAGCATCGGCAGCACAGCAGCCGTAGCAGCAGCAGCAGCAGCACAGTAGCAGCAGCAGCACCACAGCAGCACAGGAGCGGCAGCACAGCAGCAGCAGCACAGCAGCAGCAGAGCAGCAGCAGCACAGCAGCAGCAGCAGGACAGCACCACCAGCACAGCAGCAGCAGCAGCAGCAGCAGCACAGCAGCAGCACAGCAGCAGCACAGCAGCAGCTGCAGCACAGCAGCAGCAGTACAGCAGCTGCAGCAGCAGCGCAGCACAGCAGCAGCGCAGCACAGCAGCAGCGCAGCACAGCAGCAGCGCAGCACAGCAGCAGCACAGCAGCGGCAGCACAGCAGCAGTAGCACAGCAGCAGCAGCAACACAGCAGCAGTAGCACAGCAGCAGCAGCATAGCAGCAGCACAGCAGCAGCATCACAGCAGCATCACAGCAGCAGCACAACAGCAGCAGCAGCACAGCAGCACAGCAGCAGCAGCATAATAGCAGCAGCAGAACAAAAAGAGTAGCAGCAGAGCAGCAGCAGCACAGCAGCCGCACAGCAGCAGCAGCACAGCAGCAGCAGCGGGAGCAGCACAGCAGCAGCACAGCAGCAGCAGCAGCAGCACAGCAGCAGCAGCAGCACAGCAGCAGCACAGCAGCAATAGCAGCACAGCAACAGCAGCACAGAAGCAGCAGCACAGCAACAGAGCAGCACAGCAGCAGCAGCACAACAGCAGCAGCACAGCAGCAGCAGCAGCACAGCAGCAGCAGCACAGCAGCAGCAGCAGCACAGCAGCAGCAGCAGCAACAGCAGCAGCAGCAGCAGAAACAGCAGCAGCAGCACAACAGCAGCAACAGCAGCAGCAGCAGCACAGCAGCAGCAGCAGCACAGCAGCAGCAGCACAGCAGCAGCACAGCAGCAGCAGCGCAGCAGCAGCACAGCAGCAGCAGAACAGCAGCAGCAGAAGCACAGCAGCAGCAGCACAGCAGCAGCAGCCCAGCAGCAGCAGCACAGCAGCAGCAGCACAGCAGCAGCAGCACAGCAGCAGGAGCAACACAGCAGCAGCAGCACATCAGCACATCACAGCAGCACAGCAGCACAGCAGCAGCAGCAGCACAGCACAGCAGCAGCGCAGCACAGCAGCAGCAGCAGCAGCAGCAGCAGCAGCAGCACAGCAGCAGCACAGCAGCGGCAGCGGCGGCAGCAGTGGCGGGAGCAGCGGCGGCGGCGGCAGCAGCGGCAGCAGCGGCGGCGGCGGCAGCGGCAGCGGCGGCGGCAGCGGCAGCAGCACAGCAGCAGCAGCACAGCAGCAGCAGCACAGCAGCAGCACTAGCAGCAGCAGCAGCACAGCAGCAGCAGCACAGCAGCAGCAGCACAGCAGCAGCAGCAGCAGCAGCAGCACAGCAGCAGCAGCACAGCACCAGCAGCACAGCAGTAGGACACCAGCAGCAGCAGCACAGCCACAGCAGCAGAACAACAGCAGCAGCAGCACAGCAGCAGCATCACAGCAGCAGCAGCAGCACAGCAGCAGCAGCAGCAGCAGCACAGCAGCAGCAGCAGCACAGCAGCAGCAGCAGCACAGCAGCACAGCTGCAGCAGCAGCAGCACAGCAGCACAGCTGCAGCAGCAGCAGCACAACAGCAGCAGCACAGCAGCAGCAGCTCAGCAGCAGCATCACAGCAGCAGCAGCAGCACAGCAGCAGCAGCACAGCAGTAGCAGCAGCACAACAGCACAGCAGCAGCAGCACAGCAGCAGCGGCAGCAGTATCAGCACAGCAGCAGCAGCACAGCAGCAGCAGCAGCACAGCAGCAGGAGCAGTACAGCAGCAGCAGCAGCACAGCAGCAGCAGCACAACAGCAGCAGCACAGCAGCAGCAGCAGTACAGCAGCAGCAGCAGCACAGCAGCAGCAGCAGCACAGCAGCAGCATAGCAGCAGCAGCACAGCAGCAGCAGCAGCAGCACAGCAGCAGCAGCAGGAGCAGCACAAAAGCAGCACAGCAGCAGCAGCACAACAGCAGCAGCAGCAGAAGCAGCAGCACAACAACAACAACAACAGCAGCAACAACAACAACAGCAGGAGCAGCACAGCAGCAGCAAAGCAGCAGGAGCAGCACAGCAGCAGCACAGCAGCGGCAGCAGCTCAGCAGCAGCAGCACAGCAGCAGCAGCCGCAGCACAGCAGCAGCAGCACAGCAGCAGCAGCACAGCAGCAGCAGCACAGCAGCACAGCAGCAGCAGCACAGCAGCAGCGCAACAGCAGCAGCAGCACAGCAGCAGCAGAGCAGCAGCAGCACAGCAGCAGCACAGCACCAGCAGCACAGCAGCAGCAGCACAGCCACAGCAGCAGAACAGCAGCAGCAGCAGCAGCACAGCAGCAGCAGCACAGCAGCAGCACAGCAGCAGCACCGCAGCACAGCAGCAGCAGCTGCAGCACAGCAGCAGCAGTACAGCAGCTGCAGCAGCAGCGCAGCACAGCAGCAGCGCAGCACAACAGCAGCAGCACAGCAGCAGCAGCACAGCAGCAGGTGCACAGCAGTAGCAGCAACACAGCAGCAGTAGCACAGCAGCAGCAGCAAAGCAGCAGCACAGCAGCAGCATCACAGCAGCATCACAGCAGCAGCACAACAGCAGCAGCAGCACAGCAGCACAGCAGCAGCAGCACAGCAGCAGCACCAGCACAGCAGCAGCACAGCAGCACAGCAGCAGCAGTACAGCAGCACAGCAACAGCAGCACAACAGCACAGCAGCAGCAGAGCAGCAGCAGCACAGCAGCAGCACAGCAGCAGCAGCAGCAGCACAGCAGCATCGGCAGCACAGCAGCCGTAGCAGCAGCAGCAGCAGCACAGTAGCAGCAGCAGCAGCACAGCAGCACAGGAGCGGCAGCACAGCAGCAGCAGCACAGCAGCAGCAGCAGCACAGCACCACCAGCACAGCAGCAGCACAGCAGCAGCAGCAGCACAACCAAAGCAGCAGAACAGCAGCAGCAGCAGCAGCAGCAGCACAGCAGCAGCAGCAGCACAGCAGCAGCACAGCAGCAGCTGCAGCACAGCAGCAGCAGTACAGCAGCTGCAGCAGCAGCGCAGCACAGCAGCAGCGCAGCACAGCAGCAGCACAGCAGCGGCAGCACAGCAGCAGTAGCACAGCAGCAGCAGCAACACAGCAGCACAGCAGCAGCAGCAGCAGCAGCAGCAGGAGCACAGCAGTAGCAGCACAGCAGCAGCAGCACAGCAGCAGCATCACAGCAGCAGCAGCAGCACAGCAGTAGCAGCAACACAGCAGCAGCAGCAGCACAGCAGCACAGCAGCAGCAGCAGCACAGCAGCACAGCTGCAGCAGCAGCAGCACAACAGCAGCAGTACAGCAACAGCAGCTCAGCAGCAGCATCACAGCAGCAGCAGCAGCAGCACACAGCAGCAGCAGCAGCACAGCAGCAGCAGCACAGCAGTATCAGCAGCACAGCAGCAGCAGCAGCAGCAGCAGCAGCAGTACAGCAGCAGCAGCTCAGCAGCAGCAGCACAGCAGCAGCAGCAGCACATCAGCAGCACAGCAGCAGCAGCAGCACATCAGCAGCACAGCAACAGCAGCAGGAGCAGCACAGGAGCAGCACAGCAGCAGCAGCACAGCAGCAGCAGCAGCAGCAGCAGCAGCAGCAGCAGCAGCACAACAGCAGCAGCAGAAGCAGCAGCACAAGAACAACAACAACAATAACAACAACAACAGCAACAAGAGCAGCAAAGCAGCAGCAGCAGCACAGCAGCAGCACATCAGCACAACAGCAGCAGCACAGCAGCAGCAGCTCAGCAGCAGCAGCACAGCAGCAGCAGCCGCAGCGCAGCAGCAGCAGCAGCAGCACAGCAGCAGCACGGCAGCAGCAGCACAGCAGCAGCAGCACAGCAGCAGCAGCACAGCAGCAGCAGCAGCAGCACAGAAGCAGCAGCAGCACAGCAGCACAGCTGCAGCAGCAGCAGCACAACAGCAGCAGTACAGCAACAGCAGCTCAGCAGCAGCATCACAGCAGCAGCAGCACACAGCAGCAGCAGCACAGCAGCAGCAGCAGCACAGCAGCAGCAGCACAGCAGCAGCAGCATCAGTACAGCAGCAGCAGCTCAGCAGCAGCAGCACAGCAGCAGCAGCAGCACATCAGCAGCACAGCAGCAGCAGCAGCACATCAGCAGCACAGCAGCAGCAGCAGGAGCAGCACAGGAGCAGCACAGCAGCAGCAGCACAGCAGCAGCTGCAGCACAACAGCAGCAGCAGAAGCAGCAGCACAAGAACAACAACAACAATAACAACAACAACAACAGCAAGAGCAGCACAGCAGCAGCAAAGCAGCAGCAGCAGCACAGCAGCAGCAGCACAGCAGCAGCACAGCAGCAGCACATCAGCACAGCAACAGCAGCACAACAGCACAGCAGCAGCAGAGCAGCAGCAGCACAGCAGCAGCACAGCAGCAGCAGCACAGCAGCATCAGCAGCACAGCAGCCGTAGCAGCAGCAGCACAGTAGCAGCAGCAGCAGCAGCACAGCAGCACAGCAGCGGCAGCACAGCAGCAGCAGCACAGCAGCAGCAGAGCAGCAGCAGCACAGCAGCAGCACAGCACCAGCAGCACAGCAGCAGCAGCACAGCCACAGCAGCAGAACAGCAGCAGCAGCAGCAGCACAGCAGCAGCAGCACAGCAGCAGCACAGCAGCAGCACCGCAGCACAGCAGCAGCAGCTGCAGCACAGCAGCAGCAGTACAGCAGCTGCAGCAGCAGCGCAGCACAGCAGCAGCGCAGCACAACAGCAGCAGCACAGCAGCAGCAGCACAGCAGCAGTAGCACAGCAGTAGCAGCAACACAGCAGCAGTAGCACAGCAGCAGCAGCATAGCAGCAGCACAGCAGCAGCATCACAGCAGCATCACAGCAGCAGCACAACAGCAGCAGCAGCACAGCAGCACAGCAGCAGCAGCACAGCAGCAGCACCAGCACAGCAGCAGCACAGCAGCACAGCAGCAGCAGTACAGCAGCACAGCAACAGCAGCACAACAGCACAGCAGCAGCAGAGCAGCAGCAGCACAGCAGCAGCACAGCAGCAGCAGCAGCAGCACAGCAGCATCGGCAGCACAGCAGCCGTAGCAGCAGCAGCAGCAGCACAGTAGCAGCAGCAGCAGCACAGCAGCACAGGAGCGGCAGCACAGCAGCAGCAGCACAGCAGCAGCAGAGCAGCAGCAGCACAGCAGCAGCAGCAGCACAGCACCACCAGCACAGCAGCAGCACAGCAGCAGCAGCAGCACAACCAAAGCAGCAGAACAGCAGCAGCAGCAGCAGCAGCAGCACAGCAGCAGCACAGCAGCGGCAGCGGCGGCAGCAGTGGCGGGAGCAGCGGCGGCGGCGGCAGCAGCGGCAGCAGCGGCGGCGGCGGCAGCGGCAGCGGCGGCGGCAGCGGCAGCAGCACAGCAGCAGCAGCACAGCAGCAGCAGCACAGCAGCAGCACTAGCAGCAGCAGCAGCACAGCAGCAGCAGCACAGCAGCAGCAGCACAGCAGCAGCAGCAGCAGCAGCAGCACAGCAGCAGCAGCACAGCACCAGCAGCACAGCAGTAGGACACCAGCAGCAGCAGCACAGCCACAGCAGCAGAACAACAGCAGCAGCAGCACAGCAGCAGCATCACAGCAGCAGCAGCAGCAGCACAGCAGCAGCAGCAGCAGCAGCACAGCAGCAGCAGCAGCACAGCAGCAGCAGCAGCACAGCAGCACAGCTGCAGCAGCAGCAGCACAGCAGCACAGCTGCAGCAGCAGCAGCACAACAGCAGCAGCACAGCAGCAGCAGCTCAGCAGCAGCATCACAGCAGCAGCAGCAGCACAGCAGCAGCAGCACAGCAGTAGCAGCAGCACAACAGCACAGCAGCAGCAGCACAGCAGCAGCGGCAGCAGTATCAGCACAGCAGCAGCAGCACAGCAGCAGCAGCAGCACAGCAGCAGGAGCAGTACAGCAGCAGCAGCAGCACAGCAGCAGCAGCACAACAGCAGCAGCACAGCAGCAGCAGCAGTACAGCAGCAGCAGCAGCACAGCAGCAGCAGCAGCACAGCAGCAGCATAGCAGCAGCAGCACAGCAGCAGCAGCAGCAGCACAGCAGCAGCAGCAGGAGCAGCACAAAAGCAGCACAGCAGCAGCAGCACAACAGCAGCAGCAGCAGAAGCAGCAGCACAACAACAACAACAACAGCAGCAACAACAACAACAGCAGGAGCAGCACAGCAGCAGCAAAGCAGCAGGAGCAGCACAGCAGCAGCACAGCAGCGGCAGCAGCTCAGCAGCAGCAGCACAGCAGCAGCAGCCGCAGCACAGCAGCAGCAGCACAGCAGCAGCAGCACAGCAGCAGCAGCACAGCAGCACAGCAGCAGCAGCACAGCAGCAGCGCAACAGCAGCAGCAGCACAGCAGCAGCAGAGCAGCAGCAGCACAGCAGCAGCACAGCACCAGCAGCACAGCAGCAGCAGCACAGCCACAGCAGCAGAACAGCAGCAGCAGCAGCAGCAGCACAGCAGCAGCAGCACAGCAGCAGCACAGCAGCAGCACCGCAGCACAGCAGCAGCAGCTGCAGCACAGCAGCAGCAGTACAGCAGCTGCAGCAGCAGCGCAGCACAGCAGCAGCGCAGCACAACAGCAGCAGCACAGCAGCAGCAGCACAGCAGCAGTAGCACAGCAGTAGCAGCAACACAGCAGCAGTAGCACAGCAGCAGCAGCAAAGCAGCAGCACAGCAGCAGCATCACAGCAGCATCACAGCAGCAGCACAACAGCAGCAGCAGCACAGCAGCACAGCAGCAGCAGCACAGCAGCAGCACCAGCACAGCAGCAGCACAGCAGCACAGCAGCAGCAGTACAGCAGCACAGCAACAGCAGCACAACAGCACAGCAGCAGCAGAGCAGCAGCAGCACAGCAGCAGCACAGCAGCAGCAGCAGCAGCACAGCAGCATCGGCAGCACAGCAGCCGTAGCAGCAGCAGCAGCAGCAGCACAGTAGCAGCAGCAGCAGCACAGCAGCACAGGAGCGGCAGCACAGCAGCAGCAGCACAGCAGCAGCAGAGCAGCAGCAGCACAGCAGCAGCAGCAGCACAGCACCACCAGCACAGCAGCAGCACAGCAGCAGCAGCAGCACAACCAAAGCAGCAGAACAGCAGCAGCAGCAGCAGCAGCAGCACAGCAGCAGCAGCAGCACAGCAGCAGCACAGCAGCAGCTGCAGCTCAGCAGCAGCAGTACAGCAGCTGCAGCAGCAGCGCAGCACAGCAGCAGCGCAGCACAGCAGCAGCACAGCAGCGGCAGCACAGCAGCAGTAGCACAGCAGCAGCAGCAACACAGCAGCACAGCAGCAGCAGCAGCAGCAGCAGCAGGAGCACAGCAGTAGCAGCACAGCAGCAGCAGCACAGCAGCAGCATCACAGCAGCAGCAGCAGCACAGCAGTAGCAGCAACACAGCAGCAGCAGCAGCACAGCAGCACAGCAGCAGCAGCAGCACAGCAGCACAGCTGCAGCAGCAGCAGCACAACAGCAGCAGTACAGCAACAGCAGCTCAGCAGCAGCATCACAGCAGCAGCAGCAGCAGCACACAGCAGCAGCAGCAGCACAGCAGCAGCAGCACAGCAGTATCAGCAGCACAGCAGCAGCAGCAGCAGCAGCAGCAGCAGTACAGCAGCAGCAGCTCAGCAGCAGCAGCACAGCAGCAGCAGCAGCACATCAGCAGCACAGCAGCAGCAGCAGCACATCAGCAGCACAGCAACAGCAGCAGGAGCAGCACAGGAGCAGCACAGCAGCAGCAGCACAGCAGCAGCAGCAGCAGCAGCAGCAGCAGCAGCAGCACAACAGCAGCAGCAGAAGCAGCAGCACAAGAACAACAACAACAATAACAACAACAACAGCAACAAGAGCAGCAAAGCAGCAGCAGCAGCACAGCAGCAGCACATCAGCACAACAGCAGCAGCACAGCAGCAGCAGCTCAGCAGCAGCAGCACAGCAGCAGCAGCCGCAGCGCAGCAGCAGCAGCAGCAGCACAGCAGCAGCACGGCAGCAGCAGCACAGCAGCAGCAGCACAGCAGCAGCAGCACAGCAGCAGCAGCAGCAGCACAGAAGCAGCAGCAGCACAGCAGCACAGCTGCAGCAGCAGCAGCACAACAGCAGCAGTACAGCAACAGCAGCTCAGCAGCAGCATCACAGCAGCAGCAGCACACAGCAGCAGCAGCACAGCAGCAGCAGCAGCACAGCAGCAGCAGCACAGCAGCAGCAGCATCAGTACAGCAGCAGCAGCTCAGCAGCAGCAGCACAGCAGCAGCAGCAGCACATCAGCAGCACAGCAGCAGCAGCAGCACATCAGCAGCACAGCAGCAGCAGCAGGAGCAGCACAGGAGCAGCACAGCAGCAGCAGCACAGCAGCAGCTGCAGCACAACAGCAGCAGCAGAAGCAGCAGCACAAGAACAACAACAACAATAACAACAACAACAACAGCAAGAGCAGCACAGCAGCAGCAAAGCAGCAGCAGCAGCACAGCAGCAGCAGCACAGCAGCAGCACAGCAGCAGCACATCAGCACAGCAACAGCAGCACAACAGCACAGCAGCAGCAGAGCAGCAGCAGCACAGCAGCAGCACAGCAGCAGCAGCACAGCAGCATCAGCAGCACAGCAGCCGTAGCAGCAGCAGCACAGTAGCAGCAGCAGCAGCACAGCAGCACAGCAGCGGCAGCACAGCAGCAGCAGCACAGCAGCAGCAGAGCAGCAGCAGCACAGCAGCAGCACAGCACCAGCAGCACAGCAGCAGCAGCACAGCCACAGCAGCAGAACAGCAGCAGCAGCAGCAGCACAGCAGCAGCAGCACAGCAGCAGCACAGCAGCAGCACCGCAGCACAGCAGCAGCAGCTGCAGCACAGCAGCAGCAGTACAGCAGCTGCAGCAGCAGCGCAGCACAGCAGCAGCGCAGCACAGCAGCAGCAGCACAGCAGCAGCAGCACAGCAGCAGTAGCACAGCAGTAGCAGCAACACAGCAGCAGTAGCACAGCAGCAGCAGCATAGCAGCAGCACAGCAGCAGCATCACAGCAGCATCACAGCAGCAGCACAACAGCAGCAGCAGCACAGCAGCACAGCAGCAGCAGCACAGCAGCAGCACCAGCACAGCAGCAGCACAGCAGCACAGCAGCAGCAGTACAGCAGCACAGCAACAGCAGCACAACAGCACAGCAGCAGCAGAGCAGCAGCAGCACAGCAGCAGCACAGCAGCAGCAGCAGCAGCACAGCAGCATCGGCAGCACAGCAGCCGTAGCAGCAGCAGCAGCAGCACAGTAGCAGCAGCAGCAGCACAGCAGCACAGGAGCGGCAGCACAGCAGCAGCAGCACAGCAGCAGCAGAGCAGCAGCAGCACAGCAGCAGCAGCAGCACAGCACCACCAGCACAGCAGCAGCACAGCAGCAGCAGCAGCACAACCAAAGCAGCAGAACAGCAGCAGCAGCAGCAGCACAGCAGCAGCAGCAGCACAGCAGCAGCACAGCAGCAGCTGCAGCACAGCAGCAGCAGTACAGCAGCTGCAGCAGCAGCGCAGCACAGCAGCAGCGCAGCACAGCAGCAGCACAGCAGCGGCAGCACAGCAGCAGTAGCACAGCAGCAGCAGCAACACAGCAGCACAGCAGCAGCAGCAGCAGCAGGAGCACAGCAGTAGCAGCACAGCAGCAGCAGCACAGCAGCAGCACAGAACCAGCAGCACAGCAGCCGCAGCAGCACAGCAGGAGCACAGCAGCAACAGCAGCACAGCAGCAGCAGCAGCACAGCAGGAGCAGCAGCACAGTGGCAGAGCCGGCGGCGGCGGCAGCAGCAGCAGCAGCAGCACAGCAGCAGCACAGCAGCAGCACCACAGCAGCAGCACCACCACAGCAGCAGCAGTACAGCAGCACAGCAACAGCAGCACAACAGCACAGCAGCAGCACAGCAGCAGCAGCACAGCAGCCGCAGCAGCAGCAGCACAGTAGCAGCAGCACAGCAGCAGCAGCAGCACAGCAGCGGCAGCACAGCAGCGGCAGTACAGCAGCAGCAGCACAGCAGCAGCAGCAGCAGAGCAGCAGCAGCAGCAGCAGCACAGGAGCAGCAGCACAGCAGCAGCAGCACAGCACCAGCAGCACAGCAGTAGGACAGCAGCAGCAGCAGCAGCACAGCCACAGCAGCAGAACAACAGCAGCAGCAGCACAGCAGCAGCAGCACAGCAGCAGCATCACAGCAGCAGCAGCAGCACAGCAGCAGCAGCAGCAGCACAGCAGCAGCAGCAGCAGCAGCACAGCAGCACAGCTGCTGCAGCAGCAGCACAACAGCAGCAGCACAGCAGCAGCAGCTCAGCAGCAGCATCACAGCAGCAGCAGCAGCACAGCAGCAGCAGCACAGCAGTAGCAGCAGCACAACAGCACAGCAGCAGCAGCACAGCAGCAGCGGCAGCAGTATCAGCACAGCAGCAGCAGCACAGCAGCAGCAGCAGCACAGCAGCAGGAGCAGCACAGCAGCAGCAGCAGCACAGCAGCAGCAGCACAACAGCAGCAGTACAGCAGCAGCAGCAGCAGCACAGCAGCAGCAGCACAGCAGCAGCATAGCAGCAGCAGCACAGCAGCAGCAGCAGCACAGCAGCAGCAGCAAGAGCAGCACAGGAGCAGCACAGCAGCAGCAGCACAACAGCAGCAGCAGCAGAAGCAGCAGCACAACAACAACAACAACAGCAGCAACAACAACAACAGCAGGAGCAGCACAGCAGCAGCAAAGCAGCAGGAGCAGCACAGCAGCAGCACAGCAGCGGCAGCAGCTCAGCAGCAGCAGCACAGCAGCAGCAGCCGCAGCACAGCAGCAGCAGCACAGCAGCAGCAGCACAGCAGCACAGCAGCAGGAGCACAGCAGCAGCGCAACAGCAGCAGCAGCAGCTGCACAGCAGCACAGCAGCAGCAGCGGCTCAACAACAACAACAGCAGCAGCACAGCAGCAGCATCACAGCAGCAGCAGCAGCACAGCAGTAGCAGCAGCACAGCAGCAGCAGCACAGCAGCAGCAGCAGCACAGCAGCACAGCAGCAGCAGCACAGCAGCACAGCTGCAGCAGCAGCAGCACAACAGCAGCAGTACAGCAACAGCAGCTCAGCAGCAGCATCACAGCAGCAGCAGCAGCACACAGCAGCAGCAGCAGCACAGCAGCAGCAGCAGCACAGCAGCAGCAGCACAGCAGTATCAGCAGCACAGCAGCAGCAGCAGCAGCAGTACAGCAGCAGCAGCTCAGCAGCAGCAGCACAGCAGCAGCAGCAGCACATCAGCAGCACAGCAGCAGCAGCAGCACATCAGCAGCACAGCAACAGCAGCAGGAGCAGCACAGGAGCAGCACAGCAGCAGCAGCACAGCAGCAGCAGCAGCACAACAGCAGCAGCAGAAGCAGCAGCACAAGAATAACAACAACAATAACAACAACAACAGCAACAAGAGCAGCAAAGCAGCAGCAGCACAGCAGCAGCACATCAGCACAACAGCAGCAGCACAGCAGCAGCAGCAGCTCAGCAGCAGCAGCACAGCAGCAGCAGCACAGCAGCAGCACGGCAGCAGCAGCACAGCAGCAGCAGCAGCACAGCAGCAGCAGCACAGCAGCAGCAGCACAGAAGCAGCAGCAGCACAGCAGCACAGCTGCAGCAGCAGCAGCAGCACAACAGCAGCAGTACAGCAACAGCAGCTCAGCAGCAGCATCACAGCAGCACACAGTAGCAGCAGCAGCACAGCAGCAGCAGCAGCACAGCAGCAGCAGCACAGCAGCAGCAGCATCAGTACAGCAGCAGCAGCTCAGCAGCAGCAGCACAGCAGCAGCGGCAGCACATCAGCAGCACAGCAGCAGCAGCAGGAGCAGCACAGGAGCAGCACAGCAGCAGCAGCACAGCAGCAGCAGCAGCACAACAGCAGCAGCAGAAGCAGCAGCACAAGAACAACAACAACAATAACAACAACAACAGCAAGAGCAGCACAGCAGCAGCAAAGCAGCAGCAGCAGCAGCAGCACAGCAGCAGCAGCACAGCAGCAGCAGCACAGCAGCAGCAGCACAGCAGCAGCACAGCAGCAGCACATCAGCACAGCAACAGCTGCACAACAGCACAGCAGCAGCAGAGCAGCAGCAGCACAGCAGCAGCACAGCAGCAGCACAGCAGCATCAGCAGCACAGCAGCCGTAGCAGCAGCAGCAGCACAGTAGCAGCAGCAGCAGCACAGCAGCACAGCAGCGGCAGCACAGCAGCAGCAGCACAGCAGCAGCAGAGCAGCAGCAGCACAGCAGCAGCACAGCACCAGCAGCACAGCAGCAGCACAGCAGCAGCAGCAGCACAGCCACAGCAGCAGAACAGCAGCAGCAGCAGCAGCACAGCAGCAGCACAGCAGCAGCACAGCAGCAGTAGCAGCAGCAGCACAGCAGCAGCAGCTGCAGCACAGCAGCAGCAGTACAGCAGCTGCAGCAGCAGCGCAGCACAGCAGCAGCGCAGCACAACAGCAGCAGCACAGCAGCAGCAGCACAGCAGCAGTAGCACAGCAGTAGCAGCAACACAGCAGCAGTAGCACAGCAGCAGCAGCATAGCAGCAGCACAGCAGCAGCATCACAGCAGCATCACAGCAGCAGCACAACAGCAGCAGGAGCACAGCAGCACAGCAGCAGCAGCACAGCAGCAGCACCAGCACAGCAGCAGCACAGCAGCACAGCAGCAGCAGTACAGCAGCACAGCAACAGCAGCACAACAGCACAGCAGCAGCAGAGCAGCAGCAGCACAGCAGCAGCAGCAGCACAGCAGCATCGGCAGCACAGCAGCCGTAGCAGCAGCAGCAGCAGCACAGTAGCAGCAGCAGCAGCACAGCAGCACAGGAGCGGCAGCACAGCAGCAGCAGCACAGCAGCAGCAGAGCAGCAGCAGCACAGCAGCAGCAGCAGCAGCACAGCACCACCAGCACAGCAGCAGCACAGCAGCAGCAGCAGCACAACCAAAGCAGCAGAACAGCAGCAGCAGCAGCAGCAGCACAGCAGCAGCGGCAGCCCAGCAGCAGCACAGCAGCAGCAGTACAGCAGCTGCAGCAGCAGCGCAGCACAGCAGCAGCACAGCAGCGGCAGCACAGCAGCAGCAGCAACACAGCAGCAGTAGCACAGCAGCAGCAGCATAGCAGCAGCACAGCAGCAGCATCACAGCAGCATCACAGCAGCAGCACAACAGCAGCAGCAGCACAGCAGCACAGCAGCAGCAGCATAACAGCAGCAGCAGAACAAAAAGAGTACAGCAGAGCAGCAGCAGCACAGCAGCAGCAGCGGGAGCAGCACAGCAGCAGCACAGCAGCAGGAGCACAGCAGCAGCAGCAGCACAGCAGCAGCACAGCAGCAATAGCAGCACAGCAACAGCAGCACAGAAGCAGCAGCACAGCAACAGAGCAGCACAGCAGCAGCAGCACAACAGCAGCAGCACAGCAGCAGCAGCAGCACAGCAGCAGCAGCACAGCAGCAGCAGCAGCAGCACAGCAGCAGCAGCACAACAGCAGCAGCAGCAGCACAACAGCAGCAGCAGCAACAGCAGCAGCAGCAGCAGAAACAGCAGCAGCAGCACAACAGCAGCAACAGCAGCAGCAGCAGCACAGCAGCAGCAGCAGCACAGCAGCAGCAGCAGGAGCAGCACAAAAGCAGCACAGCAGCAGCAGCACAACAGCAGCAGCAGCAGAAGCAGCAGCACAACAACAACAACAACAACAGCAGCAACAACAACAACAGCAGGAGCAGCACAGCAGCAGCAAAGCAGCAGGAGCAGCACAGCAGCAGCACAGCAGCGGCAGCAGCTCAGCAGCAGCAGCACAGCAGCAGCAGCCGCAGCACAGCAGCAGCAGCACAGCAGCAGCAGCACAGCAGCAGCAGCACAGCAGCACAGCAGCAGCAGCACAGCAGCAGCGCAACAGCAGCAGCAGCACAGCAGCAGCAGAGCAGCAGCAGCACAGCAGCAGCACAGCACCAGCAGCACAGCAGCAGCAGCACAGCCACAGCAGCAGAACAGCAGCAGCAGCAGCAGCACAGCAGCAGCAGCACAGCAGCAGCACAGCAGCAGCACCGCAGCACAGCAGCAGCAGCTGCAGCACAGCAGCAGCAGTACAGCAGCTGCAGCAGCAGCGCAGCACAGCAGCAGCGCAGCACAACAGCAGCAGCACAGCAGCAGCAGCACAGCAGCAGTAGCACAGCAGTAGCAGCAACACAGCAGCAGTAGCACAGCAGCAGCAGCAAAGCAGCAGCACAGCAGCAGCATCACAGCAGCATCACAGCAGCAGCACAACAGCAGCAGCAGCACAGCAGCACAGCAGCAGCAGCACAGCAGCAGCACCAGCACAGCAGCAGCACAGCAGCACAGCAGCAGCAGTACAGCAGCACAGCAACAGCAGCACAACAGCACAGCAGCAGCAGAGCAGCAGCAGCACAGCAGCAGCACAGCAGCAGCAGCAGCAGCACAGCAGCATCGGCAGCACAGCAGCCGTAGCAGCAGCAGCAGCAGCACAGTAGCAGCAGCAGCAGCACAGCAGCACAGGAGCGGCAGCACAGCAGCAGCAGCACAGCAGCAGCAGAGCAGCAGCAGCACAGCAGCAGCAGCAGCACAGCACCACCAGCACAGCAGCAGCACAGCAGCAGCAGCAGCACAACCAAAGCAGCAGAACAGCAGCAGCAGCAGCAGCAGCAGCAGCACAGCAGCAGCAGCAGCACAGCAGCAGCACAGCAGCAGCTGCAGCACAGCAGCAGCAGTACAGCAGCTGCAGCAGCAGCGCAGCACAGCAGCAGCGCAGCACAGCAGCAGCACAGCAGCGGCAGCACAGCAGCAGTAGCACAGCAGCAGCAGCAACACAGCAGCACAGCAGCAGCAGCAGCAGCAGCAGCAGCAGCAGGAGCACAGCAGTAGCAGCACAGCAGCAGCAGCACAGCAGCAGCATCACAGCAGCAGCAGCAGCACAGCAGTAGCAGCAACACAGCAGCAGCAGCAGCACAGCAGCACAGCAGCAGCAGCAGCACAGCAGCACAGCTGCAGCAGCAGCAGCACAACAGCAGCAGTACAGCAACAGCAGCTCAGCAGCAGCATCACAGCAGCAGCAGCAGCAGCACACAGCAGCAGCAGCAGCACAGCAGCAGCAGCACAGCAGTATCAGCAGCACAGCAGCAGCAGCAGCAGCAGCAGTACAGCAGCAGCAGCTCAGCAGCAGCAGCACAGCAGCAGCAGCAGCACATCAGCAGCACAGCAGCAGCAGCAGCACATCAGCAGCACAGCAACAGCAGCAGGAGCAGCACAGGAGCAGCACAGCAGCAGCAGCACAGCAGCAGCAGCAGCAGCAGCAGCAGCAGCAGCACAACAGCAGCAGCAGAAGCAGCAGCACAAGAACAACAACAACAATAACAACAACAACAGCAACAAGAGCAGCAAAGCAGCAGCAGCAGCACAGCAGCAGCACATCAGCACAACAGCAGCAGCACAGCAGCAGCAGCAGCTCAGCAGCAGCAGCACAGCAGCAGCAGCCGCAGCGCAGCAGCAGCAGCAGCAGCACAGCAGCAGCACGGCAGCAGCAGCACAGCAGCAGCAGCACAGCAGCAGCAGCACAGCAGCAGCAGCAGCAGCACAGAAGCAGCAGCAGCACAGCAGCACAGCTGCAGCAGCAGCAGCACAACAGCAGCAGTACAGCAACAGCAGCTCAGCAGCAGCATCACAGCAGCAGCAGCACACAGCAGCAGCAGCACAGCAGCAGCAGCACAGCAGCAGCAGCACAGCAGCAGCAGCATCAGTACAGCAGCAGCAGCTCAGCAGCAGCAGCACAGCAGCAGCAGCAGCACATCAGCAGCACAGCAGCAGCAGCAGCACATCAGCAGCACAGCAGCAGCAGCAGGAGCAGCACAGGAGCAGCACAGCAGCAGCAGCACAGCAGCAGCTGCAGCACAACAGCAGCAGCAGAAGCAGCAGCACAAGAACAACAACAACAATAACAACAACAACAACAGCAAGAGCAGCACAGCAGCAGCAAAGCAGCAGCAGCAGCACAGCAGCAGCAGCACAGCAGCAGCACAGCAGCAGCACATCAGCACAGCAACAGCAGCACAACAGCACAGCAGCAGCAGAGCAGCAGCAGCACAGCAGCAGCACAGCAGCAGCAGCACAGCAGCATCAGCAGCACAGCAGCCGTAGCAGCAGCAGCACAGTAGCAGCAGCAGCAGCACAGCAGCACAGCAGCGGCAGCACAGCAGCAGCAGCACAGCAGCAGCAGAGCAGCAGCAGCACAGCAGCAGCACAGCACCAGCAGCACAGCAGCAGCAGCACAGCCACAGCAGCAGAACAGCAGCAGCAGCAGCAGCACAGCAGCAGCAGCACAGCAGCAGCACAGCAGCAGCACCGCAGCACAGCAGCAGCAGCTGCAGCACAGCAGCAGCAGTACAGCAGCTGCAGCAGCAGCGCAGCACAGCAGCAGCGCAGCACAACAGCAGCAGCACAGCAGCAGCAGCACAGCAGCAGTAGCACAGCAGTAGCAGCAACACAGCAGCAGTAGCACAGCAGCAGCAGCATAGCAGCAGCACAGCAGCAGCATCACAGCAGCATCACAGCAGCAGCACAACAGCAGCAGCAGCACAGCAGCACAGCAGCAGCAGCACAGCAGCAGCACCAGCACAGCAGCAGCACAGCAGCACAGCAGCAGCAGTACAGCAGCACAGCAACAGCAGCACAACAGCACAGCAGCAGCAGAGCAGCAGCAGCACAGCAGCAGCACAGCAGCAGCAGCAGCAGCACAGCAGCATCGGCAGCACAGCAGCCGTAGCAGCAGCAGCAGCAGCACAGTAGCAGCAGCAGCAGCACAGCAGCACAGGAGCGGCAGCACAGCAGCAGCAGCACAGCAGCAGCAGAGCAGCAGCAGCACAGCAGCAGCAGCAGCACAGCACCACCAGCACAGCAGCAGCACAGCAGCAGCAGCAGCACAACCAAAGCAGCAGAACAGCAGCAGCAGCAGCAGCAGCAGCACAGCAGCAGCAGCAGCACAGCAGCAGCACAGCAGCAGCTGCAGCACAGCAGCAGCAGTACAGCAGCTGCAGCAGCAGCGCAGCACAGCAGCAGCGCAGCACAGCAGCAGCACAGCAGCGGCAGCACAGCAGCAGTAGCACAGCAGCAGCAGCAACACAGCAGCACAGCAGCAGCAGCAGCAGCAGGAGCACAGCAGTAGCAGCACAGCAGCAGCAGCACAGCAGCAGCACAGAACCAGCAGCACAGCAGCCGCAGCAGCACAGCAGGAGCACAGCAGCAACAGCAGCACAGCAGCAGCAGCAGCACAGCAGGAGCAGCAGCACAGTGGCAGAGCCGGCGGCGGCGGCAGCAGCAGCAGCAGCAGCAGCACAGCAGCAGCAGCACAGCAGCAGCACAGCAGCAGCACCACAGCAGCAGCACCACCACAGCAGCAGCAGTACAGCAGCACAGCAACAGCAGCACAACAGCACAGCAGCAGCACAGCAGCAGCAGCACAGCAGCCGCAGCAGCAGCAGCACAGTAGCAGCAGCACAGCAGCAGCAGCAGCACAGCAGCGGCAGCACAGCAGCGGCAGTACAGCAGCAGCAGCACAGCAGCAGCAGCAGCAGAGCAGCAGCAGCAGCAGCAGCACAGGAGCAGCAGCACAGCAGCAGCAGCACAGCAGCAGCAGCACAGCACCAGCAGCACAGCAGTAGGACAGCAGCAGCAGCAGCAGCACAGCCACAGCAGCAGAACAACAGCAGCAGCAGCACAGCAGCAGCAGCACAGCAGCAGCATCACAGCAGCAGCAGCAGCACAGCAGCAGCAGCAGCAGCACAGCAGCAGCAGCAGCAGCAGCACAGCAGCACAGCTGCTGCAGCAGCAGCACAACAGCAGCAGCACAGCAGCAGCAGCTCAGCAGCAGCATCACAGCAGCAGCAGCACAGCAGCAGCAGCACAGCAGTAGCAGCAGCACAACAGCACAGCAGCAGCAGCACAGCAGCAGCGGCAGCAGTATCAGCACAGCAGCAGCAGCACAGCAGCAGCAGCACAGCAGCAGGAGCAGCACAGCAGCAGCAGCAGCACAGCAGCAGCAGCACAACAGCAGCAGTACAGCAGCAGCAGCAGCAGCACAGCAGCAGCAGCACAGCAGCAGCATAGCAGCAGCAGCACAGCAGCAGCAGCAGCACAGCAGCAGCAGCAAGAGCAGCACAGGAGCAGCACAGCAGCAGCAGCACAACAGCAGCAGCAGCAGAAGCAGCAGCACAACAACAACAACAACAGCAGCAACAACAACAACAGCAGGAGCAGCACAGCAGCAGCAAAGCAGCAGGAGCAGCACAGCAGCAGCACAGCAGCGGCAGCAGCTCAGCAGCAGCAGCACAGCAGCAGCAGCCGCAGCACAGCAGCAGCAGCACAGCAGCAGCAGCACAGCAGCACAGCAGCAGGAGCACAGCAGCAGCGCAACAGCAGCAGCAGCAGCTGCACAGCAGCACAGCAGCAGCAGCGGCTCAACAACAACAACAGCAGCAGCACAGCAGCAGCATCACAGCAGCAGCAGCAGCACAGCAGTAGCAGCAGCACAGCAGCAGCAGCACAGCAGCAGCAGCAGCACAGCAGCACAGCAGCAGCAGCACAGCAGCACAGCTGCAGCAGCAGCAGCACAACAGCAGCAGTACAGCAACAGCAGCTCAGCAGCAGCATCACAGCAGCAGCAGCAGCACACAGCAGCAGCAGCAGCACAGCAGCAGCAGCAGCACAGCAGCAGCAGCACAGCAGTATCAGCAGCACAGCAGCAGCAGCAGCAGCAGTACAGCAGCAGCAGCTCAGCAGCAGCAGCACAGCAGCAGCAGCAGCACATCAGCAGCACAGCAGCAGCAGCAGCACATCAGCAGCACAGCAACAGCAGCAGGAGCAGCACAGGAGCAGCACAGCAGCAGCAGCACAGCAGCAGCAGCAGCAGCACAACAGCAGCAGCAGAAGCAGCAGCACAAGAATAACAACAACAATAACAACAACAACAGCAACAAGAGCAGCAAAGCAGCAGCAGCACAGCAGCAGCACATCAGCACAACAGCAGCAGCACAGCAGCAGCAGCAGCTCAGCAGCAGCAGCACAGCAGCAGCAGCACAGCAGCAGCACGGCAGCAGCAGCACAGCAGCAGCAGCAGCACAGCAGCAGCAGCACAGCAGCAGCAGCACAGAAGCAGCAGCAGCACAGCAGCACAGCTGCAGCAGCAGCAGCAGCACAACAGCAGCAGTACAGCAACAGCAGCTCAGCAGCAGCATCACAGCAGCACACAGTAGCAGCAGCACAGCAGCAGCAGCAGCACAGCAGCAGCAGCACAGCAGCAGCAGCATCAGTACAGCAGCAGCAGCTCAGCAGCAGCAGCACAGCAGCAGCGGCAGCACATCAGCAGCACAGCAGCAGCAGCAGGAGCAGCACAGGAGCAGCACAGCAGCAGCAGCACAGCAGCAGCAGCAGCACAACAGCAGCAGCAGAAGCAGCAGCACAAGAACAACAACAACAATAACAACAACAACAGCAAGAGCAGCACAGCAGCAGCAAAGCAGCAGCAGCAGCAGCAGCACAGCAGCAGCAGCACAGCAGCAGCAGCACAGCAGCAGCAGCACAGCAGCAGCACAGCAGCAGCACATCAGCACAGCAACAGCTGCACAACAGCACAGCAGCAGCAGAGCAGCAGCAGCACAGCAGCAGCACAGCAGCAGCACAGCAGCATCAGCAGCACAGCAGCCGTAGCAGCAGCAGCAGCACAGTAGCAGCAGCAGCAGCACAGCAGCACAGCAGCGGCAGCACAGCAGCAGCAGCACAGCAGCAGCAGAGCAGCAGCAGCACAGCAGCAGCACAGCACCAGCAGCACAGCAGCAGCACAGCAGCAGCAGCAGCACAGCCACAGCAGCAGAACAGCAGCAGCAGCAGCACAGCAGCAGCACAGCAGCAGCACAGCAGCAGTAGCAGCAGCAGCACAGCAGCAGCAGCTGCAGCACAGCAGCAGCAGTACAGCAGCTGCAGCAGCAGCGCAGCACAGCAGCAGCGCAGCACAACAGCAGCAGCACAGCAGCAGCAGCACAGCAGCAGTAGCACAGCAGTAGCAGCAACACAGCAGCAGTAGCACAGCAGCAGCAGCATAGCAGCAGCACAGCAGCAGCATCACAGCAGCATCACAGCAGCAGCACAACAGCAGCAGGAGCACAGCAGCACAGCAGCAGCAGCACAGCAGCAGCACCAGCACAGCAGCAGCACAGCAGCACAGCAGCAGCAGTACAGCAGCACAGCAACAGCAGCACAACAGCACAGCAGCAGCAGAGCAGCAGCAGCACAGCAGCAGCAGCAGCACAGCAGCATCGGCAGCACAGCAGCCGTAGCAGCAGCAGCAGCAGCACAGTAGCAGCAGCAGCAGCACAGCAGCACAGGAGCGGCAGCACAGCAGCAGCAGCACAGCAGCAGCAGAGCAGCAGCAGCACAGCAGCAGCAGCAGCAGCACAGCACCACCAGCACAGCAGCAGCACAGCAGCAGCAGCAGCACAACCAAAGCAGCAGAACAGCAGCAGCAGCAGCAGCAGCACAGCAGCAGCGGCAGCCCAGCAGCAGCACAGCAGCAGCTGCAGCACAGCAGCAGCAGTACAGCAGCTGCAGCAGCAGCGCAGCACAGCAGCAGCACAGCAGCGGCAGCACAGCAGCAGCAGCAACACAGCAGCAGTAGCACAGCAGCAGCAGCATAGCAGCAGCACAGCAGCAGCATCACAGCAGCATCACAGCAGCAGCACAACAGCAGCAGCAGCACAGCAGCACAGCAGCAGCAGCATAACAGCAGCAGCAGAACAAAAAGAGTACAGCAGAGCAGCAGCAGCACAGCAGCAGCAGCGGGAGCAGCACAGCAGCAGCACAGCAGCAGGAGCACAGCAGCAGCAGCAGCACAGCAGCAGCACAGCAGCAATAGCAGCACAGCAACAGCAGCACAGAAGCAGCAGCACAGCAACAGAGCAGCACAGCAGCAGCAGCACAACAGCAGCAGCACAGCAGCAGCAGCAGCACAGCAGCAGCAGCACAGCAGCAGCAGCAGCAGCACAGCAGCAGCAGCACAACAGCAGCAGCAGCAGCACAACAGCAGCAGCAGCAACAGCAGCAGCAGCAGCAGCAGAAACAGCAGCAGCAGCACAACAGCAGCAACAGCAGCAGCAGCAGCACAGCAGCAGCAGCAGCACAGCAGCAGCAGCAGCAGCACAGCAGCAGCACAGCAGCAGCAGCGCAGCAGCAGCACAGCAGCAGCAGAACAGCAGCAGCAGAAGCACAGCAGCAGCAGCACAGCAGCAGCAGCCCAGCAGCAGCAGCACAGCAGCAGCAGCACAGCAGCAGCAGCAGCACAGCAGCAGGAGCAACACAGCAGCAGCAGCACATCAGCACATCACAGCAGCACAGCAGCACAGCAGCAGCAGCAGCACAGCAGCAGCGCAGCACAGCAGCAGCAGCAGCACAGCAGCAGCACAGCAGCGGCAGCGGCGGCAGCAGTGGCGGGAGCAGCGGCGGCGGCGGCAGCAGCAGCAGCAGCGGCGGCGGCGGCAGCGGCAGCGGCGGCGGCGGCAGCGGCAGCAGCACAGCAGCAGCAGCACAGCAGCAGCACTAGCAGCAGCAGCAGCACAGCAGCAGCAGCACAGCAGCAGCAGCACAGCAGCAGCAGCACAGCAGCAGCAGAAACACAGCAGCAGCACATCACAGCAGCACAGCAGCAGCAGCAGCACAGCAGTAGCAGCACAGCGGCAGCATAGCAGCAGCAGCACAGCAGCAGCAGCACAACAGCAGCAGCAGCACAACAGCAGCTGCAGCAGCACAACAGCAGCAGCACAGCAGCAGCACAGCAGCAGCAGCAGCACAACAGCAGCAGCAGAAGCAGCAGCACAAGAACAACAACAACAATAACAACAACAACAGCAAGAGCAGCACAGCAGGACAGCAGCAGCAAAGCAGCAGCAGCAGCAGCAGCACAGCAGCAGCACATCAGCACAACAGCAGCAGCTCAGCAGCAGCAGCACAGCAGCAGCAGCACATCAGCAGCACAGCAGCAGCAGCAGCACAGCAGCAGCAGCAGGAGCAGCACAGGAGCAGCACAGCAGCAGCAGCACAGCAGCAGCAGCAGCACAACAGCAGCAGCAGAAGCAGCAGCACAAGAACAACAACAACAATAACAACAACAACAACAGCAAGAGCAGCACAGCAGCAGCAAAGCAGCAGCAGCAGCACAGCAGCAGCAGCACAGCAGCAGCAGCACAGCAGCAGCACAGCAGCAGCACATCAGCACAGCAACAGCAGCATCAGCAGCACAGCAGCCGTAGCAGCAGCAGCAGAAGCAGCACAGCAGCAGCAGCACAGCAGCACTGCAGCGGCAGCACAGCAGCAGCAGCACAGCAGCAGCAGCACAGCAGCAGCAGAGCAGCAGCAGCACAGCAGCAGCACAGCACCAGCAGCACAGCAGCAGCACAGCAGCAGCAGCAGCACAGCCACAGCAGCAGAACAGCAGCAGCAGCAGCAGCACAGCAGCAGCACAGCAGCAGCAGGAGCAGCACAGCAGCAGCAGCTGCAGCACAGCAGCAGCAGTACAGCAGCTGCAGCAGCAGCGCAGCACAGCAGCAGCGCAGCACAGCAGCAGCGCAGCACAGCAGCAGCAGCAGCACAGCAGCAGTAGCACAGCAGTAGCAGCAACACAGCAGCAGTAGCACAGCAGCAGCAGCATAGCAGCAGCACAGCAGCAGCATCACAGCAGCAGCACAACAGCAGCAGCAGCACAGCAGCACAGCAGGAGCACCAGCACAGCAGCAGCACAGCAGCACAGCAGCAGCAGTACAGCAGCACAGCAACAGCAGCACAACAGCACAGCAGCAGCAGAGCAGCAGCAGCACAGCAGCAGCACAGCAGCAGCAGCAGCAGCAGCACAGCAGCACAACCAAAGCAGCAGAACAGCAGCAGCAGCAGCAGCAGCAGCAGCACAGCAGCAGCACAGCAGCAGCTGCAGCACAGCAGCAGCAGTACAGCAGCTGCAGCAGCAGCGCAGCACAGCAGCAGCGCAGCACAGCAGCAGCACAGCAGCGGCAGCACAGCAGCAGTAGCACAGCAGCAGCAGCAACACAGCAGCAGTAGCACAGCAGCAGCAGCATAGCAGCAGCACAGCAGCAGCATCACAGCAGCATCACAGCAGCAGCACAACAGCAGCAGCAGCACAGCAGCACAGCAGCAGCAGCATAACAGCAGCAGCAGAACAAAAAGAGTAGCAGCAGAGCAGCAGCAGCACAGCAGCAGCACAGCAGCACAGCAGCAGCAGCGGGAGCAGCACAGCAGCAGCACAGCAGCAGCAGCACAGCGCAGCCGCAGCAGCAGCAGCACAGCAGCAGCAGCAGCACAGCAACAGCAGCACAGAAGCAGCAGCACAGCAGCAGCAGCACAACAGCAGCAGCAGCACAACAGCAGCAGCACAGCAGCAGCAGCACAGCAGCAGCAGCAGCACAGCAGCAGCAGCACAACAGCAGCAGCAGCAGCACAACAGCAGCAGCAGCAACAGCAGCAGCAGCAGCACAGCAGCAGCAGCAGCACAGCAGCAGCACAGCAGCAGCACAGCAGCAGCAGCGCAGCAGCAGCACAGCAGCAGCAGAACAGCAGCAGCAGAACAGCAGCAGCAGAAGCACAGCAGCAGCAGCACAGCAGCAGCAACAGCACAGCAGCAGCAGCACAGCAGCAGCAGCAGCACAGCAGCAGGAGCAACACAGCAGCAGCAGCAGCACATCAGCACATCACAGCAGCACAGCAGCACAGCAGCAGCAGCAGCACAGCAGCAGCGCAGCACAGCAGCAGCAGCAGCAGCACAGCAGCAGCACAGCAGCGGCAGCGGCGGCAGCAGTGGCGGGAGCAGCGGCGGCGGCGTCAGCAGCGGCAGCAGCGGCGGCGGCAGCAGCAGCAGCACAGCAGCAGCAGCACAGCAGCAGCAGCACAGCAGCAGCACTAGCAGCAGCAGCAGCAGCACAGCAGCAGCAGCAACACAGCAGCAGCAGCACATCACAGCAGCACAGCAGCAGCAGCAGCAGCACAGCAGTAGCAGCACAGCAGCAGCAGCACAACAGCAGCAGCAGCACAACAGCAGCTGCAGCAGCACAACAGCAGCAGCACAGCAGCAGCAGCAGGAGCAGCACAGGAGCAGCACAGCAGCAGCAGCACAACAGCAGCAGCAGCAGAAGCAGCAGCAGAAGCAGCAGCACAACAACAACAACAACAGCAACAACAACAACAACAACAGTAGGAGCAGCACAGCAGCAGCAAAGCAGCAGGAGCAGGACAGCAGCAGCACAGCAGCGGCAGCAGCTCAGCAGCAGCAGCACAGCAGCAGCAGCCGCAGCACAGCAGTAGCAGCACAGCAGCAGCAGCACAGCAGCACAGCAGCAGCAACACAGCAGCAGCACAGCAGCAGCAGCAGCACAGCAGCAGCAGCAGCACAGCAGCAGCACAACAGCAGCAGCTGCACAGCAGCACAGCAGCAGCAGCGGCTCAACAACAACAACAGCAGCAGCAGCGGCACAGCAGCACAGCAGCAGCACAGCAGCAGCAGCACAGCAGTAGCAGCAGCACAGCAGCAGCAGCAGCAGCAGCACAGCAGCAGCAGCAGCAGCAGCACAGCAGCACAGCTGCAGCAGCAGCAGCACCACAACAGCAGCAGTACAGCAACAGCAGCTCAGCAGCAGCATCACAGCAGCAGCACACAGCAGCAGCAGCACAGCAGCAGCAGCACAGCAGTATCAGCAGCACAGCAGCAGCAGCAGCAGTACAGCAGCAGCAGCTCAGCAGCAGCAGCACAGCAGCAGCAGCACATCAGCAGCACAGCAGCAGCAGCACATCAGCAGCACAGCAGCAGCAGCAGCAGGAGCAGCACAGGAGCAGCACAGCAGCAGCAGCAGCACAGCAGCAGCAGCAGCAGCAGCAGCACAACAGCAGCAGCAGAAGCAGCAGCACAAGAACAACAAAAACAATAACAACAACAACAACAGCAAGAGCAGCACAGCAGGACAGCAGCAGCAAAGCAGCAGCAGCACAGCAGCAGCAGCAGCTCAGCAGCAGCAGCAACACAGCAGCAGCAGCCGCAGCACAGCAGCAGCAGCAGCACAGCAGCAGCACGGCAGCAGCAGCACAGCAGCACAGCAGCAGCAGCAGCACAGCAGCAGCAGCAGCACAGCAGCAGCAGCACAGCATCAGCACAGCAGCAGCAGCACAGCAGCAGCAGCGGCTCAAGAACAACAACAGCAGCAGCGGCACAGCCGCAGCACAGCAGCAGCAGCAGCACAGCAGCAGCACAACAGCAGCAGCACAGCAGCAGCAGCTCAGCAGCATCAGCAGCACAGCAGCACAGCAGCAGCAGCAGCACAGCAGCAGCAGCACAGCAGCAGCAGCACAGCAGCAGCAGCACAGCACCAGCAGCACAGCAGCAGCACAGCAGTAGGACAGCAGCAGCAGCAGCACAGCCACAGCAGCAGAACAACAGCAGCAGCAGCACAGCAGCAGCATCACAGCAGCAGCAGCAGCACAGCAGCAGCAGCACAGCAGCAGCAGCAGCAGCACAGCAGCCGCAGCAGCACAGCAGCACAGCTGCAGCAGCAGCGCAACAGCAGCAGCTCAGCAGCAGCATCACAGCAGCAGCAGCAGCAGCACAGCAGCAGCTGCACAGGAGCAGCAGCACAGCAGTAGCAGCAGATCAACAGCACAGCAGCAGCAGCACAGCAGCAGCTGCACAGGAGCAGCAGCACAGCAGTAGCAGCAGATCAACAGCACAGCAGCAGTAGCACAGCAGCAGCAGCAGCACAGCAGCAGGAGCAGCACAGCAGCAGGAGCAGCACAGCAGCAGCAGCAGCAGCACAGCAGCAGCAGCACAACAGCAGCAGCACAGCAGCAGCAGCAGTACAGCAGCAGCAGCAGCACAGCAGCAGCAGCATAGCAGCAGCAGCACAGCAGCAGCAGCAGGAGCAGCACAGGAGGAGCACAGCAGCAGCAGCACAACAGCAGCAACAGCAGAGGCAGCAGCACAACAACAACAACAACAGCAGCAACAACAACAACAGCAGGAGCAGCACAGCAGCAGCAAAGCAGCAGGAGCAGCACAGCAGCAGCACAGCAGCGGCAGCAGCTCAGCAGCAGCAGCACAGCAGCAGCAGCCGCAGCACAGCAGCAGCAGCACAGCAGCAGCAGCAGCACAGCAGCACAGCAGCAGCAGCACAGCAGCAGCACAACAGCAGCAGCAGCAGCTGCACAGCAGCAGCAGCGGCTCAACAACAACAACAGCAGCAGCACAGCAGCAGCATCACAGCAGCAGCAGCAGCAGCAGCACAGCAGCAGCACAGCAGAAGCACAGCAGCAGCAGCAGCACAGCATCAGCAGCAGCACAGCAGCACAGCTGCAGCAGCAGCAGCACAACAGCAGCAGTACAGCAACAGCAGCTCAGCAGCAGCATCACAGCAGCAGCAGCACACAGCAGCAGCAGCACAGCAGCAGCAGCACAGCAGCAGCAGCACAGCAGCAGCAGCACAGCAGCAGCAGCACAGCAGCAGCAGCACAGCAGTATCAGCAGCACAGCAGCAGCAGCAGCAGCACAGCAGCAGCAGCACATCAGCAGCACAGCAGCAGCAGCAGCACATCAGCAGCACAGCAGCAGCAGCAGGAGCAGCACAGGAGCAGCACAGCAGCAGCAGCAGCAGCACAGCAGCAGCAGCAGCACAACAGCAGCAGCAGAAGCAGCAGCACAAGAACAACAACAACAATAACAACAACAACAACAGCAAGAGCAGCACAGCAGCAGCAAAGCAGCAGCAGCAGCACAGCAGCAGCAGCACAGCAGCAGCAGCACATCAGCACAACAGCAGCAGCACAGCAGCAGCAGCAGCTCAGCAGCAGCAGCAGCAGCAGCAGCAGCACAGCAGCAGCAGCAGCAGCACAGCAGCAGCACGGCAGCAGCAGCACAGCAGCAGCAGCAGCAGCACAGCAGCAGCACAGCAGCAGCAGCACAGCAGCAGCAGCGGCTCAAGAACAACAACAGCAGCAGCGGCACAGCCGCAGCACATCAGCACAGCAGCAGCAGCCCAGCAGAAGCTGCACAGCAGCAGCAGCAGCACAGCAGCAGCAGCACAGCAGCAGCAGCACAGCAGCAGCACAACAGCAGCACCACAGCAGGAGCAGCTCAGCAGCATCAGCAGCACAGCAGCACAGCAGCAGCAGCAGCAGTACAGCAGCAGCACAGTAGCAGCAGCAGCACAACAACAACAACAACAACAACAACAACAACAACACAGCAGCAACAGCAGCACAGCAGCAGCACAGCAGCAGCAGCACAGCAGCACAGCAGCAGCAGCAGCGCAGCAGCACAGCAGCAGCACAGCAGCAGCACAGCAGCAGCACAGCAGCAGCAGCCCATCAGCAGCAGCACAGCAGCAGCAGCATCACAGCAGCAGCACAACAGCAGCAGCGCAGCAGCAGCAACACAGCGCAGCAGCAGCAGCGCAGCAGCAGCAGCGCAGCAGCAGCGCAGCAGCAGCACAGCACAGCAGCAGCAGCACAGCAGCAGCACAACAGCACAGCAGCAGCAGCACAGCAGCAGCACAGCTGCACAGCAGCTGCACAGCAGTAGCACAGCAGCAGCAGCGCAGCAGCAGCAGCAGCCGCACAGCAGCAGCAGCACAGCAGCAGCAGCATAGCAGCAGCACCACCACAGCAGCAGCAGTACAGCAGCACAACAGCACAGCAGCAGCACAGCAGCAGCAGCACAGCAGCCGCAGCAGCAGCAGCAGCACAGCAGCAGCAGCAGCAGAGCAGCAGCAGCAGCAGCACAGCAGCAGCAGCAGCAGCACAGCACCAGCAGCACAGCAGCAGCAGAGCAGCAGGACAGCAGCAGCAGCACAGCCACAGCAGGAGAACAACAGCAGCAGCAGCACAGCAGCAGCAGCACAGCAGCAGCAGCAGCAGCAGCAGCAGCACAGCAGCAGCAGCACAGCAGCAGCAGCACAGCAGCAGCAGCAGCACAGCAGCAGCACAGCAGCAGGACAGCAGCAGCAGCACAGCCACAGCAGCAGAACAACAGCAGCAGCAGCACAGCAGCAGCAGCACAGCAGCAGCAGCAGCACAGCAGCAGCAGCTGCAGCAAAGCAGCAGCAGCAGCACAGCAGCTGCAGCAGCAGCGCAGCACAGCAGGAGCAGCACAGCAGCAGCAGCACAGCAGCAGTAGCACAGCAGCAGCAGCAGCAGCACAGCAGCAGTAGCACAGCAGCAGCAGCACAGCTGCAGCATCACAGCAGCAGCAGCAGCACAACAGCAACATCACAGCAGCAGCAACACAGCAGCAGCACAATAGCAGCAGCAGAGCAGCAGCACAGCAGCACAGCAGCAGCAGCAGCAGCAGCAGCATAACAACAGCAGCAGCACAACAACAGCAGCAGCAGCACAGCAGCAGCAGCACAGCAGCAGCAGCACAGCAGCAGCTGCGGGAGCAGCACAGCAGCAGCACAGCAACAGCACAGCAGCAGCTGCACAGCAACAGAGCAGCACAGGAGCAGCAGCAGCACAGCAGCAGCAGCACAGCAGCAGCACAGCAGCAGCAGCAGCAGCACAACAGCAGCAGCACAGCAGCAGCAGCAGCACAACAGCAGCAGCAGCAGCAGCACAGCAGCACAGCTGCAGCAGGAGCAGCACAACAGCAGCAGTACAGCAACAGCAGCTCAGCAGCAGCATCACTGCAGCAGCAGCACACAGCAGCAGCAGCAGCAGCACAGCAGCAGCAGCACAGCAGTATCAGCAGCACAGCAGCAGCAGCAGCAGTACAGCAGCAGCAGCTCAGCAGCAGCAGCACAGCAGCAGCAGCAGCACATCAGCAGCACATCAGCAGCACAGCAGCAGGAGCAGCACAGGAGCAGCACAGCAGCAGCAGCACAGCAGCAGCAGCAGCAGCACAACAGCAGCAGCAGAAGCAGCAGCACAAGAACAACAACAACAATAACAACAACAACAACAACAGCAAGAGCAGCACAGCAGCAGCAAAGCAGCAGCAGCACAGCAGCAGCAGCACAGCAGCAGCAGCACAGCAGCAGCACAGCAGCAGCACATCAGCACAACAGCAGCAGCACAGCAGCAGCAGCAGCAGCAGCTCAGCAGCAGCAGCAGCACAGCAGCAGCATGGCAGCAGCAGCACAGCAGCAGCAGCAGCACAGCAGCAGCAGCAGCACAGCAGCAGCACAGCAGCAGCAGCACAGCAGCAGCAGCGGCTCAAGAACAACAACAGCAGCAGCGGCACAGCCGCAACACAGCAGCACAGCAGCAGCAGCCCAGCAGAAGCTGCACAGCAGCAGCAGCAGCACAGCAGCAGCAGCACAGCAGCAGCACAACAGCAGCACCACAGCAGCAGCAGCTCAGCAGCATCAGCAGCACAGCAGCACAGCAGCAGCAGCAGCACAGCAGCAGCAGCAGCAGCAGCAGCACAGCAGCAGCACAGTAGCAGCAGCAGCAGCACAACAACAACAACAACAACAACAACAACAACAACAACAACAACAACAACAACAACAACAACAACAACAACAACAACAACAACAACAACAACAACAACAACGACAACAACACAGCAGCAACAGCAGCACAGCAGCAGCACAGCGGCAGCACAGCAGCAGCAGCACAGCAGCACAGCAGCAGCAGCAGCAGCGCAGCAGCACAGCAGCAGCAGCACAGCAGCTGCAGCATCACAGCAGCAGCACAACAGCAGCAGCGCAGCAGCAGCAACACAGCAGCAGCAGCAGCGCAGCAGCAGCAGCGCAGCAACAGCAGCGCAGCAGCAGCACAGCACAGCAGCAGCACAGCAGCAGCACAACAGCACAGCAGCAGCAGCAGCACAGCAGCAGCACAGCAGCACAGCAGCTGCACAGCAGTAGCACAGCAGCAGCAGCGCAGCAGCAGCAGCAGCCGCACAGCAGCAGCAGCACAGCAGCAGCAAAAGCACAGCAGCAGCAGCACAGCAGCAGCAGCAGCACAGCAGCACATCACAGCAGCACAGCAGCAGCAGCAGCACAGAAGCAGCAGCACAGCAGCCGCAGCAGCACAGCAGCAGCACAGCAGCAACATCAGCACAGCAGCAGCAGCAGCACAGCACGAGCAGCAGCACAGCGGCAGCGGCGGCGGCGGCGGCGGCAGCACCAGCAGCAGCAGCACAGCAGCAGCAGCACGGCAGCAGCAGCACAGCAGCAGCAGCACAGCAGCAGCACAGCAGTAGCAGCACAGCAGCAGCACCACCACAGCAGCAGCAGTACAGCAGCACAGCAGCAGCAGCAGCACAGCAGCAGCAGCAGCAGCACAGCAGCAGCAGCACAGCAGCAGCAGCTGCAGCACAGCAGCAGCAGCAGCACAGCAGCTGCAGCAGCAGCGCAGCACAGCAGCAGCAGCACAGCAGCAGCAGCACACCAGCAGCAGCAGCAGCACAGCAGCAGTAGCACAGCAGCAGCAGCACAGCAGCAGCATCACAGCAGCAGCAGCAACACAACAGCAACATCACAGCAGCAGCAGCAGCAGCACAGCAGCAGCACAATAGCAGCAGCAGAGCAGCAGCACAGCAGCAGCAGCAGCAGCACAACAACAGCAGCAGCACAACAACAGCAGCAGCAGCACATCAGCAGCACCACAGCAGCAGCACAGCAGCAACAGCGGGAGCAGCACAGCAGCAGCACAGCAACAGCACAGCAGCAGCAGCACAGCAGCAGCAGCACAGCAGCAGCAGCACAGCAGCAGCACAGCAGCAGCAGCACAGCAGCAGCAGCAGCAGCACAACAGCAGCAGCAGCAGCACAGCAGCAGCAGCAGCACAACAGCAGCAGCAGCAACAGCAGCAGCAGAACAGCAGCACAGCAGCACAGCAGCAGCAGCAGCACTGCAGCAGCACAGCAGCAGCAGCAGCACAGCAGCAGCAGCAGCAACACAGCAGCAGCAGCAGCACATCACAGCAGCACAGCAGCAGCAGCACAGCAGCAGCAAAAGCACAGCAGCAGCAGCATAGCAGCAGCAGCACAGCAGCAGCAGCAGGAGCAGCACAGGAGCAGCACAGCAGCAGCAGCACAACAGCAGCAGCAGCAGCAGAAGCAGCAGCACAACAACAACAACAGCAGCAACAACAACAACAGCAGGAGCAGCACAGCAGCAGCAAAGCAGCAGGAGCAGCACAGCAGCAGCACAGCAGCGTCAGCAGCTCAGCAGCAGCAGCACAGCAGCAGCAGCCGCAGCACAGCAGCAGCAGCACAGCAGCAGCAGCACAGCAGCAGCACAACAGCAGCAGCAGCAGCTGCACAGCAGCACAGCAGCAGCAGCGGCTCAACAACAACAACAGCAGTAGCACAGCAGCAGCATCACAGCAGCAGCAGCAGCACAGCAGCAGCAGCACAGCAGCAGCAGCAGCACAGCAGCAGCAGCACAGCAGCACAGCTGCAGCAGCAGCAGCACAACAGCAGCAGTACAGCAACAGCAGCTCAGCAGCAGCATCACAGCAGCAGCAGCACACAGCAGCAGCAGCACAGCAGCAGCAGCACAGCAGCAGCAGCAGCACAGCAGCAGCAGCACAGCAGTATCAGCAGCACAGCAGCAGCAGCAGCAGTAAAGCAGCAGCAGCTCAGGAGCAGCAGCACAGCAGCAGCAGCAGCACATCAGCAGCACAGCAGCAGCAGCAGCACATCAGCTGCACAGCAGCAGCAGCAGGAGCAGCACAGGAGCAGCACAGCAGCAGCAGCACAGCAGCAGCAGCAGCACAGCAGCAGCAGCAGCACAACAGCAGCAGCAGACGCAGCAGCACAAGAACAACAAAAACAATAACAACAACAACAACAGCAAGAGCAGCACAGCAGGACAGCAGCAGCAAAGCAGCAGCAGCACAGCAGCAGCACATCAGCACAACAGCAGCAGCACAGGAGCAGCAGCAGCTCAGCAGCAGCAGCAACACAGCAGCAGCAGCCGCAGCACAGCAGCAGCAGCACGGCAGCAGCAGCACAGCAGCACAGCAGCAGCAGCAGCACAGCAGCAGCAGCACAGCAGCAGCAGCACAGCAGCAGCAGCGGCTCAAGAACAACAACAGCAGCAGCGGCACGCCGCAGCACAGCAACACAGCAGCAGCAGCACAGCAGCAGCAGCAGGAGCAGCACAGGAGCAGCAGAGCAGCAGCACATCAGCACAACAGCAGCAGCTCAGCAGCAGCAGCACAGCAGCAGCAGCACATCAGCAGCACAGCAGCAGCAGCACATCAGCAGCACAGCAGCAGCAGCAGGAGCAGCACAGGAGCAGCACAGCAGCAGCAGCACAGCAGCAGCAGCAGCACAACAGCAGCAGCAGAAGCAGCAGCACAAGAACAACAACAACAATAACAACAACAACAACAGCAAGAGCAGCACAGCAGCAGCAAAGCAGCAGCAGCAGCACAGCAGCAGCAGCACAGCAGCAGCAGCACAGCAGCAGCACAGCAGTAGCACATCAGCACAGCAACAGCAGCATCAGCAGCACAGCAGCCGTAGCAGCAGCAGCACAGTAGCAGCAGAAGCAGCACAGCAGCAGCAGCACAGCAGCACTGCAGCGGCAGCACAGCAGCAGCAGCACAGCAGCAGCAGCACAGCAGCAGCAGAGCAGCAGCAGCACAGCAGCAGCACAGCACCAGCAGCACAGCAGCAGCACAGCAGCAGCAGCAGCACAGCCACAGCAGCAGAACAGCAGCAGCAGCAGCAGCACAGCAGCAGCACAGCAGCAGCAGGAGCAGCACAGCAGCAGCAGCTGCAGCACAGCAGCAGCAGTACAGCAGCTGCAGCAGCAGCGCAGCACAGCAGCAGCGCAGCACAGCAGCAGCGCAGCACAGCAGCAGCAGCAGCAGCACAGCAGCAGTAGCACAGCAGTAGCAGCAACACAGCAGCAGTAGCACAGCAGCAGCAGCATAGCAGCAGCACAGCAGCAGCATCACAGCAGCAGCACAACAGCAGCAGCAGCACAGCAGCACAGCAGGAGCACCAGCACAGCAGCAGCACAGCAGCACAGCAGCAGCAGTACAGCAGCACAGCAACAGCAGCACAACAGCACAGCAGCAGCAGAGCAGCAGCAGCACAGCAGCAGCACAGCAGCAGCAGCAGCAGCAGCAGCACAGCAGCACAACCAAAGCAGCAGAACAGCAGCAGCAGCAGCAGCAGCACAGCAGCAGCAGCACAGCAGCAGCACAGCAGCAGCACAGCAGCAGCTGCAGCACAGCAGCAGCAGTACAGCAGCTGCAGCAGCAGCGCAGCACAGCAGCAGCGCAGCACAGCAGCAGCACAGCAGCGGCAGCACAGCAGCAGTAGCACAGCAGCAGCAGCAACACAGCAGCAGTAGCACAGCAGCAGCAGCATAGCAGCAGCACAGCAGCAGCATCACAGCAGCATCACAGCAGCAGCACAACAGCAGCAGCAGCACAGCAGCACAGCAGCAGCAGCATAACAGCAGCAGCAGAACAAAAAGAGTAGCAGCAGAGCAGCAGCAGCACAGCAGCAGCTGCACAGCAGCACAGCAGCAGCAGCGGGAGCAGCACAGCAGCAGCACAGCAGCAACAGCACAGCGCAGCCGCAGCAGCACAGCAGCAGCAGCACAGCAACAGCAGCACAGAAGCAGCAGCACAGCAGCAGCAGCACAACAGCAGCAGCAGCACAACAGCAGCAGCACAGCAGCAGCAGCACAGCAGCAGCAGCAGCACAGCAGCAGCAGCACAACAGCAGCAGCAGCAGCACAACAGCAGCAGCAGCAACAGCAGCAGCAGCAGCACAGCAGCAGCAGCAGCACAGCAGCAGCAGCACAGCAGCAGCACAGCAGCAGCAGCGCAGCAGCAGCACAGCAGCAGCAGAACAGCAGCAGCAGAAGCACAGCAGCAGCAGCACAGCAGCAGCAACAGCACAGCAGCAGCAGCCCAGCAGCAGCAGCACAGCAGCAGCAGCAGCACAGCAGCAGGAGCAACACAGCAGCAGCAGCAGCACATCAGCACATCACAGCAGCACAGCAGCACAGCAGCAGCAGCAGCACAGCAGCAGCGCAGCACAGCAGCAGCAGCAGCAGCACAGCAGCAGCACAGCAGCGGCAGCGGCGGCAGCAGTGGCGGGAGCAGCGGCGGCGGCGTCAGCAGCGGCAGCAGCGGCGGCGGCAGCAGCAGCAGCACAGCAGCAGCAGCACAGCAGCAGCAGCACAGCAGCAGCACTAGCAGCAGCAGCAGCAACACAGCAGCAGCAGCACATCACAGCAGCACAGCAGCAGCAGCAGCAGCAGCACAGCAGTAGCAGCACAGCAGCAGCAGCACAACAGCAGCAACAGCACAACAGCAGCTGCAGCAGCACAACAGCAGCAGCACAGCAGCAGCAGCAGGAGCAGCACAGGAGCAGCACAGCAGCAGCAGCACAACAGCAGCAGCAGCAGAAGCAGCAGCACAACAACAACAACAACAGCAACAACAACAACAACAACAGTAGGAGCAGCACAGCAGCAACAAAGCAGCAGGAGCAGGACAGCAGCAGCACAGCAGCGGCAGCAGCTCAGCAGCAGCAGCACAGCAGCAGCAGCCGCAGCACAGCAGTAGCAGCACAGCAGCAGCAGCACAGCAGCACAGCAGCAGCAACACAGCAGCAGCACAGCAGCAGCAGCAGCAGCAGCACAGCAGCAGCAGCAGCACAGCAGCAGCACAACAGCAGCAGCTGCACAGCAGCACAGCAGCAGCAGCGGCTCAACAACAACAACAGCAGCAGCAGCGGCACAGCAGCACAGCAGCAGCACAGCAGCAGCAGCACAGCAGTAGCAGCAGCACAGCAGCAGCAGCAGCAGCAGCAGCACAGCAGCAGCAGCAGCAGCAGCACAGCAGCACAGCTGCAGCAGCAGCAGCACCACAACAGCAGCAGTACAGCAACAGCAGCTCAGCAGCAGCATCACAGCAGCAGCACACAGCAGCAGCAGCACAGCAGCAGCAGCACAGCAGTATCAGCAGCACAGCAGCAGCAGCAGCAGTACAGCAGCAGCAGCTCAGCAGCAGCAGCACAGCAGCAGCAGCACATCAGCAGCACAGCAGCAGCAGCACATCAGCAGCACAGCAGCAGCAGCAGCAGGAGCAGCACAGGAGCAGCACAGCAGCAGCAGCAGCACAGCAGCAGCAGCAGCAGCAGCACAACAGCAGCAGCAGAAGCAGCAGCACAAGAACAACAAAAACAATAACAACAACAACAACAGCAAGAGCAGCACAGCAGGACAGCAGCAGCAAAGCAGCAGCAGCACAGCAGCAGCAGCAGCTCAGCAGCAGCAGCAACACAGCAGCAGCAGCCGCAGCACAGCAGCAGCAGCAGCACAGCAGCAGCACGGCAGCAGCAGCACAGCAGCACAGCAGCAGCAGCAGCACAGCAGCAGCAGCAGCACAGCAGCAGCAGCACAGCATCAGCACAGCAGCAGCAGCACAGCAGCAGCAGCGGCTCAAGAACAACAACAGCAGCAGCGGCACAGCCGCAGCACAGCAGCACAGCAGCAGCAGCAGCACAGCAGCAGCAGCAGCACAGCAGCAGCACAACAGCAGCAGCACAGCAGCAGCAGCTCAGCAGCATCAGCAGCACAGCAGCACAGCAGCAGCAGCAGCACAGCAGCAGCAGCAGCAGCACAGCAGCAGCACAGTAGCAGCAGCAGCACAACAATAACAACAACTACAACAGCAAGAGCAGCACAGCAGGACAGCAGCAGCAAAGCAGCAGCAGCACAGGAGCAGCACATCAGCACAACAGCAGCAGCACAGAAGCAGCAGCAGCTCAGCAGCAGCAGCAACACAGCAGCAGCAGCCGCAGCACAGCAGCAGCAGCCGCAGCACAGCAGCAGCAGCAGCAGCACAGCAGCAGCACGGCAGCAGCAGCACAGCAGCACAGCAGCAGCAGCACAGCAGCAGCAGCACAGCAGCATCACAGCAGCAGCACAACAGCAGCAGCAGCACAGCAGCACATCAGCAGCAGCATAACAGCAGCTGCAGAACAAAAAGAGTAACAGCAGAGCAGCAGCAGCACAGCAGCAGCAGCACAGCAGCAGCAGCGGGAGCAGCACAGCAGCAGCACAGCAGCAGCAGCACAGCAGCAGCAGCACAGCACAGCAGCAGCAGCACAGCAGCAGCAGCACAGCAGCAGCACAGCAGCGGCAGCAGTGGCGGGAGCAGCGGCGGCGGCGGCAGCAGCGGCAGCGGCGGCGGCGGCAGCAGCAGCAGCACAGCAGCAGCAGCAGCAGCACAGCAGCAGCAGCACAGCAGCAGCAGCACAGCAGCAGCACTAGCAGCAGCAGCAGCACAGCAGCAGCAGCACAGCAGCAGCAGCAACACAGCAGCAGCAGCACATCACAGCAGCACAGCAGCAGCAGCAGCACAGCAGTAGCAGCACAGCAGCAGCATAGCAGCAGCAGCACAGCAGCAGCAGCACAACAGCAGCAGCAGCACAACAACAGCAGCACAGCAGCAGCAGAGCAGCAGCAGCACAGCAGCAGCAGCACAGCACCAGCAGCACAGCAGCAGCACAGCAGCAGCAGCAAAGCCACAGCAGCAGAACAGCAGCAGCAGCAGCACAGCAGCAGCAGCACAGCAGCAGCACAGCAGCAGCAGCAGCAGCAGCAGCACAGCAGCAGCAGCAGCAACACAGCGGCAACAGCAGCACAGCAGCAGCAGCAGCAGCACAAGAGCAGCAGCAGCACAACAGCAGCAGCAGCAGCAACAGCAGTGGCGGGAGCAGCGGCGGCGGCGGCAGCAGCGGCAGCAGCGGCGGCGGCGGCAGCGGCAGCGGCGGCGGCGGCAGCAGCAGCAGCAAAGCAGCAGCAGCAGCACAGCAGCAGCAGCACAGCAGCAGCACTAGCAGCAGCAGCAGCACATCAGCAGCAGCACAGCAGTAGCAGCACAGCAGCAGCATAGCAGCAGCAGCACAGCAGTAGCAGCACAACAGCAGCAGCAGCACAACAGCAGCTGCAGCAGCACAACAGCAGCAGCACAGCAGCAGCACAGCAGCAGCAGCAGGAGCAGCACAGGAGCAGCACAGCAGCAGCAGCAGCAGCACAACAGCAGCAGCAGCAGAAGCAGCAGCACAACAACAACAACAGCAACAACAACAACAACAACAGTAGGAGCAGCACAGCAGCAGCAAAGCAGCAGGAGCAGCACAGCAGCAGCACAGCAGCGGCAGCAGCTCAGCAGCAGCAGCCGCAGCACAGCAGCAGCAGCACAGCAGCAGCAGCACAGCAGCAGCAGCAGCACAGCAGCACAGCAGCAGCAGCACAGCAGCAGCACAGCAGCAGCAGCACAGCAGCAGCACAACAGCAGCAGCACAGCACCAGCAGCAGCACAACAGCAGCAGCTGCAGCAGCACAGCTGCAGCAGCGGCACAACAACAGCAGCAGCAGCAGCGGCACAGCAGCAGCACAGCAGCAGCACAGCAGCAGCAGCAGCACAGCAACAGCACAGCAGCAGCACAGCAGCAGCAGCACAGCAGCAGCACAGCAGCAGCAGCACAGCAGCAGCAGCACAACAGCAGCAGCACAACAGCAGCAGCACAGCAGCAGCCGGAGCACATCAGCACAGCAGCAGCAGCAGGAGCAGCACAGCAGCAGCACAGCAGCAGCATCACAGCAGCAGCAGCACAACAGCAGCAGCAAAAGCAGCAGCACAACAACAACAACAGGAGCAGCACAGCAGCACAGCAGCAGCAAAGCAGCACAGCAGCAGCACAGCAGCACAACAGCAGCAGCAGCAGCTCAGCAGCAGCAGCAGCACAACAGCAGCAGCAGCACAGCAGCAGCAGCAGCACAGCAGCAGCAGCACAACAGCAGCAGCAGCAGCAGCACAGCAGCAGCAGCGGCACAACAACAACAACAGCAGCAGCAGCGGCACAGCAGCAGCACAGCAGCACAGCAGCAGCACAGCAGAAGCAGCACAGCAGCAGCACAGCAGCAGAGCAGCAGCAGCACAGCAGCAGCAGCAGAACAGCAGCAGCACAACAGCAGCAGCAGCAGCAGCAGCACAGCAGCAGCACGGCAGCAGCAGCACAGCAGCAGCAGCAGCAGCACAGCAGCAGCACAGCAGCAGCAGCACAGCAGCAGCAGCGGCTCAAGAACAACAACAGCAGCAGCGGCACAGCCGCAGCACATCAGCACAGCAGCAGCAGCCCAGCAGAAGCTGCACAGCAGCAGCAGCAGCACAGCAGCAGCAGCACAGCAGCAGCAGCACAGCAGCAGCACAACAGCAGCACCACAGCAGGAGCAGCTCAGCAGCATCAGCAGCACAGCAGCACAGCAGCAGCAGCAGCAGTACAGCAGCAGCACAGTAGCAGCAGCAGCACAACAACAACAACAACAACAACAACAACAACAACAACACAGCAGCAACAGCAGCACAGCAGCAGCACAGCAGCAGCAGCACAGCAGCACAGCAGCAGCAGCAGCGCAGCAGCACAGCAGCAGCACAGCAGCAGCACAGCAGCAGCACAGCAGCAGCAGCCCATCAGCAGCAGCACAGCAGCAGCAGCATCACAGCAGCAGCACAACAGCAGCAGCGCAGCAGCAGCAACACAGCGCAGCAGCAGCAGCGCAGCAGCAGCAGCGCAGCAGCAGCGCAGCAGCAGCACAGCACAGCAGCAGCAGCACAGCAGCAGCACAACAGCACAGCAGCAGCAGCACAGCAGCAGCACAGCTGCACAGCAGCTGCACAGCAGTAGCACAGCAGCAGCAGCGCAGCAGCAGCAGCAGCCGCACAGCAGCAGCAGCACAGCAGCAGCAGCACAGCAGCAGCACCACCACAGCAGCAGCAGTACAGCAGCACAACAGCACAGCAGCAGCACAGCAGCAGCAGCACAGCAGCCGCAGCAGCAGCAGCAGCACAGCAGCAGCAGCAGCAGAGCAGCAGCAGCAGCAGCACAGCAGCAGCAGCAGCAGCACAGCACCAGCAGCACAGCAGCAGCAGAGCAGCAGGACAGCAGCAGCAGCACAGCCACAGCAGGAGAACAACAGCAGCAGCAGCACAGCAGCAGCAGCACAGCAGCAGCAGCAGCAGCAGCAGCAGCACAGCAGCAGCAGCACAGCAGCAGCAGCACAGCAGCAGCAGCAGCACAGCAGCAGCACAGCAGCAGGACAGCAGCAGCAGCACAGCCACAGCAGCAGAACAACAGCAGCAGCAGCACAGCAGCAGCAGCACAGCAGCAGCAGCAGCACAGCAGCAGCAGCTGCAGCAAAGCAGCAGCAGCAGCACAGCAGCTGCAGCAGCAGCGCAGCACAGCAGGAGCAGCACAGCAGCAGCAGCACAGCAGCAGTAGCACAGCAGCAGCAGCAGCAGCACAGCAGCAGTAGCACAGCAGCAGCAGCACAGCTGCAGCATCACAGCAGCAGCAGCAGCACAACAGCAACATCACAGCAGCAGCAACACAGCAGCAGCACAATAGCAGCAGCAGAGCAGCAGCACAGCAGCACAGCAGCAGCAGCAGCAGCAGCAGCATAACAACAGCAGCAGCACAACAACAGCAGCAGCAGCACAGCAGCAGCAGCACAGCAGCAGCAGCACAGCAGCAGCTGCGGGAGCAGCACAGCAGCAGCACAGCAACAGCACAGCAGCAGCTGCACAGCAACAGAGCAGCACAGGAGCAGCAGCAGCACAGCAGCAGCAGCACAGCAGCAGCACAGCAGCAGCAGCAGCAGCACAACAGCAGCAGCACAGCAGCAGCAGCAGCACAACAGCAGCAGCAGCAGCAGCACAGCAGCACAGCTGCAGCAGGAGCAGCACAACAGCAGCAGTACAGCAACAGCAGCTCAGCAGCAGCATCACTGCAGCAGCAGCACACAGCAGCAGCAGCAGCAGCACAGCAGCAGCAGCACAGCAGTATCAGCAGCACAGCAGCAGCAGCAGCAGTACAGCAGCAGCAGCTCAGCAGCAGCAGCACAGCAGCAGCAGCAGCACATCAGCAGCACATCAGCAGCACAGCAGCAGGAGCAGCACAGGAGCAGCACAGCAGCAGCAGCACAGCAGCAGCAGCAGCAGCACAACAGCAGCAGCAGAAGCAGCAGCACAAGAACAACAACAACAATAACAACAACAACAACAGCAAGAGCAGCACAGCAGCAGCAAAGCAGCAGCAGCACAGCAGCAGCAGCACAGCAGCAGCAGCACAGCAGCAGCACAGCAGCAGCACATCAGCACAACAGCAGCAGCACAGCAGCAGCAGCAGCAGCAGCTCAGCAGCAGCAGCAGCACAGCAGCAGCATGGCAGCAGCAGCACAGCAGCAGCAGCAGCACAGCAGCAGCAGCAGCACAGCAGCAGCACAGCAGCAGCAGCACAGCAGCAGCAGCGGCTCAAGAACAACAACAGCAGCAGCGGCACAGCCGCAACACAGCAGCACAGCAGCAGCAGCCCAGCAGAAGCTGCACAGCAGCAGCAGCAGCACAGCAGCAGCAGCACAGCAGCAGCACAACAGCAGCACCACAGCAGCAGCAGCTCAGCAGCATCAGCAGCACAGCAGCACAGCAGCAGCAGCAGCACAGCAGCAGCAGCAGCAGCAGCAGCACAGCAGCAGCACAGTAGCAGCAGCAGCAGCACAACAACAACAACAACAACAACAACAACAACAACAACAACAACAACAACAACAACAACAACAACAACAACAACAACAACAACAACGACAACAACACAGCAGCAACAGCAGCACAGCAGCAGCACAGCGGCAGCACAGCAGCAGCAGCACAGCAGCACAGCAGCAGCAGCAGCAGCGCAGCAGCACAGCAGCAGCAGCACAGCAGCTGCAGCATCACAGCAGCAGCACAACAGCAGCAGCGCAGCAGCAGCAACACAGCAGCAGCAGCAGCGCAGCAGCAGCAGCGCAGCAACAGCAGCGCAGCAGCAGCACAGCACAGCAGCAGCACAGCAGCAGCACAACAGCACAGCAGCAGCAGCAGCACAGCAGCAGCACAGCAGCACAGCAGCTGCACAGCAGTAGCACAGCAGCAGCAGCGCAGCAGCAGCAGCAGCCGCACAGCAGCAGCAGCACAGCAGCAGCAAAAGCACAGCAGCAGCAGCACAGCAGCAGCAGCAGCACAGCAGCACATCACAGCAGCACAGCAGCAGCAGCAGCACAGAAGCAGCAGCACAGCAGCCGCAGCAGCACAGCAGCAGCACAGCAGCAACATCAGCACAGCAGCAGCAGCAGCACAGCACGAGCAGCAGCACAGCGGCAGCGGCGGCGGCGGCGGCGGCAGCACCAGCAGCAGCAGCACAGCAGCAGCAGCACGGCAGCAGCAGCACAGCAGCAGCAGCACAGCAGCAGCACAGCAGTAGCAGCACAGCAGCAGCACCACCACAGCAGCAGCAGTACAGCAGCACAGCAGCAGCAGCAGCACAGCAGCAGCAGCAGCAGCACAGCAGCAGCAGCACAGCAGCAGCAGCTGCAGCACAGCAGCAGCAGCAGCACAGCAGCTGCAGCAGCAGCGCAGCACAGCAGCAGCAGCACAGCAGCAGCAGCACACCAGCAGCAGCAGCAGCACAGCAGCAGTAGCACAGCAGCAGCAGCACAGCAGCAGCATCACAGCAGCAGCAGCAACACAACAGCAACATCACAGCAGCAGCAGCAGCAGCACAGCAGCAGCACAATAGCAGCAGCAGAGCAGCAGCACAGCAGCAGCAGCAGCAGCACAACAACAGCAGCAGCACAACAACAGCAGCAGCAGCACATCAGCAGCACCACAGCAGCAGCACAGCAGCAACAGCGGGAGCAGCACAGCAGCAGCACAGCAACAGCACAGCAGCAGCAGCACAGCAGCAGCAGCACAGCAGCAGCAGCACAGCAGCAGCACAGCAGCAGCAGCACAGCAGCAGCAGCAGCAGCACAACAGCAGCAGCAGCAGCACAGCAGCAGCAGCAGCACAACAGCAGCAGCAGCAACAGCAGCAGCAGAACAGCAGCACAGCAGCACAGCAGCAGCAGCAGCACTGCAGCAGCACAGCAGCAGCAGCAGCACAGCAGCAGCAGCAGCAACACAGCAGCAGCAGCAGCACATCACAGCAGCACAGCAGCAGCAGCACAGCAGCAGCAAAAGCACAGCAGCAGCAGCATAGCAGCAGCAGCACAGCAGCAGCAGCAGGAGCAGCACAGGAGCAGCACAGCAGCAGCAGCACAACAGCAGCAGCAGCAGCAGAAGCAGCAGCACAACAACAACAACAGCAGCAACAACAACAACAGCAGGAGCAGCACAGCAGCAGCAAAGCAGCAGGAGCAGCACAGCAGCAGCACAGCAGCGTCAGCAGCTCAGCAGCAGCAGCACAGCAGCAGCAGCCGCAGCACAGCAGCAGCAGCACAGCAGCAGCAGCACAGCAGCAGCACAACAGCAGCAGCAGCAGCTGCACAGCAGCACAGCAGCAGCAGCGGCTCAACAACAACAACAGCAGTAGCACAGCAGCAGCATCACAGCAGCAGCAGCAGCACAGCAGCAGCAGCACAGCAGCAGCAGCAGCACAGCAGCAGCAGCACAGCAGCACAGCTGCAGCAGCAGCAGCACAACAGCAGCAGTACAGCAACAGCAGCTCAGCAGCAGCATCACAGCAGCAGCAGCACACAGCAGCAGCAGCACAGCAGCAGCAGCACAGCAGCAGCAGCAGCACAGCAGCAGCAGCACAGCAGTATCAGCAGCACAGCAGCAGCAGCAGCAGTAAAGCAGCAGCAGCTCAGGAGCAGCAGCACAGCAGCAGCAGCAGCACATCAGCAGCACAGCAGCAGCAGCAGCACATCAGCTGCACAGCAGCAGCAGCAGGAGCAGCACAGGAGCAGCACAGCAGCAGCAGCACAGCAGCAGCAGCAGCAGCACAGCAGCAGCAGCAGCACAACAGCAGCAGCAGACGCAGCAGCACAAGAACAACAAAAACAATAACAACAACAACAACAGCAAGAGCAGCACAGCAGGACAGCAGCAGCAAAGCAGCAGCAGCACAGCAGCAGCACATCAGCACAACAGCAGCAGCACAGGAGCAGCAGCAGCTCAGCAGCAGCAGCAACACAGCAGCAGCAGCCGCAGCACAGCAGCAGCAGCACGGCAGCAGCAGCACAGCAGCACAGCAGCAGCAGCAGCACAGCAGCAGCAGCACAGCAGCAGCAGCACAGCAGCAGCAGCGGCTCAAGAACAACAACAGCAGCAGCGGCACGCCGCAGCACAGCAACACAGCAGCAGCAGCACAGCAGCAGCAGCAGGAGCAGCACAGGAGCAGCAGAGCAGCAGCACATCAGCACAACAGCAGCAGCTCAGCAGCAGCAGCACAGCAGCAGCAGCACATCAGCAGCACAGCAGCAGCAGCACATCAGCAGCACAGCAGCAGCAGCAGGAGCAGCACAGGAGCAGCACAGCAGCAGCAGCACAGCAGCAGCAGCAGCACAACAGCAGCAGCAGAAGCAGCAGCACAAGAACAACAACAACAATAACAACAACAACAACAGCAAGAGCAGCACAGCAGCAGCAAAGCAGCAGCAGCAGCACAGCAGCAGCAGCACAGCAGCAGCAGCACAGCAGCAGCACAGCAGTAGCACATCAGCACAGCAACAGCAGCATCAGCAGCACAGCAGCCGTAGCAGCAGCAGCACAGTAGCAGCAGAAGCAGCACAGCAGCAGCAGCACAGCAGCACTGCAGCGGCAGCACAGCAGCAGCAGCACAGCAGCAGCAGCACAGCAGCAGCAGAGCAGCAGCAGCACAGCAGCAGCACAGCACCAGCAGCACAGCAGCAGCACAGCAGCAGCAGCAGCACAGCCACAGCAGCAGAACAGCAGCAGCAGCAGCAGCACAGCAGCAGCACAGCAGCAGCAGGAGCAGCACAGCAGCAGCAGCTGCAGCACAGCAGCAGCAGTACAGCAGCTGCAGCAGCAGCGCAGCACAGCAGCAGCGCAGCACAGCAGCAGCGCAGCACAGCAGCAGCAGCAGCAGCACAGCAGCAGTAGCACAGCAGTAGCAGCAACACAGCAGCAGTAGCACAGCAGCAGCAGCATAGCAGCAGCACAGCAGCAGCATCACAGCAGCAGCACAACAGCAGCAGCAGCACAGCAGCACAGCAGGAGCACCAGCACAGCAGCAGCACAGCAGCACAGCAGCAGCAGTACAGCAGCACAGCAACAGCAGCACAACAGCACAGCAGCAGCAGAGCAGCAGCAGCACAGCAGCAGCACAGCAGCAGCAGCAGCAGCAGCACAGCAGCACAACCAAAGCAGCAGAACAGCAGCAGCAGCAGCAGCAGCACAGCAGCAGCAGCACAGCAGCAGCACAGCAGCAGCACAGCAGCAGCTGCAGCACAGCAGCAGCAGTACAGCAGCTGCAGCAGCAGCGCAGCACAGCAGCAGCGCAGCACAGCAGCAGCACAGCAGCGGCAGCACAGCAGCAGTAGCACAGCAGCAGCAGCAACACAGCAGCAGTAGCACAGCAGCAGCAGCATAGCAGCAGCACAGCAGCAGCATCACAGCAGCATCACAGCAGCAGCACAACAGCAGCAGCAGCACAGCAGCACAGCAGCAGCAGCATAACAGCAGCAGCAGAACAAAAAGAGTAGCAGCAGAGCAGCAGCAGCACAGCAGCAGCTGCACAGCAGCACAGCAGCAGCAGCGGGAGCAGCACAGCAGCAGCACAGCAGCAACAGCACAGCGCAGCCGCAGCAGCACAGCAGCAGCAGCACAGCAACAGCAGCACAGAAGCAGCAGCACAGCAGCAGCAGCACAACAGCAGCAGCAGCACAACAGCAGCAGCACAGCAGCAGCAGCACAGCAGCAGCAGCAGCACAGCAGCAGCAGCACAACAGCAGCAGCAGCAGCACAACAGCAGCAGCAGCAACAGCAGCAGCAGCAGCACAGCAGCAGCAGCAGCACAGCAGCAGCAGCACAGCAGCAGCACAGCAGCAGCAGCGCAGCAGCAGCACAGCAGCAGCAGAACAGCAGCAGCAGAAGCACAGCAGCAGCAGCACAGCAGCAGCAACAGCACAGCAGCAGCAGCCCAGCAGCAGCAGCACAGCAGCAGCAGCAGCACAGCAGCAGGAGCAACACAGCAGCAGCAGCAGCACATCAGCACATCACAGCAGCACAGCAGCACAGCAGCAGCAGCAGCACAGCAGCAGCGCAGCACAGCAGCAGCAGCAGCAGCACAGCAGCAGCACAGCAGCGGCAGCGGCGGCAGCAGTGGCGGGAGCAGCGGCGGCGGCGTCAGCAGCGGCAGCAGCGGCGGCGGCAGCAGCAGCAGCACAGCAGCAGCAGCACAGCAGCAGCAGCACAGCAGCAGCACTAGCAGCAGCAGCAGCAACACAGCAGCAGCAGCACATCACAGCAGCACAGCAGCAGCAGCAGCAGCAGCACAGCAGTAGCAGCACAGCAGCAGCAGCACAACAGCAGCAGCAGCACAACAGCAGCTGCAGCAGCACAACAGCAGCAGCACAGCAGCAGCAGCAGGAGCAGCACAGGAGCAGCACAGCAGCAGCAGCACAACAGCAGCAGCAGCAGAAGCAGCAGCACAACAACAACAACAACAGCAACAACAACAACAACAACAGTAGGAGCAGCACAGCAGCAACAAAGCAGCAGGAGCAGGACAGCAGCAGCACAGCAGCGGCAGCAGCTCAGCAGCAGCAGCACAGCAGCAGCAGCCGCAGCACAGCAGTAGCAGCACAGCAGCAGCAGCACAGCAGCACAGCAGCAGCAACACAGCAGCAGCACAGCAGCAGCAGCAGCAGCAGCACAGCAGCAGCAGCAGCACAGCAGCAGCACAACAGCAGCAGCTGCACAGCAGCACAGCAGCAGCAGCGGCTCAACAACAACAACAGCAGCAGCAGCGGCACAGCAGCACAGCAGCAGCACAGCAGCAGCAGCACAGCAGTAGCAGCAGCACAGCAGCAGCAGCAGCAGCAGCAGCACAGCAGCAGCAGCAGCAGCAGCACAGCAGCACAGCTGCAGCAGCAGCAGCACCACAACAGCAGCAGTACAGCAACAGCAGCTCAGCAGCAGCATCACAGCAGCAGCACACAGCAGCAGCAGCACAGCAGCAGCAGCACAGCAGTATCAGCAGCACAGCAGCAGCAGCAGCAGTACAGCAGCAGCAGCTCAGCAGCAGCAGCACAGCAGCAGCAGCACATCAGCAGCACAGCAGCAGCAGCACATCAGCAGCACAGCAGCAGCAGCAGCAGGAGCAGCACAGGAGCAGCACAGCAGCAGCAGCAGCACAGCAGCAGCAGCAGCAGCAGCACAACAGCAGCAGCAGAAGCAGCAGCACAAGAACAACAAAAACAATAACAACAACAACAACAGCAAGAGCAGCACAGCAGGACAGCAGCAGCAAAGCAGCAGCAGCACAGCAGCAGCAGCAGCTCAGCAGCAGCAGCAACACAGCAGCAGCAGCCGCAGCACAGCAGCAGCAGCAGCACAGCAGCAGCACGGCAGCAGCAGCACAGCAGCACAGCAGCAGCAGCAGCACAGCAGCAGCAGCAGCACAGCAGCAGCAGCACAGCATCAGCACAGCAGCAGCAGCACAGCAGCAGCAGCGGCTCAAGAACAACAACAGCAGCAGCGGCACAGCCGCAGCACAGCAGCACAGCAGCAGCAGCAGCACAGCAGCAGCAGCAGCACAGCAGCAGCACAACAGCAGCAGCACAGCAGCAGCAGCTCAGCAGCATCAGCAGCACAGCAGCACAGCAGCAGCAGCAGCACAGCAGCAGCAGCAGCAGCACAGCAGCAGCACAGTAGCAGCAGCAGCACAACAATAACAACAACTACAACAGCAAGAGCAGCACAGCAGGACAGCAGCAGCAAAGCAGCAGCAGCACAGGAGCAGCACATCAGCACAACAGCAGCAGCACAGAAGCAGCAGCAGCTCAGCAGCAGCAGCAACACAGCAGCAGCAGCCGCAGCACAGCAGCAGCAGCCGCAGCACAGCAGCAGCAGCAGCAGCACAGCAGCAGCACGGCAGCAGCAGCACAGCAGCACAGCAGCAGCAGCACAGCAGCAGCAGCACAGCAGCATCACAGCAGCAGCACAACAGCAGCAGCAGCACAGCAGCACATCAGCAGCAGCATAACAGCAGCTGCAGAACAAAAAGAGTAACAGCAGAGCAGCAGCAGCACAGCAGCAGCAGCACAGCAGCAGCAGCGGGAGCAGCACAGCAGCAGCACAGCAGCAGCAGCACAGCAGCAGCAGCAGCAGCACAGCACAGCAGCAGCAGCACAGCAGCAGCAGCACAGCAGCAGCACAGCAGCGGCAGCAGTGGCGGGAGCAGCGGCGGCGGCGGCAGCAGCGGCAGCGGCGGCGGCGGCAGCAGCAGCAGCACAGCAGCAGCAGCAGCAGCACAGCAGCAGCAGCACAGCAGCAGCAGCACAGCAGCAGCAGCACAGCAGCAGCACTAGCAGCAGCAGCAGCACAGCAGCAGCAGCACAGCAGCAGCAGCAACACAGCAGCAGCAGCACATCACAGCAGCACAGCAGCAGCAGCAGCACAGCAGTAGCAGCACAGCAGCAGCATAGCAGCAGCAGCACAGCAGCAGCAGCACAACAGCAGCAGCAGCACAACAACAGCAGCACAGCAGCAGCAGAGCAGCAGCAGCACAGCAGCAGCAGCACAGCACCAGCAGCACAGCAGCAGCACAGCAGCAGCAGCAAAGCCACAGCAGCAGAACAGCAGCAGCAGCAGCACAGCAGCAGCAGCACAGCAGCAGCACAGCAGCAGCAGCAGCAGCAGCAGCACAGCAGCAGCAGCAGCAACACAGCGGCAACAGCAGCACAGCAGCAGCAGCAGCAGCACAAGAGCAGCAGCAGCACAACAGCAGCAGCAGCAGCAACAGCAGTGGCGGGAGCAGCGGCGGCGGCGGCAGCAGCGGCAGCAGCGGCGGCGGCGGCAGCGGCAGCGGCGGCGGCGGCAGCAGCAGCAGCAAAGCAGCAGCAGCAGCACAGCAGCAGCAGCACAGCAGCAGCACTAGCAGCAGCAGCAGCACATCAGCAGCAGCACAGCAGTAGCAGCACAGCAGCAGCATAGCAGCAGCAGCACAGCAGTAGCAGCACAACAGCAGCAGCAGCACAACAGCAGCTGCAGCAGCACAACAGCAGCAGCACAGCAGCAGCACAGCAGCAGCAGCAGGAGCAGCACAGGAGCAGCACAGCAGCAGCAGCAGCACAACAGCAGCAGCAGCAGAAGCAGCAGCACAACAACAACAACAGCAACAACAACAACAACAACAGTAGGAGCAGCACAGCAGCAGCAAAGCAGCAGGAGCAGCACAGCAGCAGCACAGCAGCGGCAGCAGCTCAGCAGCAGCAGCCGCAGCACAGCAGCAGCAGCACAGCAGCAGCAGCACAGCAGCAGCAGCAGCACAGCAGCACAGCAGCAGCAGCACAGCAGCAGCACAGCAGCAGCAGCACAGCAGCAGCACAACAGCAGCAGCACAGCACCAGCAGCAGCACAACAGCAGCAGCTGCAGCAGCACAGCTGCAGCAGCGGCACAACAACAGCAGCAGCAGCAGCGGCACAGCAGCAGCACAGCAGCAGCACAGCAGCAGCAGCAGCACAGCAACAGCACAGCAGCAGCACAGCAGCAGCAGCACAGCAGCAGCACAGCAGCAGCAGCACAGCAGCAGCAGCACAACAGCAGCAGCACAACAGCAGCAGCACAGCAGCAGCCGGAGCACATCAGCACAGCAGCAGCAGCAGGAGCAGCACAGCAGCAGCACAGCAGCAGCATCACAGCAGCAGCAGCACAACAGCAGCAGCAAAAGCAGCAGCACAACAACAACAACAGGAGCAGCACAGCAGCACAGCAGCAGCAAAGCAGCACAGCAGCAGCACAGCAGCACAACAGCAGCAGCAGCAGCTCAGCAGCAGCAGCAGCACAACAGCAGCAGCAGCACAGCAGCAGCAGCAGCACAGCAGCAGCAGCACAACAGCAGCAGCAGCAGCAGCACAGCAGCAGCAGCGGCACAACAACAACAACAGCAGCAGCAGCGGCACAGCAGCAGCACAGCAGCACAGCAGCAGCACAGCAGAAGCAGCACAGCAGCAGCACAGCAGCAGAGCAGCAGCAGCACAGCAGCAGCAGCAGAACAGCAGCAGCACAACAGCAGCAGCACAGCAGCAGCACAGCAGCAGAGCAGCAGCAGCACAGCAGCAGCAGCAGAACAGCAGAAGCACAACAGCAGCAGCACAGCAGCAGCAGTAGCTCAGCAGCAGCAGCACAGCAGCAGCAGCACAGCAGCAGCAGCGCAGCCGCAGCAGCAGCACAACAGCAGCAGCAGCACAACAGCAGCAGCAGCAGCAGCACAACAGCAGCAGCAGCAGCACAACAGCAGCAGCAGAGCAGCAGCAGTAGCAGCACAGCAGCAGCAGCACAGCAGCAGCAGCGCAGCCGCAGCAGCAGCACAACAGCAGCAGCAGCAGCACAACAGCAGCAGCAGCAGCAGCACAACAGCAGCATCAGCAGCACAACAGCAGCAGCAGCAGCACAGCAGCAGCGGCGGCACAGGAGCAGCACAGCAGCAGCAGCATCACAGCAGCAGCAGCACAACAGCAGCAGCAGCAGCACAGCAGCAGCAGCTCAGCAGCCGCACAGTAGCAGCAGCAGCAGTAGCAGCACAGCAGCAGCACAGCAGCAGCAGCACCACAGCAGCACAGCAGCAGCAGCAGGAGCAGCACAGCAGCAGCACAGCAGCAGCAGCACAACAGCAGCAGCAGAAGCAGCAGCACAGCAGCAGCAGCACAGCACCACAGCAGAAGCAGCACAGCAACAGCAGCACAGCAGCAGCACATCAGCACAACAGCAGCAGCACAGCAGCAGCAGCAGCTCAGCAGCAGCCGCAGCAGCAGCACAACAGCAGCAGCACAGCAGCAGCACAGCAGCAGCAGCAGCAGCACAGCAGCAGCAGCATAGCAGCAGCACACCAGCAGCAGCACAACAGCAGCAGCACAGCAGCAGCAGCAGCAGCAGCACAACAGCAGCAGCAGCAGCAGCACAGTAGCAGCAGCGGCACAACAACAGCAGCAGCATCAGCGGCACAGCAGCAGCACAGCAGCACAGCAGCAGCAGCACAGCAACAGCACAGCAGCAGCAGCACAGCAGCAGCAGCAGCAGCACAGCAGCAGCGGCACAGCAGCAGCATCACAACAGCAGCAGAAGGAGCACCACAAAAACAACAACAACAGTACCGGCAGCAGCACAGCAGCAGCAGCACAGCAGCAGGAGCAGCACAGCAGCAGCAGCACAGCAGCACCGGCACAGCAGCAGCATCACAACAGCAGCAGAAGGAGGAGCACAACAACAACAACAACAACAGCACCAGCAGCAGCACTGCAGCAGCACAGCAGCACAGCAGAACTGCAGCAGCAGCAGCACAGCAGCACAGCAGCACAACAGCAGCAGCAGCACAACAGCAGCAGCAGCAGCAGCACAGCAGCACAGCAGCAGCAGCACAACAGCAGCAGCGGCACAACAACAGCAGCAGCAGCAGCAGCGGCACAGCAGCAGCACAGCAGCACAGCAGCAGCACAGCAGCAGCACAGCAGCAGCAGCACAGCAGCAGCACAGCAGCAGCAGCACAGCAGCAGCGGCACAGCAGCAGCATCACAACAGCAGCAGAAGGAGCAGCACAACAACAACAACAACCGCACCGGCAGCAGCACAGCAGCACAGCAGCAGCAGCAGCACAGCAGCAGAAGGAGCAGCACAACAACAACAACAACCGCACCGGCAGCAGCACAGCAGCACAGCAGCAGCAGCAGCACAGCAGCAGCGGCACAGCAGCAGCATCACAACAGCAGCAGAAGGAGCAGCACAACAACAACAACAGCACCAGCAGCAGCACAGCAGCAGCACAGTAGCACAGCAGCAGCAGCAGCAGCACAGCAGAACTGCAGCAGCAGCAGCACAGAAGCACAGCAGCAGCAGCAGCACAGCAGCAGCAGCAGCACAACAGCAGCAGCAGCAGCACAACAACAGCAGCAGCAGCAGCAGCACAGCAGCAGCACAGCAGCAGCACAGCAGCACAGCAGCAGCAGCAGCACAACAGCAGCAGCAGAGCAGCAGCAGCTCAGCAGCAGCAGCAGCAGTAGCAGCACAGCAGCAGCAGCACAGCAGCAGCAGCCCAGCAGAAGCAGCAGCACAGCAGCAGCAGCAGCAGTAGCAGCACAGCAGCAGCACAGCAGCAGCAGCCCAGCAGAAGCAGCAGCACAGCAGCAGCAGCGCAGCCGCAGCAGCAGCACAACAGCAGCAGCAGCACAGCAGCAGCAGCACAGCAGCACAGCAGCAGCAGCACAGCAGCAGCGGCGGCACAGAAGCAGCACAGCAGCAGCAGCACAGCAGCAGCAGCTCAGCAGCCGCACAGTAGCAGCAGCAGCAGTAGCAGCACAGCAGCAGCAGCACCACAGCAGCACAGCAGCAGCAACAGGAGCAGCACAGCAGCAGCACAGCAGCAGCAGCACAACAGCAGCAGCAGAAGCAGCAGCACAACAACAACAACAGCAGGAGCAGCACAGCAGCACAGCAGCAGCAGCACAGCACCACAGCAGAAGCAGCACAGCAACAGCAGCACAGCAGCAGCACATCAGCACAACAGCAGCAGCACAGCAGCAGCAGCAGCACAGCAGCACATCACAGCAGCACAGCAGCAGCAGCAGCAGCAGCAGCAGCACAGAAGCAGCAGCACAGCAGCCGCAGCAGCACAGCAGCAGCACAGCAGCAACATCAGCACAGCAGCAGCAGCAGCACAGCAAGAGCAGCAGCACAGCGGCAGCGGCGGCGGCGGCGGCGGCAGCACCAGCAGCAGCAGCACAGCAGCAGCAGCACAGCAGCAGCAGCACGGCAGCAGCAGCACAGCAGCAGCAGCACAGCAGCAGCACAGCAGTAGCAGCACAGCGGCAGCACCACCACAGCAGCAGCAGTACAGCAGCACAGCAGCAGCAGCAGCACAGCAGCAGCAGCAGCAGCAGCAGCACAGCAGCAGCAGCACAGCAGCAGCAGCTGCAGCACAGCAGCAGCAGCGCAGCACAGCAGCAGCAGCACAGCAGCAGCAGCACACCAGCAGCAGCAGCAGCACAGCAGCAGTAGCACAGCAGCAGCAGCACAGCAGCAGCATCACAGCAGCAGCAGCAGCACAACAGCAACATCACAGCAGCAGCAGCAGCAGCAGCACAGCAGCAGCACAATAGCAGCAGCAGAGCAGCAGCACAGCAGCACAGCAGCAGCAGCAGCAGCATAACAACAGCAGCAGCACAACAACAGCAGCAGCAGCACAGCAGCAGCAGCACAGCAGCAGCAGCGCAGCCGCAGCAGCAGCACAACAGCAGCAGCAGCAGCAGCACAGCAGCAGCATCACAGCAGCAGCAGCACAACAGCAGCAGCAGCACAGCAGCAGCAGCACAGCAGCAGCAGCTCAGCAGCCGCACAGTAGCAGCAACAGCAGTAGAATCACAGCAGCAGCAGGACAGCAGCAGCAGCACCACAGCAGCACAGCAGCAGCAGCAGGAGCAGCACAGCAGCAGCAGCAGCACAACAGCAGCAGCAGAAGCAGCAGCACAACAACAACAACAACAACAGCAGGAGCAGCACAGCAGCACAGCAGCACAGCAGCAGCAGCACAGCATCACAGCAGAAGCAGCACAGCAGCAGCAGCAGCACAGCAGCAACACATCAGCACAACAGCAGCAGCTCAGCAGCAGCAGCAGCAGCAGCAGCAGCACAACAGCAGCAGCACAGCAGCAGCAGCACAGCAGCAGCAGCATAGCAGCAGCACAACACCAGCAGCACAGCAGCAGCAGCAGCACAACAGCAGCAGCAGCAGCAGCAGCAGCAGCACAGCAGCAGCAGCGGCACAACAACAGCAGCAGCAGCAGCGGCACAGCAGCAGCACAGTAGCACAGCAGCAGCAGCACAGCAACAGCACAGCAGCAGCACAGCAGCAGCAGCACAGCAGCAGCAGCAGCACAGCAGCAGCAGCAGCACAACAGCAGCAGCACAACAGCAGCAGCAGCAACACAGCAGCAGCCGGAGCACATCAGCACAGCAGCAGCAGCAGGAGCAGCACAGCAGCAGCATCACAGCAGCAGCAGCAGCAGCAGCAGCACAACAGCAGCAGCACCAGCAGCACAGCAGCAGCAGCACAACAGCAGCAGCAGCAGCACAGCAGCAGCAGAGGCACAACAACAACAACAGCAGCAGCAGCGGCACAGCAGCAGCACAGCACCACAGCAGCAGCAGCACAGCAGCAGCACAGCAGCAGAGCAGCAGCAGCAGCACAGCAGCAGCACAGCAGCAGCAGAACAGCAGCAGCACAGCAGCAGCAGCAGAGCAGCAGCAGCACAGCAGCAGCGGCACAGCGGCAGCATCACAACAGCAGCAGCAGCAGAAGCAGCAGCAGCACAGCAGCAGCAGCAGCACAACAGCAGCAGCAGAGCAGAAGCAGCTCAGCAGCAGCAGCAGCAGTAGCAGCACAGCAGCAGCAGCAGCAGCACAACAGCAGCAGCAGAGCAGCAGCAGCTCAGCAGCAGCAGCAGTAGCAGCACAGCAGCAGCAGCAGCACAGCAGCAGCAGCAGCCCAGCAGCAGCAGCAGCACAACAGCAGCAGCAGCAGCACAACAGCAGCAGCAACAGCACAGCAGCAGCAGCAGCAGCACAGCAGCACAGCAGCAGCAGCACAGCAGCAGCATCACAAAAGCAGCAGCACAACAGCAGCAGCACAGCAGCAGCAGCAGCAGCAGCACAGCAGCAGCAGCTCAGCAGCCGCACAGTAGCACCACAGCAGAAGCAGCACAGCAACAGCAGCACAGCAGCAGCAGCAGCACAGCAGCAGCACATCAGCACAACAGCAGCAGCACAGCAGCAGCAGCAGCTCAGCATCAGCAGCAGCACAACAGCAGCAGCACAGCAGCAGCAGCATAGCAGCAGCACACCAGCAGCAGCACAACAGCAGCAGCACAGCAGCAGCAGCAGCACAACAGCAGGAGCGGCACAACAACAGCAGCAGCAGCAGCGGCACAGCAGCAGCACAGCAGCACAGCAGCAGCACAGCAGCAGCAGCAGCACAGCAACAGCACAGCAGCAGCACAGCAGCAGCAGCAGCAGCACAGCAGCAGCGGCACAGCAGCAGCATCACAACAGCAGCAGAAGGAGCAGCACAACAACAACAACAACAACAGCACCGGCAGCAGCACAGCAGCAGGAGCAGCACAGCAGCAGCAGCACAGCAGCAGCGGCACAGAAGCAGCATCACAACAGCAGCAGAAGGAGCAGCACAACAACAACAACAGCACCAGCCGCAGCACAGCAGCAGCACAGCAGCAGCAGCACAGCAGAACTGCAGCAGCAGCAGCACAGCAGCACAGGAGCAGCACCACAGCAGCAGCAGCAGCAGCAGCACAGCAGCAGCAGCAGCAGCAGCAGCACAACAGCAGCAGCAGCAGCAGCAGCACAGCAGCACAGCAGCAGCACAGCAGAAGCAGCACAGCAGCAGCAGCACAGCAGCAGCAGCAGCACAACAACAGCAGCAGCAGAAGCGGCACAGCAGCAGCACAGCAGCACAGCAGCAGCAGCAGCAGCACAGCAGCAGCACAGCAGCAGCGGCACAGCAGCAGCATCACAACAGCAGCAGAAGGAGCAGCACAACAACAACAACAGCACCGGCAGCAGCACAGCAGCAGCAGCGCAGCAGCACAGCAGCAGGAGCAGCACAGCAGCAGCACAGCAGCAGCGGCACAGCAGCAGCATTACAACAGCAGCAGAAGGAGCAGCACAACAACAACAACAACAGCACAAGCAGCAGCACAGCAGAACTGCAGCAGCAGCAGCACAGCAGCACAGCAGCAGCAGCAGCAGCAGCACAGCAGCAGCACAACAGCAGCAGCAGCACAGCAGCAGCACAGCAGCAGCACAGCAGAAGCAGCACAGCAGCAGCACAGCAGCACAGCAGCAGCACAGCAGCAGCAAAACAGCAGCAGCAGCAGCAGCACAACAGCAGCAGCACAGCAGCAGCAGCACAGCAGTAGCACAGCAGAAGCAGCAGAAGCAGCAGCAGCAGCACAGCAGCAGCAGCAGCAGCAGCAGCAGCAGCACAGCAGCAGCGGCACAGCAGCAGCATCACAACAGCAGCCGAAGGAGCAGCACAACAACAACAACAACAACAGCACCGGCAGCAGCACAGCAGCAGCAGCACAGCAGCACAGCAGCAGCAGCACAGCAGCAGCAGCACAGCAGCAGCAGCACAGCAGCAGCGGCACAGCAGCAGCATCACAACAGCAGCACAGGAGCAGCACAGCAGCAGCAGCACAACAGCAGCAGCAGAAGCAGCACAACAACAACAACAACAACAACAACAACACAGCAGGAGAAGCACAGCAGCAGCAAAGCAGCAGGAGCAGCACAGCAGCAGCACAGCAGCGGCAGCAGCTCAGCAGCAGCAGCACAGCAGAAGCAGCCGCAGCGCAGCAGCAGCAGCACAGCAGCAGCAGCAGCAGCACAGCAGCAGCAGCAGCACAGCAGCAGCAGCACAACAGCAGCAGCAGCTGCACAGCAGCACAGCAGCAGCAGCGGCTCAACAACAACAGCAGCAGCAGCGGCACAGCAGCACAGCAGCAGCAGCACAGCAGCAGCATCACAGCAGCAGCAGCACAGCAGAAGCAGCACAGCAGCAGCAGCACAGCAGCAGCACAACAGCAGCAGGAGAGCAACAGCAGCTCAGCAGCAGCATCACAGCAGCAGCAGCACACAGCAGCAGCAGCACAGCAGCAGCAGCAGCAGTACAGCAGCAGCAGCTCAGCAGCAGCAGCACAGCAGCAGGAGCAGCACATCAGCAGCACAGCAGCAGCAGCAGCACATCAGCAGCACAGCAGCAGCAGCAGGAGCAGCACAGGAGCAGCACAGCAGCAGCAGCAGCAGCAGCACAGCAGCAGCAGCAGCAGCACAACAGCAGCAGCAGAAGCAGCAGCACAAGAACAACAACAACAATAACAACAACAACAACAGCAAGAGCAGCACAGCAGCACAGCAGCAGCAAAGCAGCAGCAGCAGCACAGCAGCAGCAGCACAGCAGCAGCACATCAGCACAACAGCAGCAGCTCAGCAGCAGCAGCAGCAGCAGCAGCAGCAGCAGCAGCACAGCAGCAGCAGCCGCAGCACAGCAGCAGCACAGCAGCAGCAGCCAGCAGAAGCTGCACAACAGCAGCAGCAGCACAGCAGCAGCAGCACAGCAGCAGCAGCACAGCATCACAGCACTGCAGCAGCAGCAGCAAAGCAGCAGCACAGCGGCAGCAGCAGCACAGCAGCAGCACAACAGCAGCAGCAGAACAACAACAACAACAACAACAACATCAACAACAACAACAACAACAACAACAACAACAACAACAACAACAACAACAACAACAACAACAACAACAACAACAACAACAACAACAACAACAACAACAACAACAACAACAACAACAACAACAACAACAACAACAACAACAACAATAACAACAACAATAACAACAACAACAACACAGCAGCAGCAACAGCAGCACAGCAGCAGCATCACAGCAGCAGCACAGCAGCAGCAGCACAACAGCAGCAGCACAGCAGTAGCAGCAGTACAGCAGCAGCAGCTCAGCAGCAGCAGCACAGCAGCAGCAGCAGCAGTAGCAACACATCAGCAGCACAGCAGCAGAAGCACAGCAGCAGCAGCACAACAGCAGCAGCAGCAGCACAACAACAACAACAACAACAACAGCACAGCAGCAGCAGCACAGCAGCAGCAGCGGCAGAGCAGCAGTACATCAGCAGCAGCAGCAGCCCAGCAGCAGCATCAGCATCAGCCCAGGAGCAGCAGCAGCACAGCAGCAGCAGCACAGCAGCAGCATCACAGAAGCAGCAGCAGCACAACAGCAGCAGCACAGCAGCAGCAGCAGCAGCTCAGCAGCGGCAGCAGCAGTAGCAACACAGCAGCAGCAGCAGCACAGCAGCAGCAGCACATCAGAAGCACAGCAGCAGCTGCTTTGCAGCACCAGCAGGAGCAGCACAGGAGCAGCACAGCAGCAGCAGCACAACAGCAGCAGCAGAAGCAGCAGCACAACAACAACAATAACAACAACAACAGCATGAGCAGCACAGCAGCACAGCAGCACCAAAGCAGTAGGAGCAGCACAGCAGCAGCACAGCAGCACAGCAGCAGCACAGCAGCAGCACAGCAGCAGCACATCAGCACAACAGCAGCAGCACAGCAGCAGCAGCAGCAGCACAGCAGCAGCACAGCAGCAGCAGCCTAGCAGCAGCAGCACAGCAGCAGCAGCATCACAGCAGCAGCAGCAGCACAACAGCAGCAGCACAGCAGCAGCAGCACAGCAGCAGCAGCACAGCAGCAGCAGCAGCAAAGCAGCAGCAGCACAGCAGCAGAAGCAGCACAGCAGCAGCACAACAGCAGCAGCACAGCAGCTGCAGCTCAGCAGCATCAGCAGCACAGCAGCAGCTGCAGCAGTAGCAGCACAGCAGCAGCAGCACAGCAGCAGCAGCAGCAGCACAGCAGCAGCACAGTAGGAGCAGCAGCACAACAACAACAGCAACAACAACAACAACAACAACAACAACAACAACAACAACAACAACAACAACAACAACAACAACAACAACAACAACAACAACAACAACAACAACAACAACAACAACAACAACAACACAGCAGCAGCAGCAACAGCAGCACAGCAGCAGCAGCACAGCAGCAGCAGCACAACAGCAGCAGCAGCAGCACAACAACAACAACAACAACAACAACAGCAGCAGCACAGCAGCAGCAGCACAGCAGCAGCGGCACAGGAGCAGTACAGCAGCAGCAGCAGCAGCCCAGCAGCAGCAGCAGCATCAGCCCAGCAGCAGCAGCAGCACAGCAGCAGCAGCACAGCAGCAGCATCAAAGAAGCAGCAGCAGCACAACAGCAGCAGCACAGCAGCAGCACAGCAGCAGCAGCTCAGCAGCAGCAGCAGCAGCAGCACAGCAGCAGCAGCTAAGCAGCGGCAGCAGCATCACAGCAGTGGCAGCAGCAGTAGCAACACAGCAGCAGCGGCACAGCAGCAGCATCACAACAGCAGCAGAAGGAGCAGCACAACAACAACAACAACAGCACCAGCAGCAGCACAGCAGCAGCAGCACAGCAGAACTGCAGCAGCAGCAGCACAGCAGCACAGCAGCAGCAGCAGCACAACAGCAGCAGCAGCAGCAGCAGCACAGCAGCACCGCAGCAGCACAGCAGAAGCAGCACAGCAGCAGCACAGCAGCACAGCAGCAGCAGCACAGCAGCAGCAGCAGCAGCACAACAGCAGCAGCACAGCAGCAGCAGCACAGCAGCAGCACAGCAGCAGCAGCACAGCAGCAGGAGCACCACAGCAGCAGCAGCAGAAGCAGCAGCACAACAACAACAACAACAACGACGACGACGACGACGACAACAACAACAGCATCAGCAGCGCAGCAGCACAGCTGCAGCAACACAGCAGCAGCACAGTAGCACAGCAGCAGCAGAACAGCAGCACAGCAGCAGCAGCACAACAGCAGCAGCACAGCAGCACAGCAGCAGCAGCAGCAGTAGCGGCCCAGCAGCAGCAGCAGCACAGCAGCAGCAGCAGCACAACAGCAGCAGCAGCAGCACAACAACAACAACAGCAGGAGCACAGCAGCAGCAGGAGCAGCACAGCAGCAGCACAGCAGCAGCATCACAGCAGCAGCAGCACAACAGCAGCAGCAGAAGCAGCAGCAGCAGCACAACAACAACAACAACAACAGGAGCAGCACAGCAGCACAGCAGCAGCAAAGCAGCACAGCAGCAGCACAGCATCACAACAGCAGCAGCTCAGCAGCAGCAGCACAGCAGCAGCAGCAGCACAGCAGCAGCAGCACAGCAGCAGCAGCAGCACAGCAGCAGCAGCAAAACAGCAGCAGCAGCAGCACTGCAGCAGCAGCACAACAGCAGCAGCAGCAGCGGCACAACAACAACAACAGCAGCAGCAGCGGCACAGCAGCAGCACAGCAGCACAGCAGCAGCAGCACAGCAGAAGCAGCACTGCAGCAGCTCAGCAGCAGAGCAACAGCAGCACAGCAGCAGCAGCAGCACAGCAGCAGCAGCTCAGCAGCAGCAGCAGAACAGCAGCAGCAGAACAGCAGCAGCACAGCAGCAGCACAGCAGCAGCGGCACAGCACCAGCATCACAACAGCAGCAGCAACAGAAGCAGCAGCAGCACAGCAGCAGCAGCAGCAGCAGCACAACAGCAGCAGCAGAGCAGCAGCAGCTCAGCAGCAGCAGCAGTAGCAGCACAGCAGCAGCAGCACAGCAGCAGCAGCAGCCCAGCAGCAGCAGCAGCAGCAGCGCAGCCGCAGCAGCAGCACAACAGCAGCAGCAGCAGCAGCACAACAGCAGCAGCAGCACAGCAGCAGCACAGCAGCACAGCAGCAGCAGCAGCACAGCAGCAGCGGCGGCACAGCAGCAGCACAGCAGCAGCATCACAGCAGCAGCAGCACAACAGCAGCAGCAGCACAGCAGCAGCTCAGCAGCCGCACAGTAGCAGCAGCAGCAGTAGCAGCACAGCAGCAGCAGCACAGCAGCAGCACCACAGCAGCACAGCAGCAGCAGCAGGAGCAGCACAGCAGCATCACAGCAGCAGCACAGCAGCAGCACAACAGCAGCAGCAGAAGCAGCAGCACAACAACAACAACAACAACAGGAGCAGCACAGCAGCACAGCAGCAGCAGCACAGCACCACAGCAGAAGCAGCACAGCAACAGCAGCACAGCAGCAGCACATCAGCACAACAGCAGCAGCACAGCAGTAGCAGCAGCTCAGCAGCAGCAGCAGCAGCAGCACAACAGCAGCAGCAAAGCAGCAGCAGCACAGCAGCAGCAGCAGCACAGCAGCACAACAGCAGCAGCACAGCAGAAGCAGCACTGCAGCAGCTCAGCAGCAGAGCAACAGCAGCACAGCAGCAGCAGCAGCACAGCAGCAGCAGCTCAGCAGCAGCAGCAGAACAGCAGCAGCAGAACAGCAGCAGCACAGCAGCAGCACAGCAGCAGCGGCACAGCACCAGCATCACAACAGCAGCAGCAACAGAAGCAGCAGCAGCACAGCAGCAGCAGCAGCAGCAGCACAACAGCAGCAGCAGAGCAGCAGCAGCTCAGCAGCAGCAGCAGTAGCAGCACAGCAGCAGCAGCACAGCAGCAGCAGCAGCCCAGCAGCAGCAGCAGCAGCAGCGCAGCCGCAGCAGCAGCACAACAGCAGCAGCAGCAGCACAACAGCAGCAGCAGCACAGCAGCAGCACAGCAGCACAGCAGCAGCAGCAGCACAGCAGCAGCGGCGGCACAGCAGCAGCACAGCAGCAGCATCACAGCAGCAGCAGCACAACAGCAGCAGCAGCACAGCAGCAGCTCAGCAGCCGCACAGTAGCAGCAGCAGCAGTAGCAGCACAGCAGCAGCAGCACAGCAGCAGCACCACAGCAGCACAGCAGCAGCAGCAGGAGCAGCACAGCAGCATCACAGCAGCAGCACAGCAGCAGCACAACAGCAGCAGCAGAAGCAGCAGCACAACAACAACAACAACAACAGGAGCAGCACAGCAGCACAGCAGCAGCAGCACAGCACCACAGCAGAAGCAGCACAGCAACAGCAGCACAGCAGCAGCACATCAGCACAACAGCAGCAGCACAGCAGTAGCAGCAGCTCAGCAGCAGCAGCAGCAGCAGCAGCACAGCAGCAGCAGCAGCACAGCAGCAGCAGCACTGCAGCATCAGCAGCACAGCAGCAGCAGCGGCACAACAACAACAGCAGCAGCACAGCAGCAGCAGCACAGCAGCAGCACAGCAGCAGCACAGCAGCAGAGCAGCAGCAGCACAGCAGCACAGCAGCAGCAGCTCAGCAGCAGCACAGCAGCAGCACAGCAGCAGGAGCAGCACATCAGCAGCAGCAGCAGCACAGCAGCAGCATCACAGCAGCAGCAGCAGCAGCACAAAACAACAACAGCAGCAGCAGCACAGCTGCAGCAACACAGCAGCAGCAGCAGCAGCAGCACAGCAGCAGCAGCACAGCACCAGCACAGCACCAGCAGCAGCACAGCAGCCGCAGCACAGCAGCAGCGGCGGCACAGCAGCAGCACAGCAGCAGCAGCAGCACAGCAGCAGCATCACAGCAGCAGCAGCACAACAGCAGCAGCACAGCAGCAGCAGCACAGCAGCAGTAGCAGCTCAGCAGCCGCACAGCAGCAGCAGCAGCAGTAGCAGCACAGCAGCAGCAGCACAGCAGCAGCACAGCAGCAGCAGCAGGAGCAGCACAGCAGCAGAACAGCAGCAGCAGCAGCAGCAGCACAACAACAACAACAACAACAGCAGGAGCAGCACAGAAGCACAGCAGAAGCAGCACAGCAGCAGCAGCACATCAGCAGCAGCAGCACAGCAGCAGCAGCATAGCAGCAGCACACCAGCAGCAACACAGCAGCAGCAGCAGCACAACAGCAGCAGCGGCAGAACAAAAACAGCAGCAGCAGGAGCGGCACAGCAGCAGCACAGCAGCACAGCAGCAGCACAGCAGCAGCTGCACAGCAGCACAGCAGCAGCAGCATAGCCGCAGCAGCACAGCAGCACAGCAGCAGCAGCAGCACGACAGCAGCAGGACAGCAGCAGCAGCAGCACAGCAGCAGCAGCTCAGCAGCAGCAGCTCAGCTGCAGCAGCAGCACAGCAGCAGCAGCACAGCAGCAGCAGCAGCACAACAGCAGCAGGACAGCAGCAGCAGCAGCACAGCAGCAGCAGCAGCTCAGCAGCAGCAGCAGCTCAGCTGCAGCAGCAGCACAGCAGCAGCAGCAGCACAGCAGCAGCAGCACAGCAGCAGCTGCATACCAGCAGCAGAAGCAGCACAGCAGCAGCACAGCAGCAGCAGCACACCAGCGCAGCAGCAGGAGCAGCACAGCAGCAGCAGCACAGCCACAGCAGCAGCACAGCAGCATCGGCACAGCAGCAGCATCACAACAGCAGCAGAAGGAGCAGCACAACAACAACAACAACAACAACAACAACAGCACCAGCAGCAGCACAGCAGCACAGCACAGGAGCAGCACAGCAGCAGCATCACAGCAGCAGCAGCACAACAGCAGCAGCAGCAGCACAGCAGCAGCAGCAACAGCAGCGCAGGAGCAGCACAGCAGCACAGTAGCACAGCAGCAGCAGCACAGCAGCAGCAGCAGCAGCACAACAGCAGCAGCACAACAGCAGCAGCAGCAGCACAGCAGCAGCCGGAGCACATCAGCACAGCAGCAGCACAGCAGCAGCATCACAGCAGCAGCAGCACAACAGCAGCAGCAGCAGCACAGCAGCAGCAGCACAACAGCAGCAGCACAACACAGCAGCAGCAGAACAGCAGCAGCTCAGCAGCAGCAGCAGCAGTAGCAGCACAGCAGCAGCAGCACAGCAGCAGCAGCACAACAGCAGCAGCAGCAGCACAACAGCAGCAGCAGCAGCAGCAGCACAGCAGCAGCAGAAGCAGCACAGCAGCACAGCAGCAGCAGCACAGCAGCAGCATCACAAAAGCAGCAGCACAACAGCAGCAGCACAGCAGCAGCAGCAGCACAGCAGCAGCAGCACAGCAGCAGCAGCAGCTCAGCAGCCGCACAGTAGCAGCAGCAGCAGTAGCAGCACAGCAGCAGCAGCACAGCAGCAGCAGCACAACAGCAGCAGCAGCAGCACAACAGCAGCCGGAGCACATCAGCACAGCAGCAGCACAGCAGCAGCATCACAGCAGCAGCAGCACAACAGCAGCAGCAGCAGCACAGCAGCAGCAGCACAACAGCAGCAGCACAACACAGCAGCAGCAGAACAGCAGCAGCTCAGCAGCAGCAGCAGCAGTAGCAGCACAGCAGCAGCAGCACAGCAGCAGCAGCACAACAGCAGCAGCAGCAGCACAACAGCAGCAGCAGCAGCAGCACAGCAGCAGCAGAAGCAGCACAGCAGCACAGCAGCAGCAGCACAGCAGCAGCATCACAAAAGCAGCAGCACAACAGCAGCAGCACAGCAGCAGCAGCAGCACAGCAGCAGCAGCACAGCAGCAGCAGCAGCTCAGCAGCCGCACAGTAGCAGCAGCAGCAGTAGCAGCACAGCAGCAGCAGCACCACAGCAGCACATCAGCAGCAGCAGGAGCAGCACAGCAGCAGCACAGCAGCAGCAGAAGCAGCAGCACAACAACAACAACAACAGCAGGAGTGGCACAGCAGCACAGCAGCAGAAGCACAGCACCACAGCAGAAGCAGCACAGCAACAGCAGCACAGCAGCAGCAGCAGCAGCAGCAGCACAGCAGCAGCAGCAGCTCAGCATCAGCAGCAGCACAACAGCAGCAGCACAACAGCAGCAGCATACCAGCAGCACACCAGCAGCAGCAGCACAACAGCAGCAGCACAGCAGCAGCAGCACAACAGCAGCAGCAGCAGCAGCACAGCAGCAGCAGCGGCACAACAACAGCAGCAGCAGCAGCGGCACAGCAGCAGCACAGCAGCACAGCAGCAGCACAGCAACAGCACAGCAGCAGCACAGCAGCAGCAGCACAGCAGCAGCGGCACAGCAGCAGCATCACAACAGCAGCAGAAGGAGCAGCACAACAACAACAACAACAACAACAGCACCGGCAGCAGCACAGCAGCAGGAGCAGCACAGCAGCAGCAGCACAGCAGCAGCGGCACAGAAGGAGCATCACAACAGCAGCAGAAGGAGCAGCACAACAACAACAGCACCAGCAGCAGCACAGCAGCAGCACAGCAGCACAGCAGCAGCAGCACAGCAGAACTGCAGCAGCAGCAGCACAGCAGCACAGCAGCAGCAGCAGCACAACAGCAGCAGCAGCAGCACAGCAGCACAGCAGCAGCACAGCAGAAGCAGCACAGCAGCAGCACAGCAGCAGCAGCGGAACAACAACAGCAGCAGCACAGCAGCACAGCAGCAGCAGCACAGCAGCAGCAGCACAGCAGCAGCAGCACAGCAGCAGCAGCATCACAACAGCAGCAGAAGGAGCAGCACAACAACAACAACAGCACCGGCAGCAGCACAGCAGCAGCAGCACAGCAGTACAGCAGCAGCACAGCAGCAGCAGCAGCACAGCAGCAGCGGCACAGCAGCAGCATCACAACAGCAGCAGAAGGAGCAGCACAACAACAACAACAGCACCAGCAGCAGCAAAGCAGCAGCAGCACAGCAGAACTGCAGCAGCAGCAGCACAGCAGCACAGCAGCAGCAGCAGCAGCAGCACAGCAGCAGCACAACAGCAGCAGCACAACAGCAGCAGCAGCAGCACAGCAGCAGCACAGCAGAAGCAGCACAGCAGCAGCACAGCAGCACAGCAGCAGCACAGCAGCAGCAGCACAGTAGCAGCAGCACAGCAGCAGCAAAACAGCAGCAGCAGCAGCACAACAGCAGCAGCACAGCAGCAGCAGCACAGCAGCAGCAGCACAGCAGCAGGAGCAGCACAGCAGCAGCACAGCAGAAGCAGCAGAAGCAGCAGCACAACAACAACAACAACGACGACGACGACAACAACAACAGCATCAGCAGCGCAGCAGCACAGCTGCAGCAACACAGCAGCAGCACAGTAGCACAGCAGCAGCACAGCAGCAGCAGCAGAACAACAGCAGCAGCAGCAGCACAGCAGCACAGCAGAAGCAGCACAGCAGCAGCAGCACAGCAGCAGCAGCGGCACAACAACAGCAGCAGCAGCAGCGGCACAGCAGCAGCACAGCAGCACAGCAGCAGCAGCAGCAGCACAGCAGCAGCAGCACAGCAGCAGCAGCACAGCAGCAGCGGCACAGCAGCAGCATCACAACAGCAGCAGAAGGAGCAGCACAACAACAACAACAACAGCACCGGCAGCAGCACAGCAGCAGCAGCACAGCAGCACAGCAGCAGGAGCAGCACAGCAGCAGCACCAGCACAGCAGCAGCGGCACAGCAGCAGCATCACAACAGCAGCAGAAGGAGCAGCACAACAACAACAACAACAGCACCAGCAGCAGCACAGCAGCAGCAGCACAGCAGAACTGCAGCAGCAGCAGCACAGCAGCACAGCAGCAGCACAACAGCAGCAGCAGCAGCAGCACAGCAGCAGCAGCAGCAGCACAGCAGCAGCAGCAGCACAGCAGCAGCACAGCAGCAGCACAGCAGCAGCACAGCAGCACAGCAGCAGCAGCACAGCAGCAGCAGCACAGTAGCAGCAGCAGCACAGCAGCAGCAGCAGCACAACAGCAGCAGCACAGCAGCAGCAGCACAGCAGCAGCAGCACAGCAGCAGGAGCAGCACAGCAGCAGCACAGCAGCAGCAGCAGAAGCAGCAGCACAACAACAACAACAACAACAACGACGACGACGACGACGACAACAACAACAGCATCAGCAGCGCAGCAGCACAGCTGCAGCAACACAGCAGCAGCACAGCAGCACAGCAGCAGCAGCAGCACAGCAGCAGCGGCACAGCAGCAGCATCACAACAGCAGCAGAAGGAGCAGCACAACAACAACAACAACAACAACAACACCGGCAGCAGCACAGCAGCAGGAGCAGCACAGCAGCAGCAGCACAGCAGCAGCGGCACAGAAGCAGCATCACAACAGCAGCAGAAGGAGCAGCACAACAACAACAACAACACCAGCAGCAGCACAGCAGCACAGCAGCAGCAGCACAGCAGAACTGCAGCAGCAGCAGCACAGCAGCAGCAGCACAGCAGCAGCAGCAGCACAGCAGCAGCAGCAGCAGCACAACAGCAGCAGCAGCAGCAGCACAGCAGCACAGCAGCAGCACAGCAGAAGCAGCACAGCAGCAGCAGCAGCACAGCAGCAGCAGCGGCACAACAACAGCAGCAGCACAGCAGCACAGCAGCAGCAGCAGCACAGCAGCAGCAGCACAGCAGCAGCAGCAGCACAGCAGCAGCACAGCAGCAGCAGCAGGAGCAGCACAGCAACAGACAGCAGCAGCAGCAGCACAACAGCAGCAGCAGAAGCAGCAGCACAACAACAACAACAACAACAACAACAGCAGGAGCAGCACAGAAGCACAGCAGAAGCAGCACAGCAGCAGCAGCAGCAGCACACCAGCAGCAGCACAGCAGCAGCAGCAGCAGCACAACAGCAGCAGCGGCACAACAAAAACAGCAGCAGCAGCAGCGGCACAGCAGCAGCACAGCAGCACAGCAGCAGCACAGCAGCAGCACAGCAGCAGCAGCACAGCAGCAGCAGCACAGCAGCAGCAGCACAGCAGCAGCAGCACAGCATCACAGCACTGCAGCAGCAGCAGCAGCAAAGCAGCAGCAGCACAGCGGCAGCAGCAGCACAGCAGCAGCACAACAGCAGCAGCAGAACAACAACAACAACAACAACAACAACAACAACAACAACAACAACAACAACAACAACAACAACAACAACAACAACAACAACAACAACAACAACAACAACAACAACAACAACAACAACAACAACAACAATAATAATAATAATAATAACAACAACAATAACAACAACAACAACACAGCAGCAGCAACAGCAGCACAGCAGCAGCATCACAGCAGCAGCACAGCAGCAGCAGCACAACAGCAGCAGCACAGCAGTAGCAGCAGTACAGCAGCAGCAGCTCAGCAGCAGCAGCACAGCAGCAGCAGCAGCAGTAGCAACACATCAGCAGCACAGCAGCAGAAGCACAGCAGCAGCAGCACAACAGCAGCAGCAGCAGCACAACAACAACAACAACAACAACAACAACAGCACAGCAGCAGCAGCACAGCAGCAGCAGCGGCAGAGCAGCAGTACATCAGCAGCAGCAGCAGCCCAGCAGCAGCATCAGCATCAGCCCAGGAGCAGCAGCAGCACAGCAGCAGCAGCACAGCAGCAGCTTCACAGAAGCAGCAGCAGCAGCAGCAGCTCAGCAGCGGCAGCAGCAGTAGCAACACAGCAGCAGCAGCAGCACAGCAGCAGCAGCACAGCAGCAGCAGCAGCACATCAGAAGCACAGCAGCAGCAGCTGCACTGCAGCACCAGCAGGATCAGCACAGGAGCAGCACAGCAGCAGCAGCACAACAGCAGCAGCAGAAGCAGCAGCACAACAACAACAATAACAACAACAACAGCATGAGCAGCACAGCAGCACAGCAGCACCAAAGCAGTAGGAGCAGCACAGCAGCAGCACAGCAGCACAGCAGCAGCACAGCAGCAGCACATCAGCACAACAGCAGCAGCACAGCAGCAGCAGCAGCACAGCAGCAGCACAGCAGCAGCAGCCTAGCAGCAGCAGCACAGCAGCAGCAGCATCACAGCAGCAGCAGCAGCACAACAGCAGCAGCACAGCAGCAGCAGCAGCAGCACAGCACCAGCAGCACAGCACCAGCAGCACAGCAGCAGCAGCAGCAAAGCAGCAGCAGCACAGCAGCAGAAGCAGCACAGCAGCAGCACAACAGCAGCAGCACAGCAGCTGCAGCTCAGCAGCATCAGCAGCACAGCAGCAGCTGCAGCAGTAGCAGCACAGCAGCAGCAGCACAGCAGCAGCAGCAGCAGCACAGCAGCAGCACAGTAGGAGCAGCAGCACAACAACAACAACAACAACAACAACAACAACAACAACAACACAGCAGCAGCAGCAACAGCAGCACAGCAGCAGCAGCACAGCAGCAGCAGCACAACAGCAGCAGCAGCACAACAGCAGCAGCAGCAGCACAACAACAACAACAACAACAACAGCAGCAGCAGCACAGCAGCAGCAGCACAGCAGCAGCGGCACAGGAGCAGTACAGCAGCAGCAGCAGCAGCCCAGCAGCAGCAGCAGCATCAGCCCAGCAGCAGCAGCAGCACAGCAGCAGCAGCACAGCAGCAGCATCAAAGAAGCAGCAGCAGCACAACAGCAGCAGCACAGCAGCAGCACAGCAGCAGCAGCTCAGCAGCAGCAGCAGCAGCACAGCAGCGGCAGCAGCATCACAGCAGTGGCAGCAGCAGTAGCAACACAGCAGCAGCGGCACAGCAGCAGCATCACAACAGCAGCAGAAGGAGCAGCACAACAACAACAACAACAGCACCAGCAGCAGCACAGCAGCAGCAGCACAGCAGAACTGCAGCAGCAGCAGCACAGCAGCACAGCAGCAGCAGCAGCACAACAGCAGCAGCAGCAGCAGCAGCACAGCAGCACAGCAGCAGCACAGCAGAAGCAGCACAGCAGCAGCACAGCAGCACAGCAGCAGCAGCACAGCAGCAGCAGCAGCACAACAGCAGCAGCACAGCAGCAGCAGCACAGCAGCAGCAGCACAGCAGCAGGAGCACCACAGCAGCAGGAGCAGCACAGCAGCAGCACAGCAGCAGCACAGCAGCAGCAGAAGCAGCAGCAGAAGCAGCAGCACAACAACAACAACAACAACGACGACGACGACGACGACGACAACAACAACAACAGCATCAGCAGCGCAGCAGCACAGCTGCAGCAACACAGCAGCAGCACAGTAGCACAGCAGCAGCAGCACAGCAGCACAGCAGCAGCAGCAGCACAACAGCAGCAGCACAGCAGCACAGCAGCAGCAGCACCAGTAGCGGCCCAGCAGCAGCAGCACAGCAGCAGCAGCAGCACAACAGCAGCAGCAGCAGCACAACAACAACAACAGCAGGAGCACAGCAGCAGCAGGAGCAGCACAGCAGCAGCACAGCAGCAGCATCACAGCAGCAGCAGCACAACAGCAGCAGCAGAAGCAGCAGCAGCACAACAACAACAACAACAGGAGCAGCACAGCAGCACAGCAGCAGCAAAGCAGCACAGCAGCAGCACAGCATCACAACAGCAGCAGCAGCACAGCAGCAGCAGCAGCAGCACAGCAGCAGCAGCACAACAGCAGCAGCAGCAGCACTGCAGCAGCAGCACAACAGCAGCAGCAGCAGCGGCACAACAACAACAACAGCAGCAGCAGCGGCACAGCAGCAGCACAGCAGCAAAGCAGCAGCAGCACAGCAGAAGCAGCACTGCAGCAGCTCAGCAGCAGAGCAACAGCAGCACAGCAGCAGCAGCAGCACAGCAGCAGCAGCTCAGCAGCAGCAGCAGAACAGCAGCAGCAGAACAGCAGCAGCACAGCAGCAGCGGCACAGCACCAGCATCACAACAGCAGCAGCAACAGAAGCAGCAGCAGCACAGCAGCAGCAGCAGCACAACAGCAGCAGCAGAGCAGCAGCAGCTCAGCAGCAGCAGAGGTAGCAGCACAGCAGCAGCAGCACAGCAGAAGCAGCACAGCAGCAGCAGCAGCCCAGCAGCAGCAGCAGCAGCAGCGCAGCCGCAGCAGCAGCACAACAGCAGCAGCAGAAGCAGCAGCACAACAACAACAACAACAACAACAGCAGGAGCAGCACAGAAGCACAGCAGAAGCAGCACAGCAGCAGCAGCAGCAGCACAGCAGCAGCAGCAGCACAGCAGCATAGCAGCAGCACACCAGCAGCAGCACAGCAGCAGCAGCAGCAGCACAACAGCAGCAGCGGCACAACAAAAACAGCAGCAGCAGCAGCGGCACAGCAGCAGCACAGCAGCACAGCAGCAGCACAGCAGCAGCAGCACAGCAGCAGCAGCACAGCATCACAGCACTGCAGCAGCAGCAGCAAAGCAGCAGCAGCACAGCGGCAGCAGCAGCACAGCAGCAGCACAACAGCAGCAGCAGAACAACAACAACAACAACAACAACAACAACAACAACAACAACAACAACAACAACAACAACAACAACAACAACAACAACAACAACAACAACAACAACAACAACAACAACAACAACAACAACAACAACAACAACAACAACAACAACAACAACAACAACAACAACAACAACAACAACAACAAAAACAACAACAACAACAACAATAACAACAACAACAACACAGCAGCAGCAACAGCAGCACAGCAGCAGCATCACAGCAGCAGCACAGCAGCAGCAGCACAACAGCAGCAGCACAGCAGTAGCAGCAGTACAGCAGCAGCAGCTCAGCAGCAGCAGCACAGCAGCAGCAGCAGCAGTAGCAACACATCAGCAGCACAGCAGCAGAAGCACAGCAGCAGCAGCACAACAGCAGCAGCAGCAGCACAACAACAACAACAACAACAACAACAGCACAGCAGCAGCAGCACAGCAGCAGCAGCGGCAGAGCAGCAGTACATCAGCAGCAGCAGCAGCCCAGCAGCAGCATCAGCATCAGCCCAGGAGCAGCAGCAGCACAGCAGCAGCAGCACAGCAGCAGCATCACAGAAGCAGCAGCAGCACAACAGCAGCAGCACAGCAGCAGCAGCAGCAGCAGCTCAGCAGCGGCAGCAGCAGTAGCAACACAGCAGCAGCAGCAGCACAGCAGCAGCAGCACAGCAGCAGCAGCACATCAGAAGCACAGCAGCAGCAGCTGCACTGCAGCACCAGCAGGATCAGCACAGGAGCAGCACAGCAGCAGCAGCACAACAGCAGCAGCAGAAGCAGCAGCACAACAACAACAATAACAACAACAACAGCATGAGCAGCACAGCAGCACAGCAGCACCAAAGCAGTAGGAGCAGCACAGCAGCAGCACAGCAGCACAGCAGCAGCACAGCAGCAGCACATCAGCACAACAGCAGCAGCACAGCAGCAGCAGCAGCAGCACAGCAGCAGCACAGCAGCAGCAGCCTAGCAGCAGCAGCACAGCAGCAGCAGCATCACAGCAGCAGCAGCACAACAGCAGCAGCACAGCAGCAGCAGCAGCAGCAGCAGCAGCACAGCACCAGCAGCACAGCAGCAGCAGCACAGCAGCAGCAGCAGCAAAGCAGCAGCAGCACAGCAGCAGAAGCAGCACAGCAGCAGCACAAAAGCAGCAGCACAGCAGCTGCAGCTCAGCAGCATCAGCAGCACAGCAGCAGCTGCAGCAGTAGCAGCACAGCAGCAGCAGCACAGCAGCAGCAGCAGCAGCACAGCAGCAGCACAGTAGGAGCAGCAGCACAACAACAACAACAACAACAACAACAACAACAACAACACAGCAGCAGCAGCAACAGCAGCACAGCAGCAGCAGCACAGCAGCAGCAGCACAACAGCAGCAGCAGCACAACAGCAGCAGCAGCAGCACAACAACAACAACAACAACAACAACAACAACAACAGCAGCAGCAGCACAGCAGCAGCAGCACAGCAGCAGCGGCACAGGAGCAGTACAGCAGCAGCAGCAGCAGCCCAGCAGCAGCAGCAGCATCAGCCCAGCAGCAGCAGCAGCACAGCAGCAGCATCAAAGAAGCAGCAGCAGCACAACAGCAGCAGCACAGCAGCAGCACAGCAGCAGCAGCTCAGCAGCAGCAGCAGCACAGCAGCGGCAGCAGCATCACAGCAGTGGCAGCAGCAGTAGCAACACAGCAGCAGCGGCACAGCAGCAGCATCACAACAGCAGCAGAAGGAGCAGCACAACAACAACAACAACAGCACCAGCAGCAGCACAGCAGCAGCAGCACAGCAGAACTGCAGCAGCAGCAGCACAGCAGCACAGCACCAGCAGCAGCACAACAGCAGCAGCAGCAGCAGCACAGCAGCAGCACAGCAGCAGCACAGCAGCAGCACAGCAGCACAGCAGCAGCAGCACAGCAGCAGCAGCAGCAGCAGCACAACAGCAGCAGCACAGCAGCAGCAGCACAGCAGCAGCAGCACAGCAGCAGGAGCACCACAGCAGCAGGAGCAGCACAGCAGCAGCACAGCAGCAGCACAGCAGCAGCAGCAGAAGCAGCAGCACAACAACAACAACAACGACGACGACGACGACGACGACAACAACAACAACAGCATCAGCAGCGCAGCAGCACAGCTGCAGCAACACAGCAGCAGCACAGTAGCACAGCAGCAGCAGCACAGCAGCACAGCAGCAGCAGCACAACAGCAGCAGCACAGCAGCACAGCAGCAGCAGCACCAGTAGCGGCCCAGCAGCAGCAGCACAGCAGCAGCAGCAGCACAACAGCAGCAGCAGCAGCACAACAACAACAACAGCAGGAGCACAGCAGCAGCAGGAGCAGCACAGCAGCAGCACAGCAGCAGCACAACAGCAGCAGCAGAAGCAGCAGCAGCACAACAACAACAACAACAGGAGCAGCACAGCAGCACAGCAGCAGCAAAGCAGCACAGCAGCAGCAGCACAACAGCAGCAGCAGCAGCACTGCAGCAGCAGCACAACAGCAGCAGCAGCAGCGGCACAGCAGCAGCACAGCAGCACAGCAGCAGCAGCACAGCAGCAGCTCAGCAGCAGAGCAACAGCAGCACAGCAGCAGCAGCACAGCAGCAGCAGCTCAGCAGCAGCAGCAGAACAGCAGCAGCAGAACAGCAGCAGCACAGCAGCAGCGGCACAGCACCAGCATCACAACAGCAGCAGCAACAGAAGCAGCAGCAGCACAGCAGCAGCACAACAGCAGCAGCAGAGCAGCAGCAGCTCAGCAGCAGCAGAGGTAGCAGCACAGCAGCAGCAGCACAGCAGAAGCAGCACAGCAGCAGCAGCAGCCCAGCAGCAGCAGCAGCAGCAGCAGCGCAGCCGCAGCAGCAGCACAACAGCAGCAGCAGCACAGCAGCAGCAGCAGCACAGCAGCACAGCAGCAGCAGCAGCACAGCAGCAGCGGCGGCACAGCAGCAGCACAGCAGCAGCATCACAGCAGCAGCAGCACAACAGCAGCAGCAGCACAGCAGCAGCTCAGCAGCCGCACAGTAGCAGCAGCAGCAGTAGCAGCAGAGCAGCAGCAGCACAGCAGCAGCACCACAGCAGCACAGCAGCAGCAGCAGGAGCAGCACAGCAGCATCACAGCAGCAGCACAGCAGCAGCACAACAGCAGCAGCAGAAGCAGCAGCACAACAACAACAACAACAACAGGAGCAGCACAGCAGCACAGCAGCAGCAGCACAGCACCACAGCAGAAGCAGCACAGCAACAGCAGCACAGCAGCAGCACATCAGCACAACAGCAGCAGCACAGCAGTAGCAGCAATTCAGCAGCAGCAGCAGCAGCACAACAGCAGCAGCACAGCAGCAGCAGCACAGCAGCAGCAGCAACACAGCAGCAGCAGCATAGCAGCAGCAGCAGCACAGCAGTAGCAGCAGCACAGCAGCAGCAGCACAGCAGCAGCAGCAGCACAGCAGCAGCAGCACAGCAGCACAGCTGCAGCAGCAGCAGCACAACAGCAGCAGTACAGCAACAGCAGCTCAGCAGCAGCATCACAGCAGCAGCAGCACACAGCAGCAGCAGCACAGCAGCAGCAGCACAGCAGCAGCAGCAGCACAGCAGCAGCAGCACAGCAGTATCAGCAGCACAGCAGCAGCAGCAGTACAGCAGCAGCAGCTCAGGAGCAGCAGCACAGCAGCAGAAGCAGCACATCAGCAGCACAGCAGCAGCAGCAGCACATCAGCTGCACAGCAGCAGCAGCAGGAGCAGCACAGGAGCAGCACAGCAGCAGCAGCACAGCAGCAGCAGCAGCAGCACAACAGCAGCAGCAGACGCAGCAGCACAAGAACAACAAAAACAATAACAACAACAACAACAGCAAGAGCAGCACAGCAGGACAGCAGCAGCAAAGCAGCAGCAGCACAGCAGCAGCACATCAGCACAACAGCAGCAGCACAGCAGCAGCAGCAGCTCAGCAGCAGCAGCAACACAGCAGCAGCAGCCGCAGCACAGCAGCAGCAGCACGGCAGCAGCAGCACAGCAGCACAGCAGCAGCAGCAGCACAGCAGCAGCAGCACAGCAGCAGCAGCACAGCAGCAGCACAGCAGCAGCAGCACAGCAGCAGCAGCGGCTCAAGAACAACAACAGCAGCAGCGGCACAGCCGCAGCACAGCAGCACAGCAGCAGCAGCAGCACAGCAGCAGCAGCAGGAGCAGCACAGGAGCAGTACAGCAGCAGCAGCACAGCAGCAGCAGCAGCAGCACAACAGCAGCAGCAGACGCAGCAGCACAAGAACAACAACAACAATAACAACAACAACAACAACAGCAAGAGCAGCACAGCAGGACAGCAGCAGCACGGCAGCAGCAGCACAGCAGCAGCAGCACAGCAGCAGCAGCACAGCAGCAGCAGCACAGCAGCAGCAGCGGCTCAAGAACAACAACAGCAGCAGCGGCACAGCCGCAGCACAGCAGCACAGCAGCAGCAGCCCAGCAGAAGCTGCACAGCAGCAGCAGCAGCAGCAGCAGCACAGCAACAGCAGCACAGCAGCAGCACAACAGCAGCACCACTGCAGCAGCAGCTCAGCAGCATCAGCAGCACAGCAGCACAGCAGCAGCACAGCAGCAGCACAGTACCAGCAGCAGCAGCAGCAGCACAACAACAACAACAACAACAACAACAACAACAACACAGCAGCAGCAACAGCAGCACAGCACAGAAGCACAGCAGCAGCAGCAGCGCAGCAGCACAGCAGCACAGAAGCACAGCAGCAGCACAGCAGCAGCACAGCAGCAGAAGCCCAGCAGCAGCAGCAGCACAGCAGCAGCAGCATCACAGCAGCAGCACAACAGCAGCAGCGCAGCAGCAGCAACACAGCAGCAGCAGCAGCGCAGCAGCAGCACAGCAGCAGCACAGCAGCAGCACAACAGCACAGCAGCAGCAGCACAGCAGCAGCACAGCAGCACAGCAGCTGCACAGCAGTAGCACAGCAGCAGCAGCACAGCAGCAGCAGCAGCAGGAGCACAGCAGTAGCAGCACAGCAGCAGCACCACAGCAGCAGCACAGCAGCCGCAGCAGCACAGCAGCAACAGCAGCACAGCAGCAGCAGCAGCACAGCAGGAGCAGCAGCACAGCGGCAGCGGCGGCGGCGGCGGCGGCAGCACCAGCAGCAGCACAGCAGCAGCAACAGCACAGCAGCAGCAGCACAGCAGCAGCACAGCAGCAGCACAGCAGCAGCAGCAGCACAGCAGCAGCACCACCACAGCAGCAGCAGTACAGCAGCACAGCAACAGCAGCACAACAGCACAGCAGCAGCACAGCAGCAGCAGCACAGCAGCCGCAGCAGCAGCAGCAGCAGCACAGTAGCAGCAGTACAGCAGCAGCAGCACAGCAGCAGCAGCAGCAGCACAGCAGCAGCAGCAGCACAGCAGCAGCAGCACAGCAGCAGCAGCACAGCACCAGCAGCACAGCAGCAGCACAGCAGCAGCAGCACAGCCACAGCAGCAGAACAACAGCAGCAGCAGCACAGCAGCAGCAGCAGCACAGCAGCAGCAGCTGCAGCACAGCAGCTGCAGCAGCAGCACAGCAGCAGTAGCACAGCAGCAGCAGCAGCAGCAGCAGCACAGCAGCAGTAGCACAGCAGCAGCATCACAGCAGCAGCAGCAGCAGCAGCAGCACAACAGCAACATCACAGCAGCAGCAGCAGCAGCAGCACAGCAGCAGCACAATAGCAGCAGCAGAGCAGCAGCACCAGCAGCACAGCAGCAGCAGCAGCAGCACAACAGCAGCAGCAGCAGCACAGCAGCATCAGCACAGCAGCAGCAGCGGGAGCAGCACAGCAGCAGCACAGCAGGAGCACAGCAACAGCACAGCAGCAGCAGCACAGCAACAGAGCAGCACAGCAGCAGCAGCAGCACAGCAGCAGCAGCAGCACAGCAGCAGCAGCACAGCAGCAGCAGCAGCACAGCAGCAGCAGCACAGCAGCAGCACAGCAGCAGCAGCAGCAGCAGGAGCAGCAGCAGCAGCAGCAGCAGCACAACAGCAGCAGCAGCAACAGCAGCAGCAGAACAGCAGCACAGCAGCACAGCAGCAGCAGCAGCAGCACTGCAGCAGCACAGCAGCAGCAGCACAGCAGCAGCAGCAGCACAGCAGCAGCAGCAGCAACAAAGCAGCAGCAGCACATCACAGCAGCACAGCAGCAGCAGCAGCAGCACAGCAGCAGCACAGCAGCAGCAGCAGCACAGCAGCGGCATCGGCGGCAGCAGTGGCGGGAGCAGCGGCGGCGGCAGCGGAGGTGGCAGCAGCAGCGGCGGCAGCGGCAGGCGGCGGCGGCGGCGGCAGCAGCAGCAGAGCAGTAGCAGCACAGCAGCAGCACTAGCAGCAGCAGCAGCGGCAGCACAGCAGCAGCAGCACAGCAGCAGCACAGCAGCAGCAGCAGCAGCAGCAGAACAGCAGCAGCAGCACAGCAGCAGCAGCACAGCAGCAGCAGCGCAGCAGCAGCAGCGCAGCAGCAGCAGCGCAGCAGCAGCACAGCACAGCAGCAGCACAGCAGCAGCAGCACAGAAGCAGCACAGCAGCAGCAGCATAGCAGCAGCAACAGCAGCGCAGCAGCAGCAGCAGCCGCACAGCAGCAGCAGTACAGCAGCAGCAGCAGCAAAGCAGCAGCACAGCACAGCAGCAGAAGCAGCAGCAGCACAGCAGCAGCAGCACAGCAGCACATCACAGCAGCACAGCAGCAGCAGCAGGAGCACAGCAGTAGCAGCACAGCAGCAGCACAGCAGCAGCACAGCAGCAGCAGCAGCACAGCAGCAGCAGCTGCAGCACAGCAGCAGCAGTACAGCAGCTGCAGCAGCAGCGCAGCACAGCAGCAGCAGCAGCACAGCAGCAGCAGCACAGCAGCAGTAGCACAGCAGCAGCAGCAACACAGCAGCAGTAGCACAGCAGCAGCAGCATAGCAGCAGCACAGCAGCAGCATCACAGCAGCAGCACAACAGCAGCAGCAGCACAGCAGCACATCAGCAGCAGCATAACAGCAGCTGCAGAACAAAAAGAGTAACAGCAGAGCAGCAGCAGCACAGCAGCAGCAGCACAGCAGCAGCAGCACAGCAGCAGCAGCGGGAGCAGCACAGCAGCAGCACAGCAGCAGCAGCACAGCAGGAGCAGCAGCACAGCACAGCAGCAGCAGCACAGCAGCAGCACAGCAGCAGCAGCAGTGGCGGGAGCAGCGGCGGCGGCGGCAGCAGCGGCAGCGGCGGCGGCGGCAGCAGCAGCAGCACAGCAGCAGCAGCAGCACAGCAGCAGCAGCACAGCAGCAGCAGCACAGCAGCAGCACTAGCAGCAGCAGCAGCACAGCAGCAGCAGCACAGCAGCAGCAGCAACACAGCAGCAGCAGCACATCACAGCAGCACAGCAGCAGCAGCACAGCAGTAGCAGCACAGCAGCAGCATAGCAGCAGCAGCACAGCAGCAGCAGCACAACAGCAGCAGCAGCACAACAACAGCAGCACAGCAGCAGCAGAGCAGCAGCAGCACAGCACCAGCAGCACAGCAGCAGCACAGCAGCAGCAGCAAAGCCACAGCAGCAGAACAGCAGCAGCAGCAGCACAGCAGCAGCAGCACAGCAGCAGCACAGCAGCAGCAGCAGCAGCACAGCAGCAGCAGCAGCACAGCAGCAGCAGCAGCAACACAGCGGCAACAGCAGCACAGCAGCAGCAGCAGCACAAGAGCAGCAGCAGCACAACAGCAGCAGCAGCAGCAACAGCAGTGGCGGGAGCAGCGGCGGCGGCGGCAGCAGCGGCAGCAGCGGCGGCGGCGGCAGCGGCAGCGGCGGCGGCGGCAGCAGCAGCAGCACAGCAGCAGCAGCACAGCAGCAGCACTAGCAGCAGCAGCAGCACATCAGCAGCAGCAGCACATCAGCTGCACAGCAGCAGCAGCAGGAGCAGCACAGGAGCAGCACAGCAGCAGCAGCACAGCAGCAGCAGCAGCAGCACAACAGCAGCAGCAGACGCAGCAGCACAAGAACAACAAAAACAATAACAACAACAACAACAGCAAGAGCAGCACAGCAGGACAGCAGCAGCAAAGCAGCAGCAGCACAGCAGCAGCACATCAGCACAACAGCAGCAGCACAGCAGCAGCAGCAGCTCAGCAGCAGCAGCAACACAGCAGCAGCAGCCGCAGCACAGCAGCAGCAGCACGGCAGCAGCAGCACAGCAGCACAGCAGCAGCAGCAGCACAGCAGCAGCAGCACAGCAGCAGCAGCACAGCAGCAGCACAGCAGCAGCAGCACAGCAGCAGCAGCGGCTCAAGAACAACAACAGCAGCAGCGGCACAGCCGCAGCACAGCAGCACAGCAGCAGCAGCAGCACAGCAGCAGCAGCAGGAGCAGCACAGGAGCAGTACAGCAGCAGCAGCACAGCAGCAGCAGCAGCAGCACAACAGCAGCAGCAGACGCAGCAGCACAAGAACAACAACAACAATAACAACAACAACAACAACAGCAAGAGCAGCACAGCAGGACAGCAGCAGCACGGCAGCAGCAGCACAGCAGCAGCAGCACAGCAGCAGCAGCACAGCAGCAGCAGCACAGCAGCAGCAGCACAGCAGCAGCAGCACAGCAGCAGCAGCGGCTCAAGAACAACAACAGCAGCAGCGGCACAGCCGCAGCACAGCAGCACAGCAGCAGCAGCACAGCAGAAGCTGCACAGCAGCAGCAGCAGCAGCACAGCAACAGCAGCACAGCAGCAGCACAACAGCAGCACCACTGCAGCAGCAGCTCAGCAGCATCAGCAGCACAGCAGCACAGCAGCAGCAGCAGCACAGCAGCAGCAGCAGCAGCACAGCAGCAGCACAGTACCAGCAGCAGCAGCAGCACAACAACAACAACAACAACAACAACAACAACAACAACACAGCAGCAGCAACAGCAGCACAGCACAGAAGCACAGCAGCAGCAGCAGCGCAGCAGCACAGCAGCACAGAAGCACAGCAGCAGCACAGCAGCAGCACAGCAGCAGAAGCCCAGCAGCAGCAGCAGCACAGCAGCAGCAGCATCACAGCAGCAGCACAACAGCAGCAGCGCAGCAGCAGCAACACAGCAGCAGCAGCAGCAGCGCAGCAGCAGCACAGCAGCAGCACAGCAGCAGCACAACAGCACAGCAGCAGCAGCACAGCAGCAGCACAGCAGCACAGCAGCTGCACAGCAGTAGCACAGCAGCAGCAGCACAGCAGCAGCAGCAGCAGGAGCACAGCAGTAGCAGCACAGCAGCAGCACCACAGCAGCAGCACAGCAGCAGCAGCAGCACAGCAGCAACAGCAGCACAGCAGCAGCAGCACAGCAGGAGCAGCAGCACAGCGGCAGCGGCGGCGGCGGCGGCAGCACCAGCAGCAGCACAGCAGCAGCAACAGCACAGCAGCAGCAGCACAGCAGCAGCACAGCAGCAGCAGCACAGCAGCAGCACAGCAGCAGCAGCAGCAGCACAGCAGCAGCACCACCACAGCAGCAGCAGTACAGCAGCACAGCAACAGCAGCACAACAGCACAGCAGCAGCACAGCAGCAGCAGCACAGCAGCCGCAGCAGCAGCAGCAGCACAGTAGCAGCAGTACAGCAGCAGCAGCACAGCAGCAGCAGCAGCAGCAGCACAGCAGCAGCAGCACAGCAGCAGCAGCACAGCACCAGCAGCACAGCAGCAGCACAGCAGCAGCAGCACAGCCACAGCAGCAGAACAACAGCAGCAGCAGCACAGCAGCAGCAGCAGCACAGCAGCAGCAGCTGCAGCACAGCAGCTGCAGCAGCAGCACAGCAGCAGTAGCACAGCAGCAGCAGCAGCAGCAGCACAGCAGCAGTAGCACAGCAGCAGCATCACAGCAGCAGCAGCAGCAGCAGCACAACAGCAACATCACAGCAGCAGCAGCAGCAGCAGCACAGCAGCAGCACAATAGCAGCAGCAGAGCAGCAGCACCAGCAGCACAGCAGCAGCAGCAGCAGCACAACAGCAGCAGCAGCAGCACAGCAGCATCAGCACAGCAGCAGCAGCGGGAGCAGCACAGCAGCAGCACAGCAGGAGCACAGCAACAGCACAGCAGCAGCAGCACAGCAACAGAGCAGCACAGCAGCAGCAGCAGCACAGCAGCAGCAGCACAGCAGCAGCAGCAGCACAGCAGCAGCAGCACAGCAGCAGCAAAGCAGCAGCAGCAGCAGCAGGAGCAGCAGCAGCAGCAGCAGCACAACAGCAGCAGCAGCAACAGCAGCAGCAGAACAGCAGCACAGCAGCACAGCAGCAGCAGCAGCAACAAAGCAGCAGCAGCACATCACAGCAGCACAGCAGCAGCAGCAGCACAGCAGCAGCACAGCAGCAGCAGCAGCACAGCAGCAGAAGCAGCACAGCAGCAGCGGAGCACAGCAGCAGCAGCACAGCAGCAGCAGCAGCACAGCAGCGGCATCGGCGGCAGCAGTGGCGGGAGCAGCGGCGGCGGCAGCGGAGGTGGCAGCAGCAGCGGCGGCAGCGGCAGGCGGCGGCGGCGGCAGCAGCAGCAGAGCAGTAGCAGCACAGCAGCAGCACTAGCAGCAGCAGCAGCGGCAGCACAGCAGCAGCAGCACAGCAGCAGCACAGCAGCAGCAGCAGCAGCAGCAGCAGCAGAACAGCAGCAGCAGCACAGCAGCAGCAGCACAGCAGCAGCAGCGCAGCAGCAGCAGCGCAGCAGCAGCAGCGCAGCAGCAGCACAGCACAGCAGCAGCACAGCAGCAGCAGCACAGAAGCAGCACAGCAGCAGCAGCATAGCAGCAGCAACAGCAGCGCAGCAGCAGCAGCAGCCGCACAGCAGCAGCAGTACAGCAGCAGCAGCAGCAAAGCAGCAGCACAGCACAGCAGCAGAAGCAGCAGCAGCACAGCAGCAGCAGCACAGCAGCAGCAGCACAGCAGCACATCACAGCAGCACAGCAGCAGCAGCAGGAGCACAGCAGTAGCAGCACAGCAGCAGCAGCAGCACAGCCGCAGCAGCAGAACAGCAGCAACAACAGCACAGCAGCAGGAGCACAGCAGCAGCGCAGCACAGCAGCAGCAGCACAGCAGCAGCAGCAGCGGCAGCAGTGGCGGCAGCAGCGGCGGCGGCGGCGGCGGCAGCAGCGGCGGCGGCGGCGGCGGCAGCGGCGGCAGCGGTGGCGGCGGCGGCAGCAGCAGCAGCACAGCAGCACAGCAGCAGCACAGCAGGAGCACCAGCACAGCAGCAGCACAGCAACAGCAGCACAACAGCACAGCAGCAGCAGAGCAGCAGCAGCACAGCAGCAGCACAGCAGCAGCAGCAGCACAGCAGCATCAGCAGCACAGCAGCCGTAGCAGCAGCAGCAGCACAGTAGCAGCAGCAGCAGCAGCACAGCAGCACAGCAGCGGCAGCACAGCAGCGGCAGCACAGCAGCAGCAGCACAGCAGCAGCAGAGCAGCAGCAGCACAGCAGCAGCAGCAGCACAGCACCAGCAGCACAGCAGCAGCACAGCAGCAGCAGCACAGCCACAGCAGCAGAACAGCAGCAGCAGCAGCACAGCAGCAGCAGCACAGCAGCAGCAGCACAGCAGCAGCAGCGGGAGCAGCACAGCAGCAGCACAGCAGCAGCAGCACAGCAGGAGCAGCAGCACAGCACAGCAGCAGCAGCACAGCAGCAGCAGCACAGCAGCAGCACAGCAGCGGCAGCAGTGGCGGGAGCAGCGGCGGCGGCGGCAGCAGCGGCAGCGGCGGCGGCGGCAGCAGCAGCAGCACAGCAGCAGCAGCAGCACAGCAGCAGCAGCACAGCAGCAGCAGCACAGCAGCAGCACTAGCAGCAGCAGCAGCACAGCAGCAGCAGCACAGCAGCAGCAGCAACACAGCAGCAGCAGCACATCACAGCAGCACAGCAGCAGCAGCACAGCAGTAGCAGCACAGCAGCAGCATAGCAGCAGCAGCACAGCAGCAGCAGCACAACAGCAGCAGCAGCACAACAACAGCAGCACAGCAGCAGCAGAGCAGCAGCAGCACAGCACCAGCAGCACAGCAGCAGCACAGCAGCAGCAGCAAAGCCACAGCAGCAGCAGCACAGCAGCAGCAGCACAGCAGCAGCACAGCAGCAGCAGCAGCAGCACAGCAGCAGCAGCAGCACAGCAGCAGCAGCAGCAACACAGCGGCAACAGCAGCACAGCAGCAGCAGCAGCACAAGAGCAGCAGCAGCACAACAGCAGCAGCAGCAGCAACAGCAGTGGCGGGAGCAGCGGCGGCGGCGGCAGCAGCGGCAGCAGCGGCGGCGGCGGCAGCGGCAGCGGCGGCGGCGGCAGCAGCAGCAGCACAGCAGCAGCAGCACAGCAGCAGCACTAGCAGCAGCAGCAGCACATCAGCAGCAGCACAGCAGCAGCAGCACAGCAGCAGTAGCACAGCAGCAGCAGCAACACAGCAGCAGCAGCACATCACAGCAGCACAGCAGCAGCAGCAGCACAGCAGTAGCAGCACAGCAGCAGCATAGCAGCAGCAGCACAGCAGTAGCAGCACAACAGCAGCAGCAGCACAACAGCAGCTGCAGCAGTACAACAGCAGCAGCACAGCAGCAGCACAGCAGCAGCAGCAGGAGCAGCACAGGAGCAGCACAGCAGCAGCAGCAGCACAACAGCAGCAGCAGCAGAAGCAGCAGCACAACAACAACAACAGCAACAACAACAACAACAACAGTAGGAGCAGCACAGCAGCAGAAAAGCAGCAGGAGCAGCACAGCAGCAGCACAGCAGCGGCAGCAGCTCAGCAGCAGCAGCACAGCAGCAGCAGCCGCAGCACAGCAGCAGCAGCACAGCAGCAGCAGCAGCACAGCAGCACAGCAGCAGCAGCACAGCAGCAGCACAGCAGCAGCAGCACAGCAGCAGCACAACAGCAGCAGCACAGCACCAGCAGCAGCACAACAGCAGCAGCTGCAGCAGCACAGCTGCAGCAGCGGCACAACAACAGCAGCAGCAGCAGCGGCACAGCAGCAGCACAGCAGCACAGCAGCAGCACAGCAGCAGCAGCAGCAGCAGCACAGCAACAGCACAGCAGCAGCACAGCAGCAGCAGCACAGCAGCAGCAGCACAACAGCAGCAGCACAACAGCAGCAGCACAGCAGCAGCCGGAGCACATCAGCACAGCAGCAGCAGCAGGAGCAGCACAGCAGCAGCACAGCAGCAGCATCACAGCAGCAGCAGCACAACAGCAGCAGCAAAAGCAGCAGCACAACAACAACAACAGGAGCAGCACAGCAGCACAGCAGCAGCAAAGCAGCACAGCAGCAGCACAGCAGCACAACAGCAGCAGCAGCAGCAGCTCAGCAGCAGCAGCAGCACAACAGCAGCAGCAGCACAGCAGCAGCAGCAGCACAGCAGCAGCAGCACAACAGCAGCAGCAGCAGCACAGCAGCAGCAGCGGCACAACAACAACAACAGCAGCAGCAGCGGCACAGCAGCAGCACAGCAGCACAGCAGCAGCACAGCAGAAGCAGCACAGCAGCAGCACAGCAGCAGAGCAGCAGCAGCACAGCAGCAGCAGCACAGCAGCAGCAGCAGAACAGCAGCAGCACAACAGCAGCAGCACAGCAGCAGCACAGCAGCAGAGCAGCAGCAGCACAGCAGCAGCAGCAGAACAGCAGAAGCACAACAGCAGCAGCACAGCAGCAGCAGTAGCTCAGCAGCAGCAGCACAGCAGCAGCAGCGCAGCCGCAGCAGCAGCACAACAGCAGCAGCAGCACAACAGCAGCAGCAGCAGCAGCAGCACAACAGCAGCAGCAGCAGCACAACAGCAGCAGCAGAGCAGCAGCAGTAGCAGCACAGCAGCAGCAGCACAGCAGCAGCAGCGCAGCCGCAGCAGCAGCACAACAGCAGCAGCAGCAGCAGCACAACAGCAGCAGCAGCAGCACAACAGCAGCAGCAGCAGCACAGCAGCAGCGGCGGCACAGGAGCAGCACAGCAGCAGCAGCATCACAGCAGCAGCAGCACAACAGCAGCAGCAGCACAACAGCAGCAGCAGCAGCACAGCAGCAGCAGCTCAGCAGCCGCACAGTAGCAGCAGCAGCAGTAGCAGCACAGCAGCAGCACAGCAGCAGCAGCACCACAGCAGCACAGCAGCAGCAGCAGGAGCAGCACAGCAGCAGCACAGCAGCAGCAGCACAACAGCAGCAGCAGAAGCAGCAGCACAGCAGCACAGCAGCAGCAGCACAGCACCACAGCAGAAGCAGCACAGCAACAGCAGCACAGCAGCAGCACATCAGCACAACAGCAGCAGCACAGCAGCAGCAGCAGCTCAGCAGCAGCCGCAGCAGCAGCACAACAGCAGCAGCACAGCAGCAGCACAGCAGCAGCAGCAGCACAGCAGCAGCAGCATAGCAGCAGCACACCAGCAGCAGCACAACAGCAGCAGCACAGCAGCAGCAGCAGCACAACAGCAGCAGCAGCAGCACAGTAGCAGCAGCGGCACAACAACAGCAGCAGCATCAGCGGCACAGCAGCAGCACAGCAGCACAGCAGCAGCAGCACAGCAACAGCACAGCAGCAGCAGCAGCACAGCAGCAGCAGCACAGCAGCAGCAGCAGCACAGCAGCAGCGGCACAGCAGCAGCATCACAACAGCAGCAGAAGGAGCACCACAAAAACAACAACAGCACCGGCAGCAGCACAGCAGCAGCAGCACAGCAGCACAGCAGCAGCACAGCAGCACCGGCACAGCAGCAGCATCACAACAGCAGCAGAAGGAGGAGCACAACAACAACAACAACAACAGCACCAGCAGCAGCACAGCAGCAGCACAGCAGCACAGCAGAACTGCAGCAGCAGCAGCACAGCAGCACAGCAGCACAGCAGCAGCAGCAGCAGCACAACAGCAGCAGCAGCAGCAGCACAGCAGCACAGCAGCAGCAGCACAACAGCAGCAGCGGCACAACAACAGCAGCAGCAGCAGCAGCGGCACAGCAGCAGCACAGCAGCACAGCAGCAGCACAGCAGCAGCACAGCAGCAGCAGCACAGCAGCAGCACAGCAGCAGCAGCACAGCAGCAGCGGCACAGCAGCAGCATCACAACAGCAGCAGAAGGAGCAGCACAACAACAACAACAACCGCACCGGCAGCAGCACAGCAGCACAGCAGCATCAGCAGCACAGCAGCAGCGGCACAGCAGCAGCATCACAACAGCAGCAGAAGGAGCAGCACAACAACAACAACAGCACCAGCAGCAGCACAGCAGCAGCACAGTAGCACAGCAGCAGCAGCAGCAGCACAGCAGAACTGCAGCAGCAGCAGCACAGCAGCACAGCAGCAGCAGAAGCACAGCAGCAGCAGCAGCAGCAGCACAGCAGCAGCAGCAGCACAACAGCAGCAGCAGCACAACAACAGCAGCAGCAGCAGCAGCACAGCAGCAGCACAGCAGCAGCACAGCAGCACAGCAGCAGCAGCAGCACAACAGCAGCAGCAGAGCAGCAGCAGCTCAGCAGCAGCAGCAGCAGTAGCAGCACAGCAGCAGCAGCACAGCAGCAGCAGCCCAGCAGAAGCAGCAGCACAGCAGCAGCAGCAGCAGCAGCAGTAGCAGCACAGCAGCAGCACAGCAGCAGCAGCCCAGCAGAAGCAGCAGCACAGCAGCAGCAGCGCAGCCGCAGCAGCAGCACAACAGCAGCAGCACAACAGCAGCAGCAGCACAGCAGCAGCAGCACAGCAGCACAGCAGCAGCAGCACAGCAGCAGCGGCGGCACAGCAGCAGCACAGCAGCAGCAGCACAGCAGCAGCAGCTCAGCAGCCGCACAGTAGCAGCAGCAGCAGTAGCAGCACAGCAGCAGCAGCACCACAGCAGCACAGCAGCAGCAACAGGAGCAGCACAGCAGCAGCACAGCAGCAGCAGCACAACAGCAGCAGCAGAAGCAGCAGCACAACAACAACAACAACAACAGCAGGAGCAGCACAGCAGCACAGCAGCAGCAGCACAGCACCACAGCAGAAGCAGCACAGCAACAGCAGCACAGCAGCAGCACATCAGCACAACAGCAGCAGCACAGCAGCAGCAGCACAGCAGCACATCACAGCAGCACAGCAGCAGCAGCAGCAGCAGCAGCAGCAGCACAGAAGCAGCAGCACAGCAGCCGCAGCAGCACAGCAGCAGCACAGCAGCAACATCAGCACAGCAGCAGCAGCAGCACAGCAAGAGCAGCAGCACAGCGGCAGCGGCGGCGGCGGCGGCGGCAGCACCAGCAGCAGCAGCACAGCAGCAGCAGCACAGCAGCAGCAGCACGGCAGCAGCAGCACAGCAGCAGCAGCACAGCAGCAGCACAGCAGTAGCAGCACAGCGGCAGCACCACCACAGCAGCAGCAGTACAGCAGCAGCACAGCAGCAGCAGCAGCAGCACAGCAGCAGCAGCACAGCAGCAGCAGCTGCAGCACAGCAGCAGCAGCGCCGCACAGCAGCAGCAGCACAGCAGCAGCAGCACACCAGCAGCAGCAACATCACAGCAGCAGCAGCAGCAGCAGCAGCAGCACAGCAGCAGCACAATAGCAGCAGCAGAGCAGCAGCACAGCAGCACAGCAGCAGCAGCAGCATAACAACAGCAGCAGCACAACAACAGCAGCAGCAGCACAGCAGCAGCAGCGGGAGCAGCACAGCAGCAGCACAGCAACAGCACAGCAGCAGCAGCACAGCAGCAGCACAGCAGCAGCAGCACAGCAGCAGCAGCAGCAGCAGCAGCAGCAGCAGCAGCAGCACAACAGCAGCAGCAGCACAGCAGCAGCAGCAGCACAACAGCAGCAGCAGCAACAGCAGCAGCAGAACAGCAGCACAGCAGCACAGCAGCAGCAGCAGCACTGCAGCAGCACAGCAGCAGCAGCAGCACAGCAGCAGCAGCAGCACAGCAGCAGCAGCAGCAACACAGCGGCAGCAGCAGCACATCACAGCAGCACAGCAGCAGCAGCACAGCAGCAGCAGCACAGCAGCAGCAAAAGCACAGCAGCAGCAGCATAGCAGCAGCAGCACAGCAGCAGCAGCAGGAGCAGCACAGGAGCAGCACAGCAGCAGCAGCACAACAGCAGCAGCAGCAGAAGCAGCAGCACAACAACAACAACAGCAGCAACAACAACAACCGCAGGAACAGCACAGCAGCAGCAAAGCAGCAGGAGCAGCACAGCAGCAGCACAGCAGCGTCAGCAGCTCAGCAGCAGCAGCACAGCAGCAGCAGCCGCAGCACAGCAGCAGCAGCACAGCAGCAGCAGCACAGCAGCAGCAGCGGCTCAACAACAACAGCAGCAGCACAGCAGCAGCATCACAGCAGCAGCAGCAGCACAGCAGTAGCAGCAGCACAGCAGCAGCAGCAGAGCAGCAGCAGCAGCACAGCAGCAGCAGCAGCACAGCAGCACAGCTGCAGCAGCAGCAGCACAAAAGCAGCAGTACAGCAACAGCAGCTCAGCAGCAGCATCACAGCAGCAGCAGCACACAGCAGCAGCAGCACAGCAGCAGCAGCAGCACAGCAGCAGCAGCACAGCAGTATCAGCAGCACAGCAGCAGCAGCAGCAGTACAGCAGCAGCAGCTCAGGAGCAGCAGCACAGCAGCAGCAGCAGCACATCAGCAGCACAGCAGCAGCAGCAGCACATCAGCTGCACAGCAGCAGCAGCAGCAGGAGCAGCACAGGAGCAGCACAGCAGCAGCAGCAGCACAACAGCAGCAGCAGACGCAGCAGCACAACAACAACAAAAACAATAACAACAACAACAACAGCAAGAGCAGCACAGCAGGACAGCAGCAGCAAAGCAGCAGCAGCACAGCAGCAGCACATCAGCACAACAGCAGCAGCACAGCAGCAGCAGCAGCTCAGCAGCAGCAGCAACACAGCAGCAGCAGCCGCAGCACAGCAGCAGCAGCACGGCAGCAGCAGCACAGCAGCACAGCAGCAGCAGCAGCACAGCAGCAGCAGCACAGCAGCAGCACAGCAGAAGCAGCACAGCAGCAGCACAGCAGCAGCAGCGGCACAACAACAGAAGCAGCAGCAGCGGCACAGCAGCAGCACAGCAGCAGCGGCACAGCAGCAGCATCACAACAGCAGCAGAAGGAGCAGCACAACAACAACAACAACAGCACCGGCAGCAGCACAGCAGCAGCAGCACAGCAGCACAGCAGCAGGAGCAGCACAGCAGCAGCACCACAGCAGCAGCACCAGCACAGCAGCAGCGGCACAGCAGCAGCATCACAACAGCAGCAGAAGGAGCAGCACAACAACAACAACAACAACAGCACCAGCAGCAGCACAGCAGCAGCAGCACAGCAGAACTGCAGCAGCAGCAGCACAGCAGCACAGCAGCAGCACAACAGCAGCAGCAGCAGCAGCACAGCAGCAGCAGCAGCACAGCAGAAGCAGCACAGCAGCAGCACAGCAGCACAGCAGCAGCAGCACAGCAGCAGCAGCACAGTAGCAGCAGCACAGCAGCAGCAGCAGCAGCACAACAGCAGCAGCACAGCAGCAGCAGCACAGCAGCAGCAGCACAGCAGCAGGAGCAGCACAGCAGCAGCACAGCAGCAGCACAGCAGCAGCAGCAGAAGCAGCAGCACAACAACAACAACAACGACGACGACGACGACGACGACGACAACAACAACAGCATCAGCAGCGCAGCAGCACAGCTGCAGCAACACAGCAGCAGCACAGCAGCAGCAGCAGCACAGCAGCAGCGGCACAGCAGCAGCATCACAACAGCAGCAGAAGGAGCAGCACAACAACAACAACAACAACAACAACAACACCGGCAGCAGCACAGCAGCAGGAGCAGCACAGCAGCAGCAGCACAGCAGCAGCGGCACAGGAGCAGCATCACAACAGCAGCAGAAGGAGCAGCACAACAACAACAACAGCACCAGCAGCAGCACAGCAGCACAGCAGCAGCAGCACAGCAGAACTGCAGCAGCAGCAGCACAGCAGCAGCAGCACAGCAGCAGCAGCAGCACAGCAGCAGCAGCAGCAGCACAACAGCAGCAGCAGCAGCAGCACAGCAGCACAGCAGCAGCACAGCAGAAGCAGCACAGCAGCAGCAGCAGCACAGCAGCAGCAGCGGCACAACAACAGCAGCAGCACAGCAGCAGCAGCACAGCAGCAGCAGCACAGCAGCAGCAGCAGCACAGCAGCAGCAGCAGGAGCAGCACAGCAACAGACAGCAGCAGCAGAAGCAGCAGCACAACAACAACAACAACAACAGCAGGAGCAGCACAGAAGCACAGCAGAAGCAGCACAGCAGCAGCAGCAGCACAGCAGCAGCAGCAGCACAGCAGCATAGCAGCAGCACACCAGCAGCAGCACAGCAGCAGCAGCAGAAGCAAAACAGCAGCAGCGGCACAACAAAAACAGCAGCAGCAGCAGCGGCACAGCAGCAGCACAGCAGCACAGCAGCAGCAGCAGCACAGCAGCAGCAGCACAGCATCACAGCACTGCAGCAGCAGCAGCAAAGCAGCAGCAGCACAGCGGCAGCAGCAGCACAGCAGCAGCACAACAGCAGCAGCAGAACAACAACAACAACAACAACAACAACAACAACAACAACAACAACAACAACAACAATAACAACAATAACAACAACAACAACAACACAGCAGCAGCAACAGCAGCACAGCAGCAGCATCACAGCAGCAGCACAGCAGCAGCAGCACAACAGCAGCAGCACAGCAGTAGCAGCAGTACAGCAGCAGCAGCTCAGCAGCAGCAGCACAGCAGCAGCAGCAACAGTAGCAACACATCAGCAGCACAGCAGCAGAAGCACAGCAGCAGCAGCACAACAGCAGCAGCAGCAGCACAACAACAACAACAACAACAACAACAACAACAACAACAACAACAGCACAGCAGCAGCAGCGGCAGAGCAGCAGTACATCAGCAGCAGCAGCAGCCCAGCAGCAGCATCAGCATCAGCCCAGGAGCAGCAGCAGCACAGCAGCAGCATCACAGAAGCAGCAGCAGCACAACAGCAGCAGCACAGCAGCAGCAGCAGCAGCAGCAGCTCAGCAGCGGCAGCAGCAGTAGCAACACAGCAGCAGCAGCAGCACAGCAGCAGCAGCACAGCAGCAGCAGCAGCACATCAGAAGCACAGCAGCAGCAGCTGCACTGCAGCACCAGCAGGAGCAGCACAGGAGCAGCACAGCAGCAGCAGCACAACAGCAGCAGCAGAAGCAGCAGCACAGCAACAACAATAACAACAACAACAGCATGAGCAGCACAGCAGCACAGCAGCACCAAAGCAGTAGGAGCAGCACAGCAGCAGCACAGCAGCACAGCAGCAGCACAGCAGCAGCACATCAGCACAACAGCAGCAGCACAGCAGCAGCAGCAGCACAGCAGCAGCACAGCAGCAGCAGCCTAGCAGCAGCAGCACAGCAGCAGCAGCATCACAGCAGCAGCAGCAGCACAACAGCAGCAGCACAGCAGCAGCAGCAGCAGCAGCAGCAGCACAGCAGCAGCAGCACAGCAGCAGCAGCAGCAAAGCAGCAGCAGCACAGCAGCAGCACAACAGCAGCAGCACAGCAGCTGCAGCTCAGCAGCATCAGCAGCACAGCAGCAGCTGCAGCAGTAGCAGCACAGCAGCAGCAGCACAGCAGCAGCAGCAGCACAGCAGCAGCACAGTAGGAGCAGCAGCACAACAACAACAACAGCAACAACAACAACAACAACAACAACAACACAGCAGCAGCAGCAACAGCAGCACAGCAGCAGCAGCACAGCAGCAGCAGCACAACAGCAGCAGCAGCACAACAGCAGCAGCAGCAGCACAACAACAACAACAACAACAACAACAACAACAACAACAACAACAACAACAACAACAACAGCACAGCAGCAGCAGCACAGCAGCAGCGGCACAGGAGCAGTACAGCAGCAGCAGCAGCAGCCCAGCAGCAGCAGCAGCATCAGCCCAGCAGCAGCAGCAGCACAGCAGCAGCAGCACAGCAGCAGCATCAAAGAAGCAGCAGCAGCACAACAGCAGCAGCACAGCAGCAGCACAGCAGCAGCAGCAGCAGTAGCAACACAGCAGCAGCGGCACAGCAGCAGCATCACAACAGCAGCAGAAGGAGCAGCACAACAACAACAACAGCACCAGCAGCAGCACAGCAGCAGCAGCACAGCAGAACTGCAGCAGCAGCAGCACAGCAGCACAGCAGCAGCAGCAGCACAACAGCAGCAGCAGCAGCAGCACAGCAGCAGCACAGCAGAAGCAGCACAGCAGCAGCACAGCAGCACAGCAGCAGCAGCACAGCAGCAGCAGCACAGCAGCAGCAGCAGCAGCAGCACAACAGCAGCAGCACAGCAGCAGCAGCACAGCAGCAGCAGCACAGCAGCAGGAGCACCACAGCAGCAGGAGCAGCACAGCAGCAGCACAGCAGCAGCACAGCAGCAGCAGCAGAAGCAGCAGCACAACAACAACAACAACAACAACGACGACGACGACGACGACAACAACAACAGCATCAGCAGCGCAGCAGCACAGCTGCAGCTACACAGCAGCAGCACAGTAGCACAGCAGCAGCAGCACAGCAGCACAGCAGCAGCAGCACAACAGCAGCAGCACAGCAGCACAGCAGCAGCAGCACCAGTAGCGGCCCAGCAGCAGCAGCACAGCAGCAGCAGCAGCACAACAGCAGCAGCAGCAGCACAACAACAACAACAGCAGGAGCACAGCAGCAGCAGGAGCAGCACAGCAGCAGCACAGCAGCAGCATCACAGCAGCAGCAGCACAACAGCAGCAGCAGAAGCAGCAGCAGCACAACAACAACAACAGGAGCAGCACAGCAGCACAGCAGCAGCAAAGCAGCACAGCAGCAGCACAGCATCACAACAGCAGCAGCTCAGCAGCAGCAGCACAGCAGCAGCAGCAGCACAGCAGCAGCAGCAGCAGCAGCACAGCAGCAGCAGCACAACAGCAGCAGCAGCAGCACTGCAGCAGCAGCACAACAGCAGCAGCAGCACAACAACAACAACAGCAGCAGCAGCGGCACAGCAGCAGCACAGCAGCACAGCAGCAGCAGCACAGCAGAAGCAGCACTGCAGCAGCTCAGCAGCAGAGCAACAGCAGCACAGCAGCAGCAGCAGCACAGCAGCAGCAGCTCAGCAGCAGCAGCAGAACAGCAGCAGCAGAACAGCAGCAGCACAGCAGCAGCACAGCAGCAGCGGCACAGCACCAGCATCACAACAGCAGCAGCAACAGAAGCAGCAGCAGCACAGCAGCAGCAGCAGCACAACAGCAGCAGCAGAGCAGCAGCAGCTCAGCAGCAGCAGCAGTAGCAGCACAGCAGCAGCAGCACAGCAGCAGCAGCACAGCAGCAGCAGCAGCCCAGCAGCAGCAGCAGCAGCAGCGCAGCCGCAGCAGCAGCACAACAGCAGCAGCAGCAGCACAACAGCAGCAGCAGCACAGCAGCAGCAGCAGCACAGCAGCACAGCAGCAGCGGCGGCACAGCAGCAGCACAGCAGCAGCATCACAGCAGCAGCAGCACAACAGCAGCAGCAGCACAGCAGCAGCTCAGCAGCCGCACAGTAGCAGCAGCAGCAGTAGCAGCACAGCAGCAGCAGCACAGCAGCAGCACCACAGCAGCACAGCAGCAGCAGCAGGAGCAGCACAGCAGCATCACAGCAGCAGCACAGCAGCAGCACAACAGCAGCAGCAGAAGCAGCAGCACAACAACAACAACAACAACAGGAGCAGCACAGCAGCACAGCAGCAGCAGCACAGCACCACAGCAGAAGCAGCACAGCAACAGCAGCACAGCAGCAGCACATCAGCACAACAGCAGCAGCACAGCAGTAGCAGCAGCTCAGCAGCAGCAGCAGCACAACAGCAGCAGCACAGCAGCAGCAGCACAGCAGCAGCAGCAACACAGCAGCAGCAGCATAGCAGCAGCAGCAGCACAGCAGTAGCAGCAGCACAGCAGCAGCAGCACAGCAGCAGCAGCAGCACAGCAGCAGCAGCACAGCAGCACAGCTGCAGCAGCAGCACAACAGCAGCAGTACAGCAACAGCAGCTCAGCAGCAGCATCACAGCAGCAGCAGCACACAGCAGCAGCAGCACAGCAGCAGCACAGCAGCAGCAGCAGCACAGCAGCAGCAGCACAGCAGTATCAGCAGCACAGCAGCAGCAGCAGTACAGCAGCAGCAGCTCAGGAGCAGCAGCACAGCAGCAGCAGCAGCACATCAGCAGCACAGCAGCAGCAGCAGCACATCAGCTGCACAGCAGCAGCAGCAGGAGCAGCACAGGAGCAGCACAGCAGCAGCAGCACAGCAGCAGCAGCAGCAGCACAACAGCAGCAGCAGACGCAGCAGCACAAGAACAACAAAAACAATAACAACAACAACAACAGCAAGAGCAGCACAGCAGGACAGCAGCAGCAAAGCAGCAGCAGCACAGCAGCAGCACATCAGCACAACAGCAGCAGCACAGCAGCAGCAGCAGCTCAGCAGCAGCAGCAACACAGCAGCAGCAGCCGCAGCACAGCAGCAGCAGCACGGCAGCAGCAGCACAGCAGCACAGCAGCAGCAGCAGCAGCACAGCAGCAGCAGCACAGCAGCAGCAGCACAGCAGCAGCACAGCAGCAGCAGCACAGCAGCAGCAGCGGCTCAAGAACAACAACAGCAGCAGCGGCACAGCCGCAGCACAGCAGCACAGCAGCAGCAGCAGCACAGCAGCAGCAGCAGGAGCAGCACAGGAGCAGCACAGCAGCAGCAGCACAGCAGCAGCAGCAGCAGCACAACAGCAGCAGCAGACGCAGCAGCACAAGAACAACAACAACAATAACAACAACAACAACAGCAAGAGCAGCACAGCAGGACAGCAGCAGCAAAGCAGCAGCAGCACAGCAGCAGCACATCAGCACAACAGCAGCAGCACAGCAGCAGCAGCAGCTCAGCAGCAGCAGCAACACAGCAGCAGCAGCACAGCAGCAGCACAGCAGCAGCAGCGGCTCAAGAACAACAACAGCAGCAGCGGCACAGCCGCAGCACAGCAGCACAGCAGCAGCAGCCCAGCAGAAGCTGCACAGCAGCAGCAGCAGCAGCAGCACAGCAGCAGCAGCACAGCAGCAGCACAACAGCAGCACCACAGCAGCAGCAGCTCAGCAGCATCAGCAGCACAGCAGCACAGCAGCAGCAGCAGCACAGCAGCAGCAGCAGCAGCAGCACAGCAGCAGCACAGTACCACCAGCAGCAGCAGCAGCAGCAGCAGCAGCAGCAGCAGCAGCACAACAACAACAACAACAACAACAACAACAACAACAACACAGCAGCAGCAACAGCAGCACAGCACAGAAGCACAGCAGCAGCAGCAGCAGCGCAGCAGCACAGCAGCACAGAAGCACAGCAGCAGCACAGCAGCAGCACAGCAGCAGAAGCCCAGCAGCAGCAGCAGCACAGCAGCAGCAGCATCACAGCAGCAGCACAACAGCAGCAGCGCAGCAGCAGCAACACAGCAGCAGCAGCAGCGCAGCAGCAGCACAGCAGCAGCACAACAGCACAGCAGCAGCAGCAGCACAGCAGCACAGCAGCTGCACAGCAGTAGCACAGCAGCAGCAGCACAGCAGCAGCAGGAGCACAGCAGTAGCAGCACAGCAGCAGCACCACAGCAGCAGCACAGCAGCCGCAGCAGCACAGCAGCAACAGCAGCACAGCAGCAGCAGCAGCACAGCAGGAGCAGCAGCACAGCGGCAGCGGCGGCGGCGGCGGCGGCAGCACCAGCAGCAGCACAGCAGCAGCAGCAGCACAGCAGCAGCAGCACAGCAGCAGCACCACCACAGCAGCAGCAGTACAGCAGCACAGCAACAGCAGCACAACAGCACAGCAGCAGCACAGCAGCAGCAGCACAGCAGCCGCAGCAGCAGCACAGCAGCTGCAGCAGCAGCACAGCAGCAGCAGCACAGCAGCAGCAGCACAGTAGCAGCAGTACAGCAGCAGCAGCACAGCAGCGGCAGCACAGCAGCAGCAGCAGCAGCAGCAGCAGCAGCAGAGCAGCAGCAGCACAGCAGCAGCAGCACAGCAGCAGCAGCACAGCACCAGCAGCACAGCAGCAGCACAGCAGCAGCAGCACAGCCACAGCAGCAGAACAACAGCAGCAGCAGCACAGCAGCAGCAGCAGCACAGCAGCAGCAGCAGCACAGCAGCAGCAGCTGCAGCACAGCAGCTGCAGCAGCAGCACAGCAGCAGTAGCACAGCAGCAGCAGCAGCACAGCAGCAGTAGCACAGCAGCAGCAGCACAGCAGCAGCATCACAGCAGCAGCAGCAGCAGCACAACAGCGACATCACAGCAGCAGCAGCAGCAGCACAGCAGCAGCACAATAGCAGCAGCAGAGCAGCAGCACCAGCAGCACAGCAGCAGCAGCAGCAGCATAACAGCAGCAGCAGCACAACAGCAGCAGCAGCAGCACAGCAGCATCAGCACAGCAGCAGCAGCGGGAGCAGCACAGCAGCAGCACAGCAGGAGCACAGCAACAGCACAGCAGCAGCAGCACAGCAACAGAGCAGCACAGCAGCAGCAGCAGCACAGCAGCAGCAGCACAGCAGCAGCAGCAGCAGCACAGCAGCAGCAGCAGCACAGCAGCAGCACAGCAGCAGCAGCAGCAGCAGCAGCAGCACAACAGCAGCAGCAGCACAGCAGCAGCAGCAGCACAACAGCAGCAGCAGCAACAGCAGCAGCAGAACAGCAGCACAGCAGCACAGCAGCAGCAGCAGCAGCACTGCAGCAGCACAGCAGCAGCAGCACAGCAGCAGCAGCAGCAACAAAGCAGCAGCAGCACATCACAGCAGCACAGCAGCAGCAGCAGCAGCACAGCAGCAGCACAGCAGCAGCAGCAGCACAGCAGCAGAAGCAGCACAGCAGCAGCGCAGCACAGCAGCAGCAGCACAGCAGCAGCAGCAGCACAGCAGCGGCATCGGCGGCAGCAGTGGCGGGAGCAGCGGCGGCGGCAGCGGAGGTGGCAGCAGCAGCGGCGGCAGCGGCAGGCGGCGGCGGCGGCGGCAGCAGCAGCAGAGCAGTAGCAGCACAGCAGCAGCACTAGCAGCAGCAGCAGCGGCAGCACAGCAGCAGCAGCACAGCAGCAGCACAGCAGCAGCAGCAGCAGCAGCAGAACAGCAGCAGCAGCACAGCAGCAGCAGCACAGCAGCAGCAGCGCAGCAGCAGCAGCGCAGCAGCAGCAGCGCAGCAGCAGCACAGCACAGCAGCAGCACAGCAGCAGCAGCACAGAAGCAGCACAGCAGCAGCAGCACAGCAGCAGCAGCAGCAGCGCAGCAGCAGCAGCAGCCGCACAGCAGCAGCAGTACAGCAGCAGCAGCAGCAAAGCAGCAGCACAGCACAGCAGCAGAAGCAGCAGCAGCACAGCAGCAGCAGCACAGCAGCACATCACAGCAGCACAGCAGCAGCAGGAGCACAGCAGTAGCAGCACAGCAGCAGCAGCAGCACAGCCGCAGCAGCAGAACAGCAGCAACAACAGCACAGCAGCAGCAGCACAGCAGCAGCGCAGCACAACAGCAGCAGCACAGCAGCAGCAGCAGCGGCAGCAGTGGCGCCAGCAGCGGCGGCGGCGGCGGCGGCAGCGGCGGCAGCGGTGGCGGCGGCGGCAGCAGCAGCAGCACAGCAGCACAGCAGCAGCACAGCAGGAGCACCAGCACAGCAGCAGCACAGCAACAGCAGCACAACAGCACAGCAGCAGCAGAGCAGCAGCAGCACAGCAGCAGCACAGCAGCAGCAGCAGCACAGCAGCATCAGCAGCACAGCAGCCGTAGCAGCAGCAGCAGCACAGTAGCAGCAGCAGCAGCACAGCAGCACAGCAGCGGCAGCACAGCAGCGGCAGCACAGCAGCAGCAGCACAGCAGCAGCAGAGCAGCAGCAGCACAGCAGCAGCAGCAGCACAGCACCAGCAGCACAGCAGCAGCACAGCAGCAGCAGCACAGCCACAGCAGCAGAACAGCAGCAGCAGCAGCAGCAGCACAGCAGCAGCACAGCAGCAGCACAGCAGCAGCAGCAGCACAGCAGCAGCAGCTGCAGCACAGCAGCAGCAGTACAGCAGCTGCAGCAGCAGCGCAGCACAGCAGCAGCGCAGCACAGCAGCAGCAGCAGCACAGCAGCAGCAGCACAGCAGCAGTAGCACAGCAGCAGCAGCAACACAGCAGCAGTGGCACAGCAGCAGCAGCATAGCAGCAGCACAGCAGCAGCATCACAGCAGCATCACAGCAGCATCACAGCAGCAGCACAACAGCAGCAGCAGCACAGCAGCACATCAGCAGCAGCATAACAGCAGCTGCAGAACAAAAAGAGTAGCAGCAGAGCAGCAGCAGCACAGCAGCAGCAGCACAGCAGCAGCACAGCAGCAGCAGCACAGCAGCAGCAGCGGGAGCAGCACAGCAGCAGCACAGCAGCAGCAGCACAGCAGCAGCAGCAGCACAGCACAGCAGCAGCAGCACAGCAGCAGCACAGCAGCGGCAGCAGTGGCGGGAGCAGCGGCGGCGGCGGCAGCAGCGGCAGCAGCGGCGGCGGCGGCAGCGGCAGCGGCGGCGGCGGCAGCAGCAGCAGCACAGCAGCAGCAGCAGCACAGCAGCAGCAGCACAGCAGCAGCAGCAGCACAGCAGCAGCACTAGCAGCAGCAGCAGCACAGCAGCAGCAGCACAGCAGCAGCAGCAACACAGCAGCAGCAGTACATCACAGCAGCACAGCAGCAGCAGCAGCAGCAGCACAGCAGTAGCAGCACAGCAGCAGCATAGCAGCAGCAGCACAGCAGCAGCAGCACAACAACAGCAGCACAGCAGCAGCAGAGCAGCAGCAGCACAGCAGCAGCAGCACAGCACCAGCAGCACAGCAGCACCACAGCAGCAGCAGCAAAGCCACAGCAGCAGAACAGCAGCAGCAGCAGCACAGCAGCAGCAGCACAGCAGCAGCACAGCAGCAGCAGCAGCAGCAGCAGCACAGCAGCAGCAGCACAGCAGCAGCAGCAGCAACACAGCGGCAACAGCAGCACAGCAGCAGCAGCAGCAGCACAACAGCAGCAGCAGCACAACAGCAGCAGCAGCAGCAACAGCAGTGGCGGGAGAAGCGGCGGCGGCGGCAGCAGCGGCAGCAGCGGCGGCGGCGGCAGCGGCAGCGGCGGCGGCGGCAGCAGCAGCAGCACAGCAGCAGCAGCACAGCAGCAGCACTAGCAGCAGCAGCAGCACATCAGCAGCAGCACAGCAGCAGCAGCACAGCAGCAGTAGCACAGCAGCAGCAGCAACACAGCAGCAGCAGCACATCACAGCAGCACAGCAGCAGCAGCAGCAGCACAGCAGTAGCAGCACAGCAGCAGCATAGCAGCAGCAGCACAGCAGTAGCAGCACAACAGCAGCAGCAGCACAACAGCAGCTGCAGCAGCACAACAGCAGCAGCACAGCAGCAGCACAGCAGCAGCAGCAGGAGCAGCACAGGAGCAGCATAGCAGCAGCAGCAGCACAACAGCAGCAGCAGCAGAAGCAGCAGCACAACAACAACAACAGCAACAACAACAACAACAACAGTAGGAGCAGCACAGCAGCAGCAAAGCAGCAGGAGCAGCACAGCAGCATTACAGCAGCGGCAGCAGCTCAGCAGCAGCAGCACAGCAGCAGCAGCCGCAGCACAGCAGCAGCAGCACAGCAGCAGCAGCAGCACAGCAGCACAGCAGCAGCAGCACAGCAGCAGCACAGCAGCAGCACAACAGCAGCAGCACAGCACCAGCAGCAGCACAACAGCAGCAGCTGCAGCAGCACAGCTGCAGCAGCGGCACAACAACAGCAGCAGCAGCAGCGGCACAGCAGCAGCACAGCAGCACAGCAGCAGCACAGCAGCAGCAGCAGCACAGCAACAGCACAGCAGCAGCACAGCAGCAGCAGCACAGCAGCAGCACAGCAGCAGCAGCACAGCAGCAGCAGCACAACAGCAGCAGCACAACAGCAGCAGCACAGCAGCAGCCGGAGCACATCAGCACAGCAGCAGCAGCAGGAGCAGCACAGCAGCAGCACAGCAGCAGCATCACAGCAGCAGCAGCACAACAGCAGCAGCAAAAGCAGCAGCACAACAACAACAACAGGAGCAGCACAGCAGCACAGCAGCAGCAAAGCAGCACAGCAGCAGCACAGCAGCACAACAGCAGCAGCAGCAGCTCAGCAGCAGCAGCAGCAGCAGCACAACAGCAGCAGCAGCACAGCAGCAGCAGCAGCACAGCAGCAGCAGCACAACAGCAGCAGCAGCAGCAGCACAGCAGCAGCAGCGGCACAACAACAACAACAGCAGCAGCAGCGGCACAGCAGCAGCACAGCAGCACAGCAGCAGCACAGCAGAAGCAGCACAGCAGCAGCACAGCAGCAGAGCAGCAGCAGCACAGCAGCAGCAGCACAGCAGCAGCAGCAGAACAGCAGCAGCACAACAGCAGCAGCACAGCAGCACAGCAGCAGCAGCAGAACTGCAGAAGCACAACAGCAGCAGCACAGCAGCAGCAGTAGCTCAGCAGCAGCAGCACAGCAGCAGCAGCACAGCAGCAGCAGCGCAGCCGCAGCAGCAGCACAACAGCAGCAGCAGCACAACAGCAGCAGCAGCAGCAGCACAACAGCAGCAGCAGCAGCACAACAGCCGCAGCAGAGCAGCAGCAGTAGCAGCACAGCAGCAGCAGCACAGCAGCAGCAGCACAACAGCAGCAGCGCAGCCGCAGCAGCAGCGGCGGCACAGGAGCAGCACAGCAGCAGCAGCATCACAGCAGCAGCAGCACAACAGCAGCAGCAGCAGCACAGCAGCAGCAGCTCAGCAGCCGCACAGTAGCAGCAGCAGCAGTAGCAGCACAGCAGCAGCACAGCAGCAGCAGCACCACAGCAGCACAGCAGCAGCAGCAGGAGCAGCACAGCAGCAGCATCACAGCACCACAGCAGAAGCAGCACAGCAACAGCAGCACAGCAGCAGCACATCAGCACAACAGCAGCAGCACAGCAGCAGCAGCAGCTCAGCAGCAGCAGCAGCAGCACAACAGCAGCAGCACAGCAGCAGCCCAGCAGCAGCAGCAGCAGCACAGCAGCAGCAGCATAGCAGCAGCACAACAGCAGCAGCACAGCAGCAGCAGCAGCAGCAGCAGCACAACAGCAGCAGCAGCAGCAGCACAGTAGCAGCAGCGGCACAACAACAGCAGCAGCATCAGCGGCACAGCAGCAGCACAGCAGCACAGCAGCAGCAGCACAGCAACAGCACAGCAGCAGCAGCAGCACAGCAGCAGCAGCACAGCAGCAGCAGCAGCACAGCAGCAGCGGCACAGCAGCAGCATCACAACAGCAGCAGAAGGAGCACCACAAAAACAACAACAACAGCACCGGCAGCAGCACAGCAGCACAGCAGCAGCAGCACAGCAGCACCGGCACAGCAGCAGCATCACAACAGCAGCAGAAGGAGGAGCACAACAACAACAACAACAGCACCAGCAGCAGCACAGCAGCAGCACAGCAGAACTGCAGCAGCAGCAGCACAGCAGCACAGCAGCACAGCAGCAGCAGCAGCAGCACAACAGCAGCAGCACAACAGCAGCAGCAGCAGCAGCACAGCAGCACAGCAGCAGCAGCAGCACAACAGCAGCAGCGGCACAACAACAGCAGCAGCAGCAGCAGCGGCACAGCAGCAGCACAGCAGCACAGCAGGAGCACAGCAGCAGCACAGCAGCAGCAGCACAGCAGCAGCAGCACAGCAGCAGCACAGCAGCAGCAGCACAGCAGCAGCGGCACAGCAGCAGCATCACAACAGCAGCAGAAGGAGCAGCACAACAACAACAACAACCGCACCGGCAGCAGCACAGCAGCACAGCAGCAGCAGCAGCACAGCAGCAGCGGCACAGCAGCAGCATCACAACAGCAGCAGAAGGAGCAGCACAACAACAACAACAGCACCAGCAGCAGCACAGCAGCAGCACAGTAGCACAGCAGCAGCAGCAGCAGCACAGCAGAACTGCAGCAGCAGCAGCACAGCAGCACAGAAGCAGCAGAAGCACAGCTGCAGCAGCAGCACAGCAGCAGCAGCAGCACAACAGCAGCAGCAGCACAACAGCAGCAGCAGCAGCAGCACAGCAGCAGCACAGCAGCAGCACAGCAGCACAGCAGCAGCAGCAGCACAACAGCAGCAGCAGAGCAGCAGCAGCTCAGCAGCAGCAGCAGCAGTAGCAGCACAGCAGCAGCAGCACAGCAGCAGCAGCCCAGCAGAAGCAGCAGCACAGCAGCAGCAGCAGCAGAAGCAGTAGCAGCACAGCAGCAGCACAGCAGCAGCAGCCCAGCAGAAGCAGCAGCACAGCAGCAGCAGCGCAGCCGCAGCAGCAGCACAACAGCAGCAGCAGCACAACAGCAGCAGCAGCACAGCAGCAGCAGCACAGCAGCAGCGGCGGCACAGCAGCAGCAGCATAGCAGCAGCACAGCAGCAGCAGCTCAGCAGCCGCACAGTAGCAGCAGCAGCAGTAGCAGCACAGCAGCAGCAGCACCACAGCAGCACAGCAGCAGCAGCAGGAGCAGCACAGCAGCAGCACAGCAGCAGCAGCACAACAACAACAACAACAGCAGGAGCAGCACAGCAGCACAGCAGCAGCAGCACAGCACCACAGCAGAAGCAGCACAGCAACAGCAGCACAGCAGCAGCACATCAGCACAACAGCAGCAGCACAGCAGCAGCAGCAGCAGCAGCACAGCAGCACATCACAGCAGCACAGCAGCAGCAGCACAGAAGCAGCAGCACAGCAGCCGCAGCAGCACAGCAGCAGCACAGCAGCAACATCAGCACAGCAGCAGCAGCAGCACAGCAAGAGCAGCAGCACAGCGGCAGCGGCGGCGGCGGCGGCGGCAGCACCAGCAGCAGCAGCACAGCAGCAGCAGCACAGCAGCAGCAGCACGGCAGCAGCAGCACAGCAGCAGCACAGCAGCAGCACCACCACAGCAGCAGCAGTACAGCAGCACAGCAGCAGCAGCAGCACAGCAGCAGCAGCAGCACAGCAGCAGCAGCACAGCAGCAGCAGCTGCAGCACAGCAGCAGCAGCAGCACAGCAGCTGCAGCAGCAGCGCAGCACAGCAGCAGCAGCACAGCAGCAGCAGCACACCAGCAGCAGCAGCAGCACAGCAGCAGTAGCACAGCAGCAGCAGCAGAGCAGCAGCATCACAGCAGCAGCAGCAGCACAACAGCAACATCACAGCAGCAGCAGCAGCAGCACAGCAGCAGCACAATAGCAGCAGCAGAGCAGCAGCACAGCAGCACAGCAGCAGCAGCAGCAGCATAACAACAGCAGCAGCACAACAACAGCAGCAGCAGCACAGCAGCAGCAGCACAGCAGCAGCAGCACAGCAGCAGCAGCGGGAGCAGCACAGCAGCAGCAGCACAGCAGCAGCAGCACAGCAGCAGCAGCACAGCAGCAGCACAGCAGCAGCAGCACAGCAGCAGCAGCAGCACAGCAGCAGCAGCAGCAGCAGCAGCACAACAGCAGCAGCAGCACAGCAGCAGCAGCAGCACAGCAGCAGCAGCATCACAGCAGCAGCACAACAGCAGCAGCGCAGCAGCAGCAACACAGCAGCAGCAGCAGCGCAGCAGCAGCACAGCAGCAGCACAGCAGCAGCACAACAGCACAGCAGCAGCAGCACAGCAGCAGCACAGCAGCACAGCAGCTGCACAGCAGTAGCACAGCAGCAGCAGCACAGCAGCAGCAGGAGCACAGCAGTAGCAGCACAGCAGCAGCACCACAGCAGCAGCACAGCAGCCGCAGCAGCACAGCAGCAACAGCAGCACAGCAGCAGCAGCAGCACAGCAGGAGCAGCAGCACAGCGGCAGCGGCGGCGGCGGCGGCGGCAGCACCAGCAGCAGCACAGCAGCAGCAGCAGCACAGCAGCAGCAGCACAGCAGCAGCACCACCACAGCAGCAGCAGTACAGCAGCACAGCAACAGCAGCACAACAGCAGCAGCGGCTCAAGAACAACAACAGCAGCAGCGGCACAGCCGCAGCACAGCAGCACAGCAGCAGCAGCAGCACAGCAGCAGCAGCAGGAGCAGCACAGGAGCAGCACAGCAGCAGCAGCACAGCAGCAGCAGCAGCAGCACAACAGCAGCAGCAGACGCAGCAGCACAAGAACAACAACAACAATAACAACAACAACAACAGCAAGAGCAGCACAGCAGGACAGCAGCAGCAAAGCAGCAGCAGCACAGCAGCAGCACATCAGCACAACAGCAGCAGCACAGCAGCAGCAGCAGCTCAGCAGCAGCAGCAACACAGCAGCAGCAGCACAGCAGCAGCACAGCAGCAGCAGCGGCTCAAGAACAACAACAGCAGCAGCGGCACAGCCGCAGCACAGCAGCACAGCAGCAGCAGCCCAGCAGAAGCTGCACAGCAGCAGCAGCAGCAGCAGCACAGCAGCAGCAGCACAGCAGCAGCACAACAGCAGCACCACAGCAGCAGCAGCTCAGCAGCATCAGCAGCACAGCAGCACAGCAGCAGCAGCAGCACAGCAGCAGCAGCAGCAGCAGCAGCACAGCAGCAGCACAGTACCAGCAGCAGCAGCAGCAGCAGCAGCACAACAACAACAACAACAACAACAACAACAACAACAACAACAACAACAACAACAACAACAACACAGCAGCAGCAACAGCAGCACAGCACAGAAGCACAGCAGCAGCAGCAGCAGCGCAGCAGCACAGCAGCACAGAAGCACAGCAGCAGCACAGCAGCAGCACAGCAGCAGAAGCCCAGCAGCAGCAGCAGCACAGCAGCAGCAGCATCACAGCAGCAGCACAACAGCAGCAGCGCAGCAGCAGCAACACAGCAGCAGCAGCAGCGCAGCAGCAGCACAGCAGCAGCACAACAGCACAGCAGCAGCAGCAGCACAGCAGCACAGCAGCTGCACAGCAGTAGCACAGCAGCAGCAGCACAGCAGCAGCAGGAGCACAGCAGTAGCAGCACAGCAGCAGCACCACAGCAGCAGCACAGCAGCCGCAGCAGCACAGCAGCAACAGCAGCACAGCAGCAGCAGCAGCACAGCAGGAGCAGCAGCACAGCGGCAGCGGCGGCGGCGGCGGCGGCAGCACCAGCAGCAGCACAGCAGCAGCAGCAGCACAGCAGCAGCAGCACAGCAGCAGCACCACCACAGCAGCAGCAGTACAGCAGCACAGCAACAGCAGCACAACAGCACAGCAGCAGCACAGCAGCAGCAGCACAGCAGCCGCAGCAGCAGCACAGCAGCTGCAGCAGCAGCACAGCAGCAGCAGCACAGCAGCAGCAGCACAGTAGCAGCAGTACAGCAGCAGCAGCACAGCAGCGGCAGCACAGCAGCAGCAGCAGCAGCAGCAGCAGCAGAGCAGCAGCAGCACAGCAGCAGCAGCACAGCAGCAGCAGCACAGCACCAGCAGCACAGCAGCAGCACAGCAGCAGCAGCACAGCCACAGCAGCAGAACAACAGCAGCAGCAGCACAGCAGCAGCAGCAGCACAGCAGCAGCAGCAGCACAGCAGCAGCAGCAGCACAGCAGCAGCAGCTGCAGCACAGCAGCTGCAGCAGCAGCACAGCAGCAGCACAGCAGCAGTAGCACAGCAGCAGCAGCAGCACAGCAGCAGTAGCACAGCAGCAGCAGCACAGCAGCAGCATCACAGCAGCAGCAGCAGCAGCACAACAGCGACATCACAGCAGCAGCAGCAGCAGCACAGCAGCAGCACAATAGCAGCAGCAGAGCAGCAGCACCAGCAGCACAGCAGCAGCAGCAGCAGCATAACAGCAGCAGCAGCACAACAGCAGCAGCAGCAGCACAGCAGCATCAGCACGGCAGCAGCAGCGGGAGCAGCACAGCAGCAGCACAGCAGGAGCACAGCAACAGCACAGCAGCAGCAGCACAGCAACAGAGCAGCACAGCAGCAGCAGCAGCACAGCAGCAGCAGCACAGCAGCAGCAGCAGCAGCACAGCAGCAGCAGCAGCACAGCAGCAGCACAGCAGCAGCAGCAGCAGCAGCAGCACAACAGCAGCAGCAGCACAGCAGCAGCAGCAGCACAACAGCAGCAGCAGCAACAGCAGCAGCAGAACAGCAGCACAGCAGCACAGCAGCAGCAGCAGCAGCACTGCAGCAGCACAGCAGCAGCAGCACAGCAGCAGCAGCAGCACAGCAGCAGCAGCAGCAACAAAGCAGCAGCAGCACATCACAGCAGCACAGCAGCAGCAGCAGCAGCACAGCAGCAGCACAGCAGCAGCAGCAGCAGCACAGCAGCAGAAGCAGCACAGCAGCAGCGCAGCACAGCAGCAGCACAGCAGCAGCAGCAGCACAGCAGCGGCGGCGGCAGCGGAGGTGGCAGCAGCAGCGGCGGCAGCGGCAGGCGGCGGCGGCGGCGGCAGCAGCAGCAGAGCAGTAGCAGCACAGCAGCAGCACTAGCAGCAGCAGCAGCGGCAGCACAGCAGCAGCAGCACAGCAGCAGCACAGCAGCAGCAGCAGCAGCAGCAGAACAGCAGCAGCAGCACAGCAGCAGCAGCACAGCAGCAGCAGCGCAGCAGCAGCAGCGCAGCAGCAGCAGCGCAGCAGCAGCACAGCACAGCAGCAGCACAGCAGCAGCAGCACAGAAGCAGCACAGCAGCAGCAGCACAGCAGCAGCAGCAGCAGCGCAGCAGCAGCAGCAGCCGCACAGCAGCAGCAGTACAGCAGCAGCAGCAGCAAAGCAGCAGCACAGCACAGCAGCAGAAGCAGCAGCAGCACAGCAGCAGCAGCACAGCAGCACATCACAGCAGCACAGCAGCAGCAGGAGCACAGCAGTAGCAGCACAGCAGCAGCAGCAGCACAGCCGCAGCAGCAGAACAGCAGCAACAACAGCACAGCAGCAGCAGCACAGCAGCAGCGCAGCACAACAGCAGCAGCACAGCAGCAGCAGCAGCGGCAGCAGTGGCGGCAGCAGCGGCGGCGGCGGCGGCGGCAGCGGCGGCAGCGGTGGCGGCGGCGGCAGCAGCAGCAGCACAGCAGCACAGCAGCAGCACAGCAGGAGCACCAGCACAGCAGCAGCACAGCAACAGCAGCACAACAGCACAGCAGCAGCAGAGCAGCAGCAGCACAGCAGCAGCACAGCAGCAGCAGCAGCACAGCAGCATCAGCAGCACAGCAGCCGTAGCAGCAGCAGCAGCACAGTAGCAGCAGCAGCAGCACAGCAGCACAGCAGCGGCAGCACAGCAGCGGCAGCACAGCAGCAGCAGCACAGCAGCAGCAGAGCAGCAGCAGCACAGCAGCAGCAGCAGCACAGCACCAGCAGCACAGCAGCAGCACAGCAGCAGCAGCACAGCCACAGCAGCAGAACAGCAGCAGCAGCAGCAGCAGCACAGCAGCAGCACAGCAGCAGCACAGCAGCAGCAGCAGCACAGCAGCAGCAGCTGCAGCACAGCAGCAGCAGTACAGCAGCTGCAGCAGCAGCGCAGCACAGCAGCAGCGCAGCACAGCAGCAGCAGCAGCACAGCAGCAGCAGCACAGCAGCAGTAGCACAGCAGCAGCAGCAACACAGCAGCAGTGGCACAGCAGCAGCAGCATAGCAGCAGCACAGCAGCAGCATCACAGCAGCATCACAGCAGCATCACAGCAGCAGCACAACAGCAGCAGCAGCACAGCAGCACATCAGCAGCAGCATAACAGCAGCTGCAGAACAAAATGAGTAGCAGCAGAGCAGCAGCAGCACAGCAGCAGCAGCACAGCAGCAGCACAGCAGCAGCAGCACAGCAGCAGCAGCGGGAGCAGCACAGCAGCAGCACAGCAGCAGCAGCACAGCAGCAGCAGCAGCACAGCACAGCAGCAGCAGCACAGCAGCAGCACAGCAGCGGCAGCAGTGGCGGGAGCAGCGGCGGCGGCGGCAGCAGCGGCAGCAGCGGCGGCGGCGGCAGCGGCAGCGGCGGCGGCGGCAGCAGCAGCAGCACAGCAGCAGCAGCAGCACAGCAGCAGCAGCACAGCAGCAGCAGCAGCACAGCAGCAGCACTAGCAGCAGCAGCAGCACAGCAGCAGCAGCACAGCAGCAGCAGCAACACAGCAGCAGCAGTACATCACAGCAGCACAGCAGCAGCAGCAGCACAGCAGTAGCAGCACAGCAGCAGCATAGCAGCAGCAGCACAGCAGCAGCAGCACAACAACAGCAGCACAGCAGCAGCAGAGCAGCAGCAGCACAGCAGCAGCAGCACAGCACCAGCAGCACAGCAGCACCACAGCAGCAGCAGCAAAGCCACAGCAGCAGAACAGCAGCAGCAGCAGCACAGCAGCAGCAGCACAGCAGCAGCACAGCAGCAGCAGCAGCAGCAGCAGCACAGCAGCAGCAGCACAGCAGCAGCAGCAGCAACACAGCGGCAACAGCAGCACAGCAGCAGCAGCAGCAGCACAACAGCAGCAGCAGCACAACAGCAGCAGCAGCAGCAACAGCAGTGGCGGGAGAAGCGGCGGCGGCGGCAGCAGCGGCAGCAGCGGCGGCGGCGGCAGCGGCAGCGGCGGCGGCGGCAGCAGCAGCAGCACAGCAGCAGCAGCACAGCAGCAGCACTAGCAGCAGCAGCAGCACATCAGCAGCAGCACAGCAGCAGCAGCACAGCAGCAGTAGCACAGCAGCAGCAGCAACACAGCAGCAGCAGCACATCACAGCAGCACAGCAGCAGCAGCAGCAGCACAGCAGTAGCAGCACAGCAGCAGCATAGCAGCAGCAGCACAGCAGTAGCAGCACAACAGCAGCAGCAGCACAACAGCAGCTGCAGCAGCACAACAGCAGCAGCACAGCAGCAGCACAGCAGCAGCAGCAGGAGCAGCACAGGAGCAGCATAGCAGCAGCAGCAGCACAACAGCAGCAGCAGCAGAAGCAGCAGCACAACAACAACAACAGCAACAACAACAACAACAACAGTAGGAGCAGCACAGCAGCAGCAAAGCAGCAGGAGCAGCACAGCAGCATTACAGCAGCGGCAGCAGCTCAGCAGCAGCAGCACAGCAGCAGCAGCCGCAGCACAGCAGCAGCAGCACAGCAGCAGCAGCAGCACAGCAGCACAGCAGCAGCAGCACAGCAGCAGCACAGCAGCAGCACAACAGCAGCAGCACAGCACCAGCAGCAGCACAACAGCAGCAGCTGCAGCAGCACAGCTGCAGCAGCGGCACAACAACAGCAGCAGCAGCAGCGGCACAGCAGCAGCACAGCAGCACAGCAGCAGCACAGCAGCAGCAGCAGCACAGCAACAGCACAGCAGCAGCACAGCAGCAGCAGCACAGCAGCAGCACAGCAGCAGCAGCACAGCAGCAGCAGCACAACAGCAGCAGCACAACAGCAGCAGCACAGCAGCAGCCGGAGCACATCAGCACAGCAGCAGCAGCAGGAGCAGCACAGCAGCAGCACAGCAGCAGCATCACAGCAGCAGCAGCACAACAGCAGCAGCAAAAGCAGCAGCACAACAACAACAACAGGAGCAGCACAGCAGCACAGCAGCAGCAAAGCAGCACAGCAGCAGCACAGCAGCACAACAGCAGCAGCAGCAGCTCAGCAGCAGCAGCAGCAGCACAACAGCAGCAGCAGCACAGCAGCAGCAGCAGCACAGCAGCAGCAGCACAACAGCAGCAGCAGCAGCAGCACAGCAGCAGCAGCGGCACAACAACAACAACAGCAGCAGCAGCGGCACAGCAGCAGCACAGCAGCACAGCAGCAGCACAGCAGAAGCAGCACAGCAGCAGCACAGCAGCAGAGCAGCAGCAGCACAGCAGCAGCAGCACAGCAGCAGCAGCAGAACAGCAGCAGCACAACAGCAGCAGCACAGCAGCAGCACAGCAGCACAGCAGCAGCAGCAGAACTGCAGAAGCACAACAGCAGCAGCACAGCAGCAGCAGTAGCTCAGCAGCAGCAGCACAGCAGCAGCAGCACAGCAGCAGCAGCGCAGCCGCAGCAGCAGCACAACAGCAGCAGCAGCACAACAGCAGCAGCAGCAGCAGCACAACAGCAGCAGCAGCAGCACAACAGCCGCAGCAGAGCAGCAGCAGTAGCAGCACAGCAGCAGCAGCACAGCAGCAGCAGCACAACAGCAGCAGCGCAGCCGCAGCAGCAGCGGCGGCACAGGAGCAGCACAGCAGCAGCAGCATCACAGCAGCAGCAGCACAACAGCAGCAGCAGCAGCACAGCAGCAGCAGCTCAGCAGCCGCACAGTAGCAGCAGCAGCAGTAGCAGCACAGCAGCAGCACAGCAGCAGCAGCACCACAGCAGCACAGCAGCAGCAGCAGGAGCAGCACAGCAGCAGCACAGCAGCAGCAGCACAACAGCAGCAGCAGAAGCAGCAGCACAGCAGCACAGCAGCAGCATCACAGCACCACAGCAGAAGCAGCACAGCAACAGCAGCACAGCAGCAGCACATCAGCACAACAGCAGCAGCACAGCAGCAGCAGCAGCTCAGCAGCAGCAGCAGCAGCACAACAGCAGCAGCACAGCAGCAGCCCAGCAGCAGCAGCAGCAGCACAGCAGCAGCAGCATAGCAGCAGCACAACAGCAGCAGCACAGCAGCAGCAGCAGCAGCAGCAGCACAACAGCAGCAGCAGCAGCAGCACAGTAGCAGCAGCGGCACAACAACAGCAGCAGCATCAGCGGCACAGCAGCAGCACAGCAGCACAGCAGCAGCAGCACAGCAACAGCACAGCAGCAGCAGCAGCACAGCAGCAGCAGCACAGCAGCAGCAGCAGCACAGCAGCAGCGGCACAGCAGCAGCATCACAACAGCAGCAGAAGGAGCACCACAAAAACAACAACAACAGCACCGGCAGCAGCACAGCAGCACAGCAGCAGCAGCACAGCAGCACCGGCACAGCAGCAGCATCACAACAGCAGCAGAAGGAGGAGCACAACAACAACAACAACAGCACCAGCAGCAGCACAGCAGCAGCACAGCAGAACTGCAGCAGCAGCAGCACAGCAGCACAGCAGCACAGCAGCAGCAGCAGCAGCACAACAGCAGCAGCACAACAGCAGCAGCAGCAGCAGCACAGCAGCACAGCAGCAGCAGCAGCACAACAGCAGCAGCGGCACAACAACAGCAGCAGCAGCAGCAGCGGCACAGCAGCAGCACAGCAGCACAGCAGGAGCACAGCAGCAGCACAGCAGCAGCAGCACAGCAGCAGCAGCACAGCAGCAGCACAGCAGCAGCAGCACAGCAGCAGCGGCACAGCAGCAGCATCACAACAGCAGCAGAAGGAGCAGCACAACAACAACAACAACCGCACCGGCAGCAGCACAGCAGCACAGCAGCAGCAGCAGCACAGCAGCAGCGGCACAGCAGCAGCATCACAACAGCAGCAGAAGGAGCAGCACAACAACAACAACAGCACCAGCAGCAGCACAGCAGCAGCACAGTAGCACAGCAGCAGCAGCAGCAGCACAGCAGAACTGCAGCAGCAGCAGCACAGCAGCACAGAAGCAGCAGAAGCACAGCTGCAGCAGCAGCACAGCAGCAGCAGCAGCACAACAGCAGCAGCAGCACAACAGCAGCAGCAGCAGCAGCACAGCAGCAGCACAGCAGCAGCACAGCAGCACAGCAGCAGCAGCAGCACAACAGCAGCAGCAGAGCAGCAGCAGCTCAGCAGCAGCAGCAGCAGTAGCAGCACAGCAGCAGCAGCACAGCAGCAGCAGCCCAGCAGAAGCAGCAGCACAGCAGCAGCAGCAGCAGAAGCAGTAGCAGCACAGCAGCAGCACAGCAGCAGCAGCCCAGCAGAAGCAGCAGCACAGCAGCAGCAGCGCAGCCGCAGCAGCAGCACAACAGCAGCAGCAGCACAACAGCAGCAGCAGCACAGCAGCAGCAGCACAGCAGCAGCGGCGGCACAGCAGCAGCAGCATAGCAGCAGCACAGCAGCAGCAGCTCAGCAGCCGCACAGTAGCAGCAGCAGCAGTAGCAGCACAGCAGCAGCAGCACCACAGCAGCACAGCAGCAGCAGCAGGAGCAGCACAGCAGCAGCACAGCAGCAGCAGCACAACAACAACAACAACAGCAGGAGCAGCACAGCAGCACAGCAGCAGCAGCACAGCACCACAGCAGAAGCAGCACAGCAACAGCAGCACAGCAGCAGCACATCAGCACAACAGCAGCAGCACAGCAGCAGCAGCAGCAGCACAGCAGCACATCACAGCAGCACAGCAGCAGCAGCACAGAAGCAGCAGCACAGCAGCCGCAGCAGCACAGCAGCAGCACAGCAGCAACATCAGCACAGCAGCAGCAGCAGCACAGCAAGAGCAGCAGCACAGCGGCAGCGGCGGCGGCGGCGGCGGCAGCACCAGCAGCAGCAGCACAGCAGCAGCAGCACAGCAGCAGCAGCACGGCAGCAGCAGCACAGCAGCAGCACAGCAGCAGCACCACCACAGCAGCAGCAGTACAGCAGCACAGCAGCAGCAGCAGCACAGCAGCAGCAGCAGCACAGCAGCAGCAGCACAGCAGCAGCAGCTGCAGCACAGCAGCAGCAGCAGCACAGCAGCTGCAGCAGCAGCGCAGCACAGCAGCAGCAGCACAGCAGCAGCAGCACACCAGCAGCAGCAGCAGCACAGCAGCAGTAGCACAGCAGCAGCAGCAGAGCAGCAGCATCACAGCAGCAGCAGCAGCACAACAGCAACATCACAGCAGCAGCAGCAGCAGCACAGCAGCAGCACAATAGCAGCAGCAGAGCAGCAGCACAGCAGCACAGCAGCAGCAGCAGCAGCATAACAACAGCAGCAGCACAACAACAGCAGCAGCAGCACAGCAGCAGCAGCACAGCAGCAGCAGCACAGCAGCAGCAGCGGGAGCAGCACAGCAGCAGCAGCACAGCAGCAGCAGCACAGCAGCAGCAGCACAGCAGCAGCACAGCAGCAGCAGCACAGCAGCAGCAGCAGCACAGCAGCAGCAGCAGCAGCAGCAGCACAACAGCAGCAGCAGCACAGCAGCAGCAGCAGCACAGCAGCAGCAGCATCACAGCAGCAGCACAACAGCAGCAGCGCAGCAGCAGCAACACAGCAGCAGCAGCAGCGCAGCAGCAGCACAGCAGCAGCACAGCAGCAGCACAACAGCACAGCAGCAGCAGCACAGCAGCAGCACAGCAGCACAGCAGCTGCACAGCAGTAGCACAGCAGCAGCAGCACAGCAGCAGCAGGAGCACAGCAGTAGCAGCACAGCAGCAGCACCACAGCAGCAGCACAGCAGCCGCAGCAGCACAGCAGCAACAGCAGCACAGCAGCAGCAGCAGCACAGCAGGAGCAGCAGCACAGCGGCAGCGGCGGCGGCGGCGGCGGCAGCACCAGCAGCAGCACAGCAGCAGCAGCAGCACAGCAGCAGCAGCACAGCAGCAGCACCACCACAGCAGCAGCAGTACAGCAGCACAGCAACAGCAGCACAACAGCACAGCAGCAGCACAGCAGCAGCAGCACAGCAGCCGCAGCAGCAGCAGCAGCACAGTAGCAGCAGTACAGCAGCAGCAGCACAGCAGCGGCAGCACAGCAGCAGCAGCAGCAGCACAGCAGCAGCAGCAGCAGAGCAGCAGCAGCACAGCAGCAGCAGCACAGCACCAGCAGCACAGCAGCAGCACAGCAGCAGCAGCACAGCCACAGCAGCAGAACAACAGCAGCAGCAGCACAGCAGCAGCAGCAGCACAGCAGCAGCAGCAGCACAGCAGCAGCAGCTGCAGCACAGCAGCTGCAGCAGCAGCACAGCAGCAGCAGCACAGCAGCAGTAGCACAGCAGCAGCAGCAGCACAGCAGCAGTAGCACAGCAGCAGCAGCACAGCAGCAGCATCACAGCAGCAGCAGCAGCAGCACAACAGCGACATCACAGCAGCAGCAGCAGCACAGCAGCAGCACAATAGCAGCAGCAGAGCAGCAGCACCAGCAGCACAGCAGCAGCAGCAGCAGCATAACAGCAGCAGCAGCACAACAGCAGCAGCAGCAGCACAGCAGCATCAGCACAGCAGCAGCAGCGGGAGCAGCACAGCAGCAGCACAGCAGGAGCACAGCAACAGCACAGCAGCAGCAGCACAGCAACAGAGCAGCACAGCAGCAGCAGCAGCACAGCAGCAGCAGCACAGCAGCAGCAGCAGCACAGCAGCAGCAGCACAGCAGCAGCACAGCAGCAGCAGCAGCAGCAGCAGCACAACAGCAGCAGCAGCACAGCAGCAGCAGCAGCACAACAGCAGCAGCAGCAACAGCAGCAGCAGAACAGCAGCACAGCAGCACAGCAGCAGCAGCAGCAGCACTGCAGCAGCACAGCAGCAGCAGCACAGCAGCAGCAGCAGCACAGCAGCAGCAGCAGCAACAAAGCAGCAGCAGCACATCACAGCAGCACAGCAGCAGCAGCAGCAGCACAGCAGCAGCACAGCAGCAGCAGCAGCACAGCAGCAGAAGCAGCACAGCAGCAGCAGCACAGCAGCAGCAGCAGCACAGCAGCGGCATCGGCGGCAGCAGTGGCGGGAGCAGCGGCGGCGGCAGCGGAGGTGGCAGCAGCAGCGGCGGCAGCGGCAGGCGGCGGCGGCGGCGGCAGCAGCAGCAGAGCAGTAGCAGCACAGCAGCAGCACTAGCAGCAGCAGCAGCGGCAGCACAGCAGCAGCAGCACAGCAGCAGCACAGCAGCAGCAGCAGCAGCAGCAGAACAGCAGCAGCAGCGCAGCAGCAGCAGCGCAGCAGCAGCAGCGCAGCAGCAGCACAGCACAGCAGCAGCACAGCAGCAGCAGCAGCAGCGCAGCAGCAGCAGCAGCCGCACAGCAGCAGCAGTACCGCAGCAGCAGCAGCAAAGCAGCAGCACAGCACAGCAGCAGAAGCAGCAGCAGCACAGCAGCAGCAGCACAGCAGCACATCACAGCAGCACAGCAGCAGCAGCAGGAGCACAGCAGTAGCAGCACAGCAGCAGCAGCAGCACAGCCGCAGCAGCAGAACAGCAGCAACAACAGCACAGCAGCAACAGCACAGCAGCAGCGCAGCACAACAGCAGCAGCACAGCAGCAGCAGCAGCGGCAGCAGTGGCGGCAGCAGCGGCGGCGGCGGCGGCGGCAGCGGCGGCAGCGGTGGCGGCGGCGGCAGCAGCAGCAGCACAGCAGCACAGCAGCAGCACAGCAGGAGCACCAGCACAGCAGCAGCACAGCAACAGCAG